>NC_063173.1:6972351-7316101 GCF_023159225.1 Perognathus longimembris pacificus | reverse complement strand
GCCTTTCTCCTCTACTGCTAATAGCTACCTCATGGGGCATTGTTCTATGGGATGCTGAGCTGGTCCCATTATCAAAAATTACTGTTTTCCGTCCAGCATCACAATTCATCTCGATAGTGTATTACAACCTCTTTTGAAAGTGGGATTTGTACATTGTGACACCCTATAAAGAACTGTTACTAAGCAATTTGCAGAAATTTCCTTCTATCAGAGAATCCTTCAAGGTCAACCTCAGCAACTCTAAGGTGGGTAGAATCCTGGGTACACGGCATTACTGAAGATTCAGAGAGAAAAGAAAGAACAAAACTTGTGAGGGGAAAATGGCCCAAATGCAAAGCTTTTCAAAAAATTGAACATTCTTAGGTTCCATGTCTGACATACTGGGGGATACAAAGAAGAAAATTGTATGAGTCTTTTCATAAAAAATTTCATTTTAAATAATTTTGTTGCTTGGGAAAAAACAATCACTCATAGGAAGTGATAATGACCCAGAAGTGAGGTAGAAATGGAGGTAAAGAAGCTGGAGTTTTGAATTTAGAATTTTTCATGAAATTTTCCCTTCTTGGGCGAATGTATTAGCACTGAAATTTATCTAAATCCACTTATCTGTGTCACAAACCCTCCAAAACACATGTGTCCTTTGCACTGCTGACAAATAGCCCGCTGGTAACCAAGGTAACACAGTATCCTGTCTTTTCCTTTGGGGAGTGAAGTATAGCCAGTGAGGTGCCCTTTAGTTCTAACATGCATAGCATTCTAAGGATTTCTAATCCAAAGGGCCCAACGGGAAAAGGTAGGTAGGTTGTGAAAGGCAAGTAAATGCAGCAGTAAGATCATGTTGACAGTCTACTTCCTGTTTCTACTAGCTATGTTAATCTTGAGTTAGCTACCACAACTCTCATCATCTGCAATCATCTAAGAATATTTACTGAGTACATATTGTGTTCTCCTGTAGATAATAATTTAATGTATTTTTATATTCTTTAGGGGGTGATTATACAATAACAATTTGAAATGAAGAACACAGACATAGGCAAATAAGCTGGGTACTGATGGTTCTGTAATCCTAGCTTTTCAGGAGGTTGAGATCTAAAGATTATGGTTCAAAGCTAGCCTAGGCAGGAACGTCCTTGAGAATCTTATCTCCAGGTAACCATCAAAAAGCTGGAAGTGGAGATTTAGCTGAAGTAATAGTGTACCAGCTTTGAGTGAAAAAGCTAAGAGACAGTACCTAGGCCCTGACTTCAATCCTCAGTACTGGCAAAAAATTTTTTAAAAAAGAAAATGGTTAATAGATAAATTGAATACATTTTCTCTTTACACAGAACCAATTTTTTGACCATAAAATTCAATTAAAAAAAAACACCACTTCTTTCCCATTGATTTGTAGCAAATGCCTGGATAAGGATAATTGTGGTCTGATGTGATCTGGATTGGATTGATCCTCATATTTGCTATTATTTATTTCATTGACTAAATTATGGTGAGCCATGCATAATCTCTTGTTTCGTAAGAAATATTGATTAGGTGATGAAACTATAGATCTAGAGAAAATATCACTGGTATATATGTATTTATATTTTTTTCTGAGAAACTATTATCCTCTTTTTATTGGAAAAAAATTGTATGTCATCTTCTAAGTGCTGTTAAAATATACTTCCTATGTAAAGTCTTTACTTTTTATTCTGGAACTATAATCCTTTTATTGTGCTTTGGTAACCATTACTTACAAAATGTTTATAGACCAATATGTTTATCTTTTATATTACTATAAGATAGAATACATATGCATATATGTGTATGTATTTGTTATAGTAGTAATAATGAGTCAAGCATGTGTAGCACTTGTAATTGTTTATAATGTTTAATATTTATCTGTTTCCTTCTCTCCTATCTCCATGCATAGGTGCCATTCAGAGTCATAGTATTAGCCTCTTAGTGACAGATAAAGTGCCTGACTTGTTACTTGTATTCTTAATGTGTGAACAAAGGATGTCTTCTAATTATCTTTGTGTCAGATAACATTATTCATCCCGCAGCCTTGCCCAGGGCGTATCATATATGCATGCAGTGATAGTTTGATGAATTTCAGTAAATCTGGCACTTTGAAGTTTTTTAATTTGTTTTGAACCACACCTGACCACCCAACCTATTCGTTTCCACAGGAGAGCTTTATGAATCATGTAGCAAGGCACTCTGGTTGTTTCTCTCAGACTTGCCACATGGAAGTGGTTCATGCTGGGCCTGTCTTCTGGATGAAGAGAAGGCTCAAGTTACCCTGGCCCCCTGCCTGGGCCTGACAAAGCTATCAAGTAAACACCAAAGAATTAAGGCCCAAGAAGCAGCTTTCTTCTGCTTGCCCATGGACATATTCTTAATTGCTACCTTCTAAGAATAACTGGCATCCTTTATTTATGCCTGACTCATTGTTTTTAAGAAGTCTTTTTATCCGTTACAGCCTTAAAGGTGGTCAAACCCTGTAGTGTTATCTTTATGAAGTTCTTTCTATTTACAGAGCTTATTTTAGAGGGTGAGGATTCTTGTTTCTCGGTGTACTGTGTGCATAGATAGACTAGCGGAAGCAGCATTGCTTCTGGCTGCCCTCTGCAACCAGTGCTTTTATGCATTTCCCCTTGACCTTGTCCCAAGGATTTTCCAGGGGCCATTGTTTTGCATTCTTCAGAAAATTAAAACAAAATTAAAAGCCAAAAATTCAAAAGACAAAAGTGTAGATATTCCACAGCTGACAGGTTTTGAGAAATATTCCTGTGTCATTATTTTTGAAAGAAAGATGGCAAATGTAGAGTTAACCTGAATGGAAGGCGCCAGCTTCCCAGTGTCCATCCCAGAGGCAGACATCACCCATCCTCCACGAGAGACATGGAGGCACAGAGGGGCTGGGAATATGGCCTAGTGCTAAAGTGCTCACCTCGTATACATGAAGCCCTGGGTTCGATTCCTCAGCACCACATATAAAGTAAAAGCCAGAAGTGGCACTGTGGCTCAAGTGGCAGAGTGCTAGCCTTGAGGAAAAAGAAGCCAGGGACAGTGCTCAGGCCTTGAGTTCAAGGCCCAGGACTGGCAAAAAAAAAAAAATACAGCCCAGAAGAGTCAGCTCTGAGGAGACACTACTAAGGATGATCAAAGATAGTCCCCGTATTAATTTTCTAGCATAAGATGAGGTCCCTTTCCACACTCTCTGGAGAAAAGAAGTACATTCTGCTTCTCAGGCAGTGGGCAAGAATAACTGACCTTCATTTAAGCCCCATTATGTACCAGTTGTGTTGATCTTCAGTTGATATGTATTTACTGAAGCCACAGAAAAGGCAGGTGTTATAACATCCACTTCATAAATAGTAATTTAAATTTTAGCATGCAGTAGGTTTTTGTGTTTTGTTTTTTTCTTTGTTTAAAAAAAAGAATATGTAGCTGATATCTAGAGGAGATAGCATAGGCACCAAACCTGTTTGATTTCAAGGCAAATTTCTCTCTCTGTTGTTTCTAACTGCTTCCTTTGTATCCAATTTAGGAAGCAGAGGGCCTAAAGGGTAAGAGCATGTTTTTGCAGCTCCTGGGTAAACTTTCCATGCTAGGATATTAACTTTCATAATGCAAGTCTGCAGGGGTGCAGACACTCAAGAATTTACTGCAGTATGATTTTGCTACAAATGAACGCTGGGCATTTCCTTAGAAGTGCAGATTCCAACTTCAAGAGAGGCCATGTGTCTTTAAACAGTGGCAGAGGATGATGGGTAGTCTTTTGGTTAGTGAGTCAGGTCACTTTTCTGTAACCACACTAATCTCAGGTGCCCACTGTACTCTCATTGCTTTGTACCTGTAAGAATTACTCTTTTTCTATCCTTTGTATTTTCTCCTTTCAGTCTCTTTAAAACATTACTCCTTTCCAATAAAAGATCTTGAATATTTCTTACAGAATATTTACAGTGGTGTTACAGTTTCATACATAAGACAGTGAGTACATTTTTTTTATCCAAGTTGTTACCTCCTCCCTCAAACCCCCCATTTCTCTCTCCCCTCATGAGTTGTGCAGTTAGTTTACACCATATAGTTTTGTAAGTATTGCTGTTGCATTGGTTTGTCTTTTTATCCTTTGTCTCTCAGTTTTGGTATTCCCTTAGTTCCAATACACATATATACAATATCCAGGGTGCTAAAATCAGGGGTAAAACAAAGGGAAGGGAATATGGGAAAAAAAAGAAGGGCATGGTTTCACATGGCATGGTGAAAATAACTACAACAGTAGTATACCAATTGTTTTCATAACTTGAAGTTCATTTTGCTTAGGATCATCTTATTTGTTCCTACGGGCATAGCTCTTGAGCTATTGTGATCTTCTGCTCAGACTATCCTAGATATGTACTAACTATTCCCTATGAGGGGAACCATAGAGTCCATATTTCTTTGGGTCTGGCTCACTTCACTTAGTATAATTTTTTCCAAGTCTTTCCATTTCCTTATGAATGGGGAAGTGTCATTCTTTCTGATAGAGGCATAGAATTCCATTGTGTATATGCACCATATTTTCTTGATACATTCATCTACTGAGGGCATCTGGGTTTGTTCCATATTTTTGCCATAACTAACTGTCCTGTGATGAACATTGTTGTGCTGGTGGCTTTAGGGTGGTCTTGCTTGTAATCTTTTGGATAGATGCCCAAAAGTGGGGCTGTTGGGTAGTAGGGGAGCTCTATGTTTAGCCTTCTGAGGAACCTCCATATTGCTTTCCAGAGTAGTTAAACGAGTTTACACTCCCACCAACAATGTAATAGGGTTCCCTTTTGGCCACATCCCCTCCAGCATTTGTTATTATTAGTTTTCCTGATAATGGACATTCTTACTGGGGTGAGGTGGAATCTCAGTGTTGTTTTTGTTTGCATTTCCTTTATGGCCAGTGATGTAGAGCACTTTTTCATAAGTCTCTTGGCCATTCTCATTTCCTCTTCAGAGAAGTCTCTTTTTAGGTCTTTAGCCCACTTGTTGAGGGGGCTGTTGGTTCTCTGAGGATTTCTTTTGGGGGAAATTAATTTTTGGAATTCTATGTATATTTTGAATATGAGGTCTTTGTATGTTGTATGACTGGTAAATATCTTCTCCCAGTCTGTGGGCTTTTTATTCATCTTGCAGGCTATGTCCTTTGCCATGTAGAAGCTCTTTATTTTGATGCAATCCCATTCGCACAACCTTTCTTTGATTTTTTTGCACTTCTGGGCCTTTATTAAGGAAATTTCGTCCTTTGCCTAGGAGCCCTATTGTTTCTCCTATTCCTTCTTGTAGTGTGTTCAGGGTATGTGATTTTGCCTCGAGGTCTTTGACCCATTTGGAATTGATTTTGTTGCAGAGTGATATATAAGGATGTAGTTTTAGTTTGTTACAGGTGTTGAACCAGTTTTACAAGCACCATTTGTTGAAGAGGCTGTCTTTCTTCTATCCTATTCTTTTGCCTCCTTTATCAAAGATTAAGTAGCCATAGACCTGCGGGTTCATTTCTAGGTCTTCAGTTCTATTCCATTGGTCCTTGGGCCTGTTCTTGTGCCAATACCAGGCTGTTTTTACTACTGTAGCTTTGTAATACAATTGGAAGTTTGGTATTGAAATTCCTCCAGCACTGTTCTTTCTACTTAAGATTGATTTTGCTATTCGGGGTCTTTTATTGTTCCATATGAATTTCTGGATTCCTTCCTCTATTTGGGACCCTGATGGGTATTGCATTGAATTTGTAGATAGCCTTTGGCAATATTGCCGTTTTCCCAATGTTAATCCTTCCAATCTAGGAGCATGGGAGGTTTTCCCATTTCCTTAGTTCTGCTTTAATTTCCTTTTTCAGGTTTTTAAAGTTCTTGTCATTGAGGTCTTTCACTTCTTTGGTCAGGGTTATTCCTAAGTATTTGAAGTTAAACTCTCTGTCTCTGCAGATGACACGATCCTGTATCTAAAGAACCCCATAGACTACTCCCAAGTTACTTGAGCTGATCCAAAACTTTGGCAAAGTAGCAGGATATAAAATAAATCCTCAAATATCAATGGATTTTCTATATGCCAACAATGTGAAGAGTGAAGCTGAAATCAGAAAAGCAACTCCTTTTGCAATAGCCTCAAAAACATCTTGAATATTTCTAGTGCATTTTGTGGTGCATTTTCAAGCCTCTCTTCTGAACAAGACTTTACCAGACAGGAAATCCAGTGTAATCTGTTTTGTGCCAGGAGACACAGGACTCCCTTGATATCTAAGGTAGCCTCCTGCTTCGAACTAGGGGGAATGTGGTTCCAGCTTGAGAAGTGGAATAGGTCTGGTGTGCAAATGATGCTTTCATAAAGACCTTTGTTTTCCCCAGGAAAACTCAGATTACTTTCCCACTCTTTACCTGTATTTATAGTGAGGCAGTTAGTGAAGAAGTAAAAACTCAGCTTTCAGAACCAGGCAGATTTACCTTCAAATTTTCAACTACAATTGGTCAGTTACATATTTCTGAGCAAGATATTAACACCTTGAATCTCTTAGTGTCTCAGCAAAAACAAATGGAAAAACTTGTGTGGGTGGTTAGAAAGATTAAAAGTAACACATATAAACTACCTAGCACAGTGCATCAACATATGGTAGGGCTTTAACACCTAGTTATTCTTATGCTTATTATTCTTGTTTCATAAAAAAATAAGCATTGCCTTATAATGAGCAGCATTCTAGGCCCTTTGACCTCCAGAGATACTTTTTTTCTTTTTCTGTTGAACTAAGTGGTAGAGGAAAAGTTGAGGGCCATGCAACACTGTATTTCTCTGGAGAAAGTTTGGTCTAAAAAAACGAACCATCAAGCAACAGGACTATTGGTCTCAGTTGGTCTTTGATTTATAAGAGAGAAGATTCTGCCATATTCAGAGAAAACATCCTTCCAGTTTGATGGGAACAGGTGTTAGAACATTTTACATCACACAGCATGACTTTGCTAACTTAAATAAAGATTTTCTTACAAGGAAAGTCTGTTGAGTCCCACATTAGCACAGGTGAGGAAACTGAGGTAGCAGCCGGAAAATGTAGAACTGGGTCATCAGACACCATACCATGTTCTCTAGCTGCTTGTATCATGATGAAATCATTCTGTCTGTTTTTGAGAAAGAAATTATGGAAATTGTATTGGTTAATTTTCATTTCACAGAGGTTTCTTTTAGAAAGTTACCGCTTCAGCAATTTCACTACAAGACCCTATTCTTGAGCTGACCCACTAGGAAAAACTGGTCTGCTGTCTAGTCACCTCCAAGCTAGGCTCCCAAGGAAGAATCGCAGCTTTAGAAGTGCCTACTGAATGCCACCCCTCACGCATTTGATTTAAAGTCTACTAGATATATCTGTGATGTTGATGTAGAAATTAATTTAGCTGTGGTCAGTGCATGAATAGGAGGAAATAATATTTAAAATTGAGTATTTCAGTGTCTTTGGCTACCAGCCTAGACTATCTGGAGAGAGAGAAAAATACCTTCATATTACTTTAAGTATTCTTTTCAGGTAGGTCATTTTTCTTGATTCTGTTAAAATGGCTGAATCAAACAATAGGTCTCTCTCTCTTTCTCTCTCTCTCTCTTTTTTTTTTTTTGTCCAGTCGTGGGCCTTGGACGCAGGGCCTGAGCACTGTCCCTGGCTTCTTTTTTGCTCAAGGCTAGCACTCTGCTACTTGAGCCACAGCGCCACTTCTGGCCATTTTCTATATATGTGGTGCTGGGGAATTGAACCCAGGGCTTCATGTACACGAGGCAAGCACTCTTGCCACTAGTCCATATTCCCAGCTTTCCAAACAATAAGACGCTATGAGCATTTCTCATATAAAAATAGAGTTGTCTTTGACTCATGTCTTGGGACAATCATGACACTGTGCACATTGACTCTTCTTTGACATGTTTGTGAAGAAAGGCACTTGGTCTCTCTATCTCTCTTTTTCCAGCCACTTGGCATGAGGGATGGGTAAGGTCCGGCCTTGTACTACAGGTGTCACTACAGGCAGGGTCATGTCCTTCCTCTTGCTTAATTTTGGATGGATTCTGTCACCTTGGTGCTTTTCCCATGTCCTTGCCCTCTTCTTTGTAATCACTAGGAAGACAGACACACTACTGTTTCTCATTATACACATAGCACTTAACACAGTATTTTGTATCCAGTAGGCACTCAGGGAAGGAGAGAAGGCCAAGCTAGTATAAACACACACACACACACACCACCACCACCACCACCACACCACCACCACCAACACCAACACCACCACCACCACCAACAACACATATCTTACATAACCCCACACATGGACAATTTCATTCTTAGACAAAGAATGAAACTATTCTAATAGATATTTATTTTAAAAACTCATATAGAATTCAGTTAATGCATCAAACATTTTACAAGCCCTAAACTGATAGAATCCCCATGTCCTTATAAGGTTGATAGTATTATTCCTAACAAAGTCTAAGCCCTTGCCCAAAGTAACACACAGTTCCCTAGCTTGAGAGAAGTACAATATACTGAGGCAGCCAGGCTCTAAAGCCTTGAAACTGTGCTTCTCCTCAGAAGTGACATCCATGGGCGGGGGGGGGGCGGGGACTGGATGTCCAGGCTAGGGTGATGTGGGGTGTGTGTGTGTGTGTGTGTGCGTGTGTGTGTGTGTGTGTAGGATTCGTAACTTTAATCCCTAGCATTTCAGAGATGCTCTCTCTCTCTCTCTCTCATATGCAACTTTGTTTCATCATTAGTCTTTGAGTTGGCTTCAGGACAGATTCAGAGGACAGAGGAATCTTTGAGAAACCCATTTCCAATGATCAAAGGGAAGGTCAAGAGAGAATGACATATCAGGAGAGAGTCAAACAGCTACCAATAATAGCCAGATTTTATTGAGTGGATACTATGGGTTAAACAACACTGTTCCTACTTTATATAAACTAACAGTTGTCATCTTTGACATGATTCTTCTTTTTGTACTTGATGACACTGAAGCACAGGGAATTGGGTAACTTTCTGAAGAATATGCAGCTGAATGGAAAGACCCAGATTCAAACCTGGAAGCTGGAGTCTAGGTCTGTCCTCTTTGCCATTCTATTATGAGGACCTTAGGGAAAAGAGATAATGCACTGTGAATCTAAAAACCTGGGAAACTGCCATGTCAGAGTGTTCTTTCCAACATGCCCTACTGCTTCTTCCCAAGGAAAACTGTCCCGAAGTGAAAACCTCAGCATTGACCTAGCTCATTGGCTTATCTCCAGGAAAGCAGTAGAATGGGGAGGGGTAGTAAAGAGCATCTGGAGGGGAGAGAAAGGTGCAAACAAGAGATGTAGTGAGTTTCCTGGGAGAGGAAGGCTTGGTCATTCAAGGGGATTCAATTTGTAGAACAAACAGAGCTCAGAAAGCAAGACTGGTCCTGGGGAGGCCAAGGAGCATTGGCACTGAGAAACCAAAGGTCCACACGTAACCCACTTTTGCTAATTTTGGCCACCTAAAACTGTTTGAAACTCAGGAATGTGGAAGAAGAGCAGTGATGCACCTAGCCTGCAAGCCCAGAGGTGTTTGTTTCAGTCTCAGTATTAAGCCATATGATCTCACCAGCCTGGAGGTATTCAGACAAATACTCCTATACATACTGCTAAACCTGGAGGTCAAGCACATCTTCATGATAACCATCAAAACTGTCAACATTGTAAGTGAACAGCAGCTGTTAACTATTCATGCTTTGTAGAAGCCTTAAAACTCCTTCCTTCCTTCCTTCTTTCCTTCTTCCTCTCTCTCCTTTGCTCTTTCTGTCTCTCTCTCTTTCTTTCTCTGTCTTTTTCTCTTTCCCTCTCTTCTTTCTCTCTTTCTTGCTCTCTTTCTTCTCTCTCTATGTCTGTCTGTCTTTCTTCTCTTTCTCTCTCTATCTTTCTTTCTTTCTTTCTTTCTTTCTTTCTTTCTTTCTTTCTTTCTTTCTTTCTTTCTTTCTTTCTTTCTTTCTCTCTTTCTCTCTTTCTTTCTCTCATTCGTTCTTCCACAGCTCCACTTTGGACTTTTTCTAAGTGGTTTATTGGAGATGAGTGTCTCATGGACTTTTCTGCCCAGGCTGGCTTCAAACTCTGATCCTCAGATCTCAACCTCCTAAGTGATTAGGATTACAGGCATGAGCAACCAATGCCTGACTTAAAGATTATATAGATATAGATATATCATGAATAATATTATGTTATATAATATTATATATTGCCACTTTTAAGTAAAAAAGGTATTATATGGGATAATTGTATTATCTTAAAGCATTCAATCTGAAAAGGATGAAAAGATGAATTATGGCTAGTGGAACAATCTTGAACATAATACTCTTTTGGGGTTACAATAGAGTAAAATGTTAGTTAATAGCAGCAATCTTTCCTAATAGTAGAAGCTGTGATCTTGTTATTGTAATACTGGCTTTTTAATGAAGGAAACTCAAGTGAATAAGAAGAGATTTGGGGTTGGAGGTGTGGCTTACTTGGTAGAGTGCCAGTCATTGAGCAAAAGCATCAAGTACTAAGTTTGAGTCCTATTTCAGTCTTGAGAAAATAAAAGAGAGACTTATAATATGCTTGGTAGAATAGCTCATTTAGCAAGTCAGAGAAGACTGAAGCTTATTGCATTTATGCAGGAATAACATAAAGTTACTCTGAGCACTCTGAAGCTTTATCAGTAGCCCTCAGGTTGAGTATCCTTGAAACAGTAATGGAGGTTCTTAAGTTATCCAGTCTATCTCAGTATATCAAGGCTGGTCTTTCCATTCCTTACGAATGGTACAGTATCATTCTTTCTGATGAAAGCATGGAATTCCATTGTGTATATAAACCACATTTTCTTTATCCATTGGTTCACTGACGTTGATTCCATATATTGATTATCATAAAAACAATGCTGCAATGAACAAGGTTGTGATGGTAGCTTTAGTGTGGCCTTGTTTGTGTGCTATTGGATACATGCCAGACTTGCTTTTGGTGTCTGTGCTTCTTATCTCATATGTAAGTTTATCTGTTTAGGGAAAGGCAAGGGGAAGCACAGAAATGGTGGGACAAATGGGAAACAAATGCAGCAGTGAAATTCAGTCGGCACTGTGTTGAAAACGAACTATACAACTTGTGGGGGAAGGGAAATGAAGGGGAAAAACCTGGGAGTAAATAAGGGAAGAGATGACACTGTTAAAAAAAATACTGGGCTGGGGATATAGCCTAGTGGCAAGAGTGCCTGCCTCGGATACACGAGGCCCTAGGTTCGATTCCCCAGCACCACATATACAGAAAAACGGCCAGAAGCGGCGCTGTGGCTCAAGTGGCAGAGTGCTAGCCTTGAGCGGGAAGAAGCCAGGGACAGTGCTCAGGCCCTGAGTCCAAGGCCCAGGACTGGCCAAAAAAAAAAAAAAAAAAAAAAATACTCATGGGCTGGGGATATAGCCTAGTGGCAAGAGTGCCTGCCTCGGATACACGAGGCCCTAGGTTTGATTCCCCAGCACCACATATACAGAAAACGGCCAGAAGCGGCGCTGTGGCTCAAGTGGCAGAGTGCTAGCCTTGAGCAAAAAAGAAGCCAGGGACAGTGCTCAGGCCCTGAGTCCAAGGCCCAGGACTGGCAAAAAAAAAAAAAAATACTCATTACCTGACTTGTTTAACTGAAAGGCGTATATCACCTTTACAACAACAATAAAAATTTTAAAACGCTGGTGATAATATTCATCAAGCTAGTAAAGTCATAAAGTATCACTGAAATTACAGTATCAATGTCATACTGAACAAAAACTCTAAGCTACTGAATGTATACATACCCCCTCACCCTCATACCATGTGCAGATATATGCAAGTATGATAACCAGTTATATGTAATGATAAGGAAAGACGTCCCATCCTATGATAAGTTGTTGAATGACTGGAATATTTAATTTTCTCTTTCTTTCTCTAGTTCTATGATTTAATTTTAGATAATTTCTAAAATGGACAAAGCATTAAAACCTGACAGATGCTCATAATCCAGCTTTGTCATTTTAGTACTTTCAATTTGGAATGATTACTTTGAGAGTCTGAGCTTATTCCTTGCAAAAATGTGGGTGATACCTATTTTTCCAGGATGGTGCAGAATATGAATATTATATTGGGTAATGCTTTGCACAAAGTAGATATTCTCTACATGCTGCTATCATTTCTCTTTTCCATCCTACTGGTGGTCCTATTGACCATTGTGTTCTAAGAAAAGTGGAATTGTGTGTTTTTATTTCCTTTTCACCTTCCATTTGGAGCCAAGGACACAGTTGGACCACATGGAAGTCAGGCAAATGTTACGATTGATGTTCTTCATTATGCTTCGTCCATTTTTTATTACTCTTGTTGAAATCGCTTCTTTGTAATATGGCAACAGTTCAAGACAATGGATTGAACAAGCACATCTAATATTGAATCCAAATGAAACTAGATGGTAAAGCTGTTAAATCAAAGATGAAATCAGCCAACCAGGCAAAGAAATTTCCATTCTAAGACAAGCATAAGGTAGCGAAAACAGACAGAACGCAATGTTTTAAACAAAGCCACTGAGTCATCACCAGAGATTAGAAAAGCTTTTTATTGACACATTTTGAATTTTTAAAACTTTTTCTGAACCTCACAAAACCTTGGAGTTTTGCCAGCATCACCAAAGAATGGGCTTTGCACCTCTTACTTGTGCCAGGAGAGATTTGTTTTGAAGAGGCTACATTGCAAACTAAAAACTCCACAAGAAAAATTTTTTGGGGCCCTGGATCTTAGATCTAAACCAGAGAAAATATGGAAGCCACAGAGAGAGGTGAGGTGCCTGGAGAGTAAAGGCTGGTACTTTTGCCCTTAGACTTCCTATGCTCTATATCTAAATTCCTCTCAACAAGTCAAATGAAGTCATGTTATACTCTGTATTGGATACTATGTAGATATAATATATCATGGTGAACTCCCCGACAGGGAAAAAGTACATGGTAACCCAAAATTTAATAAATAAATAAATAAATAGCTCATGCACAGCAAAGGAAATAGTCACTAGACTAAAGATACCGACTATAGAATGAGAGAAAATCATTGCCAGCTACACATCTGACAAGGAATTAATAACCAGAACGTATAGGGAGCTCCAGAAAGCTAACTCCCAAAGGACCAATAACCCAACTGGTAGGTCAATGGATAAATGAACTGATCAGACAATTCTCAAAAAAAAGAACAAATGGTCAATAAATACATGAATAAATGCTCAGAATCCCTAACCATGAAGGAAATACACATGAAAATAGTACTAGGATTCTATCTCACAATATCTGTCATCAAAAATACAAACAACAATAATTGTCGTTGAAGGTGTAGGAGAAAACAAAATACTAATACAATTGTTGAGAATGAAAACTAGTACAACTAATGTTGAAATGAGTATAGTAGTTCCTCAAAAACTAGAAAAAAATAGAACTACAATAGGATTCAGAAATAGTAGTCTTGGCATTCATCTGAAGAAATGTAAGTCAGGATACAATAGAGAAACTTGTACACCTGTGTTTATTGTAGCCCTCATTACAACAGATAAGATATAGAAGCAGTCCTGAAGATATGTATATCCATGTATATCTACAATTATAGCATAGATAGTCATAGACACATGTTATAATTTTATTCACCTATAAGGAAGAATGAAATTACATTGTTTGCTTGGAAGTGAATGGAAGTGGAGATCATCACGTTAATCCAAGTAAGCTAGTTTCAGAGGATGAAGATCACTTTCTCACAAACATTGTGTCATCATGAGATTGAGAGGATGTGGGAATGGATGCAAAAGGAGAATTAGAGAGTGAAAAATACTGAGATGCATTCAATCTATGAATAAAGAAGGAAAATGAATTTCATTGAAGTTGTTGAATAATGGGTGCGAGAGGTGTGGAAAGTTGGGGGGGGGTCAATCTGATCGACATACTCTGTGTGTATGAAACACCAAGGTGAACCCCTCTGAACAATGTATACACACTTAAAAATGAATGGAAGGAATCTAAAACAGCTATTGTCTGGGTAATAGTATTTATGGGTAGGTGAGATGGGATGAAGAACGTGAAGAAAGGTGAATATGGTTGAAATAATTTATGAATACATATGAAAACAGTACAATTCATCTAATTGAGACTGGTTTTAGAAGACGGAATGAAAGTGACAAATGAGTTGAGTCAGTTCAAAGTTTATGATATGCATAGGTGAATAACTCAAAATGAAACCCTCTCATAAACTAATTAGTGCTGATAACAATATATGTGTCAAGGAAAAGAAAGTTCATTCTATTCAAAGTCATAGCCACTCTTTTCAAGTTCACTCTTTTTTTAATGGCATCATTTTTAATTTTAAAAAATCTTTCTTAAACAGAAAGGTTACAGTTGCATAAGTTAGGCAAAGAGTACGTTTCCTTTTGGAATGTTCTTTTGGAAAAACTGGGAGAGAGTGAGGGAAGGTGACATAGTGAAGTTCACTCTTTACCAACACATTAGGCAATTAAAGGGTCATTCAATTCAATACAACCTATGCTATGATAGAAATATAAACAGCAGTGAGGAGCCGGTGCCAGTAGCACAGGCCTGCAATCCTAGCTATTCCTCAGGCTGATACCTAGAGGTTTGAAGCCACCCTGGGCAGGAAAGTGCAGGAGACTCTTAGTTCCAATGAGCTGCCAAAAGTCAGAAGTGGAGCTGTGGCTCAAGTGTTAGAGTGCTAGCCTTAAGCAAGAAAGTCCAGGGGCAATGCCAAAGCCCTGAATTCAAGCCCTAGAATGGCACAAGCCACAACAACAACAAAAATCAATGATGTGTGCAGAGGAAAAACTGGTTACTTAAGGTATTGTTGGAAAGCTCTCCATAACCTTTGCAAAGGAAGTGCCTTGCAACCTCTTCCAGAAACTCTTCACTGGCCCCACCCCCTACCTAGCCTCTGACCTCCGAAGCCACTGGATGGAGCTATTATTCCCATCAGACAAGGATGTTAGGCTGCCTACTGAAGAAGGCATCTTTGGAATAAAAAACTGCTTTTGTTTTTTACAGCAAAAAACATTCTATTGTTCTTGATACATCATGCAACATCTGAATTAGGACTTATATAAGTAGTAGAAGCATGTCTGGTATGAAAGTATAGAAAGTCTAGAATAGTGAAATCAAGCTTCTACTTGGAATAAGTAACAATATCATTTTATGTCCATTTTGCGCCTTTAAATGACAGAATTTTATAGACATCAGCAAACATCAGGATATTTTGGGTGTTAACTTAGAACTATTCGGAATTGTAACAACTCTATTTATCAGAATAATTCTAATAAGTAGATGATATTCTCTTAATTCACAAAGATGAAAGCAAGATTGATAGAATTTAAATAACCTGGCTCAGTTCATTGGCACAACTGGTAAGGAGCACAGTCAGAATTTAAACCGGAAACTTCTCAACTCCAATGTCATGTTCACATTATCATTCAACACATTTTAATCTTATACAAGCAGCATACAAATTCTGTTATATGTAGACCAGAATTAGAACTTCAGGGGAACTGTAGGTATTTCAAGTAGCATACATTTGTATTGGACATTCTTGAGCTTATGATGAATTTTACACCTCAATTACTTGAAAACCACTGGTTTTTGATGGAAGCCTTAAAGGGAAAATAGTTTTCTAGGAATTTGGGCATAGAGAGGTTGGCAAGTGTGCTTATGTGTGTGTGTGCATATATACTTAGAATGTGATTTGGAGCATAATATACCTTTTTCTGGTTGCTGCTATCATCTCTAAGGTTCAAAACGTATATCTGAACCTTTGATTTTTTTTTGGCATATAATGTGCGCTTATACCTACTTCTGTGTCTTTAGATAGATAGATATGTTTCACCCATATTCTATAAGGGAGAAAACCATTTTCCAGATTATCAGAAATTCAAAAGGGAGACATACACATGTAACTTACTTAATCATTCAACAAATGCCAGGGTGATTCCTCCAGCGCCTCTAGCCACACGTTATCCTGCAGTTTTCCTTAGTTTTCTCCATGACTGGCTTTTTCTGGGTTTTCATTGTTTTTCATCTACCCATTCATTAAGAACACACTATTTATTGTTAAATGTCATATTACACACATCTGTGTAAAGAAACACTCGAGAGTGTAGTATGGTGACTAGGACTTTATATCCCGGCTCTTTCAACACTCAGGTTGTGATTTCAGGGAGGTGGCACTTACCTACCTGGTGCTGCTTCCGTTTTCTGTAAAGTGAGAGAGAGAACAGAGTTATTGAAGGAAGTCACTAACCATAGATTCCAGTACATGGAGCATCATAGCTGCTTGGTTTTTAACCTTTGTTTCTATCCTAAACAAAATGAGAGAAATAATTAGTTGGAGAGAAGGAGAAATATTTATACCTATGCTTTTATTTGTAAATCGAATATATGTGCCTTCCACATGTGCCTATGTATTCTTCACAATCCTCTTTAAGCACTGGATACGCAAAACTTGAAACTGTACTGGCTATGCATTTTCAAGTTAAGAGCCAAGGATGGTGACGAGCAGATATACCGGTGTCACAGGCGGGCTAGTGCAGACCAGCTAAGGCTGACATGGGCCCTCGTGGGAAGGTTGCACGGGGTTTGCTGCTAACAGCATCCAGTGGCCTCCATCAAAAGGGTGCACCCACACAATGGCTTTGAAGACTGCATATGCTTATTATTGCCTGGGAAGAAAAAGATCATTTTGTTTTTTTTTTTCTGAAGCACTTAGTTAGAACACGAAAGCTCTTTTTTCTTCCAAGGCTCACTTGCCTGCTCTTTGCAGAGGCCTGTGCTCACCTCCTTCTCTTCAGAATCCTTGTGCCTTTGTGAGGAGCTCCTGTGTTGCTCATCTTTTACTTTTCTGTGTCCTTGCGGGCTTGGTTTCCTTGCTGTCTGCTCCGGTGCTGCTTCACTTTGTGGTTTGCTTCAGCAGATAGAGAGAAGAGACAGAGCTGCTAAGTCTTCCTGCTGGGTGACACAACTCACAAACATATTATCAGAGCTTGTGGTTCAATGTGTCAAAGCCCGGTGCCGTCAGGGCAGAGTGGCATTCATTCGCCTGAACGCTTTTTTGCATGGCCTCCAGCTCAGAATGTCAGAATGGTTGAGAATTTTGAATAGAGAAGGACATTAGATATCATCTATGAAAAAAAAAAAAAGACCAAGGAGATAAAGTTGATAATTAGCCAATCCAAGGTCATTTCCATGGCTACAAACAAAGCTAGATCTCAAACACAAATCACATGACACTCTTCACATACACTTTAATGTGCTTGATGGGCAAATAGGGCAGCAGTGTTAGGTACAAACGTGTGAAATTCCTTTAGAGAATGTAGCTACACCGACTTTGCTGGTACATTGGCTACATTTATTAAGTTTAGGCGATAAACTACCCTGAAGAAACTTAGTTTCCATTCGTTGTTATTAAAATAACCTGCTATTGGATTCTAAAGGGTTAGAGCTACCTCTATGAAATGATGGGTGAAGGGTGGTCTGCTCTTGTCTTGGAAAAGCAGTGAGAATGCTAAGATTCCCAGGGTCACTGCTGGCTTGTTGACCAGTGCTGAGCTTTTCATAGAATGAACCCTGAGTTTCTAGGTTTGAAGTCTGGTGTAAATATTTCAACAAGGTAAACTTTTCATAGAATGAACCCCGAGTTTCTAGATTTGAAGTCTGGTGTAAATATTTCAACAAGGTAAACTTCCATTTGGCAGTTTGGTATTTAAGTCTGGTGGTGGGAAAGGCCTTAGGCAAAATTATGCAGTATGAAAAACTCACTTCTCTCAAAGATTTATTTAGAGTCTGGGGCAGAGGTAGAGAAAGTAAGGAGAATAAAATAGGTTTAACACATTATAAAAGGGACTTTCCCCTTACTTTCGTATAGTTTTCCTAGCAATCCTAGGAAATGAGTTGTTTTAAGAATTTAATCAAATAAATAAATCAGAAACAAAAGTTGTGCTTAAATCTATCTGTTATCCAATCTATCATATCCCTATTATTTTGTACTGCCTGAAGTAGCAACAGCAGTTACCTGTTTCCTTGGTGCTTTCAAAGTTTCCTTTTGAGCTATGTTCTTTATTTTATTTTGGCATTATTGTTGTTTTCTTATGTGCCCATATAGCTATGTATGTGTGTTTTGGATGTGGTGACAACGAAGTGTAACGTGTTGTAGTTTATACTTGAACCTGGAGTCGGTGTTCAATCTCTTAACATCTACAACACCTTAAAGCTCCTTTCCCTGATTTATTGTGGCTCCATTTGGTTATAGGACAGTTTCCAGTGAATCTTTGTGGTAGTGACCACTTCACAGACAATAAAGGAAGACTGAATAAAAGTATACTGCTCTTGTATGGAATAAGCTTGTGTTCTCTCCAAACTGTACATTTGTATACACACTGTAGCACACTGTTCATTCTTCTCAAAATGATACACCAGAGTCAGAGGGTCAGAAAATTTTATTATACTGTGACCAATCTCCTTAACTATTTCTTATGTTTATTCACTGAGTTACTCATTCATTTATTGGATAAACAGTCATTCATGGGAATGTCTCCTATGGAATAATTACTAGGTGAGGCCTGAGAGAAATAAAAATGATAAAGATAGACTCCTTACAATATAAGGCACATATATAACCTAGTGAGCTCCTGCCAATATGAAGCCTTATTTAGCAGCTTTTTTTCTACCCTGTGCTAGCATTGAGCAAAATTGCTGAGAGACAATGCCCAGGCCTTGAGTCCAAGCTTCATGACCAACCCAGCCCCCCAAATTTCTACCCTGATACTCCATGAAGATAGACCATAGAAGAATTAAAATACATTTTGGCATGTGAAAGGTATTTGAGAATATCCCAGACGGGATGCCATCATATTTCCTGGAATAAACAGAACTCCCAAACAGACAGGGTGGCATCATGACTGGCTGTCACCTGTATCAAGAAACAAACAAGCAGTGCAGGTGTCGAGGTGAGCAAATAGTGACACTGCTGCCACAATTCCAGACCTTTCTCCACTCCAGCTGCTGCAGTTCCATTTTCTAACAAGCAATTGCTGGGACGTGGGTAGTTAATGTCTCTCTTACAGTTATGCAAACTTCTTATAACAGAAAAACTTTAGTGAGAAAAAGTAGTTAGAAATTTTATACAACATTATCTTTTTAAGGTAATAAATTTGTCAATGAATATAAAAAGAATAACATACTGGAAGTAGCTGTCTTTGAACAATAAGAGAATAAGTTTAATTGTAAAGTATTCTTTATTATTTAGCTCTATAACCAAGAGTTATTGCTTTTGTGATGAAACAAGTAAAATATAAATCCTTATGACTTAAAAGTATGCTATGGAGGGGCTGGGAATATGGCCTAGTGGCAAGAGTGCTTGCCTCCTACACATGAAGCTCTCGGTTCGATTCCCCAGCACCACATATATGGAAAACAGCCAGAAGGGGCGCTGTGGCTCAGGTGGCAGAGTGCTAGCCTAGAGCCAGAAGAAGCCAGGGACAGTGCTCAGGCCCTGAGTCCAAGGCCCAGGACTGGCCAAAGGAAAGAAAAAAAAAAGTATGCTATGGAGAAAGTGGCTATGTGTTTTAAAGCACAGCAAATTCCAAAACGAAAACATTTCTGGGTTGACAATGAAATTGAAGAAAGAGCCAGATATCTGGTTCACACCTGTAATTCTAGCTACTCCGGAAACTGAGATCTGAAGATTGCTGTTTGAAGCCAGCCGAGGCAAAAAAACGTCCAGTTAACCAACAGAATTTAAGCTGGAGGTGTGGCTCAGATGGTACAATGACAAACATCAGTGAAAAAGGTGAATAGCTGAATTAGGAGAGCTTGAAGTCTTGAGTTCAAGCCCTGGTACCAGCACTGAATGAATGAATGAATAAATAATAAATAATTTTAATTGAAGGAGGAAACTGTCATGTTTATTATAGGAGCAAAAATAGCTATGTTCGGCTGGAGACGTGATTCAACGGAAGAACTCGTGTGTGTCTCCAGCACTGAATGAATTTATGGATGACTTTAAAAAAAAAAAAAACTGCTACTCAAAACTTAATCTCAGGACTCAAAGAAGATAAATATTTAAAGCCCTTACTCCCCATTCAGATTTCTTTTCTGAGACGAATCTTGCTCTTTGTGTTCTTTCCCATACCTAAGAGCTATTAGAAAACTACTGTCCCTTCAGGGTTATTTACTACTGAGACCACTCTGCCTCTAAGAAACTACTGAATCTGCTGAGCTGAGTATATGGGGCCTGGAACCCATCTTTGTGCTTTGGGATGCTTTGGTGGGCAGGCAATAAGCGGGAAGGTTGGGGATCTTATTCATTTCTTGAGCCTGCCAGCTTTCTGAAATAGATCAAGCCATGGGGTAGGTAATCTTAGCTGATATACCTTAAATATGTCTCCTTCTATGTTACCCCAGTAACCCAGGAGGCAGCAACTCTCTAGTATGTGGCTTTCTGCTTACAATCACTACAAATATTTTCAGTTTTATTTGGTATTCATTTTTAAGATTCTCTCTGACAAGAGTTTTAGAAAAAGATGTGAAGAAGCTGCTCTTCATACTTCTTCTTTCTCTCCTCACCCTTTCCTTCAATTTCCTTCTCTCCCTTGACAGCTGTTTTGATAATGTTCTTTCCCTCTCTCCATTACTGACCTTTCTGTTGCTACTTTTATCAATTATGTTCTCCTCCTCATGTATGTGTGTGCATGTCTGTGTGTTTGTGTGTACCTACTGTGTCAATAATATCCTCTCCATGTGTGTATGTGTGTGTGTTGCGTATGTGTGTACATTCCTACTGTGTCAAGTTCTATTAGGCACTGGAAACAAAAATGAGTAAGATGGGCTCAGTATTTGTCCCCCAAAAATATAGAAAATGACAAAATATTGTCAGAACACTTGCTAAATATTAGAACCTGAGAAAGAATTTGAAATCTTCCAAGTTCGCACATGAAGAACAGAAACTTTTCCGAGGCACTTCTGCCAAGGTGATCAAATGAAGCCGGCACTTGAGTCTCTCAGTTGGCCTCTAGGAGCTGTCAGCTCAAAGCACTTGCA
Source organism: Perognathus longimembris pacificus (assembly GCF_023159225.1). NCBI lineage: Eukaryota > Metazoa > Chordata > Mammalia > Rodentia > Heteromyidae > Perognathus > Perognathus longimembris. Next base: position 7,295,006 of record NC_063173.1, on the reverse strand, counting down.
GATATCTCATGACAGCTCCCAGAATTCCCTCAGCTACTGTCTGAAGCTGTCTGGGTTTTTAGGATTATACATGAATAAGAAATAAAGGAACAAAGGAGCATATTTTTCAGACTCTAATAATTTTTAAAAAATAATGTTACAGTTCTTCTTACCTTTGCAATCTGAGCAAACACTTGTCAGCTTCACAGAAGGATGCAGGGTGGGGGAGTAGAATTTGCTTATAGAGGTCAGAAAATGCTTACCAAATAAAATCGGCTATTGCAACTCAGGGATCAGGGGACTGAAGGAAAGACAGAGCAAAAGGTGACACTATAATTAACTGGCAGTTACAGGAAAGGAAGGATTCATGCTGTGCTGCATGTCATTTGGAAACCAAATGTTCAGGTTAAAGGGACCTGGCCTTGTGTGGAAAGCTAAGGGGGCTGTTTTAGACAAATGAACTGACAAAACCTGCTCTGTGTGCTACAGAATGTTCTGTGTGTTCTCGCTCCATCTTGGCCACAGCCAGCCCATTCACTATCCCATTCCATTACCAACTAGAAATACTATTGATCACCAGTATTTGTCTGCATTTTGTTGTGCATAGAAACTCAAAGATGTGTAGGAAAAGCCCCTTGCTCAAGTAGGTCTCTCTTTTACAGACAAGACACACAGGCAAAAAGACAGCTTCTTCACTTGCTGATCAAGAAGCTTCTGAGATAAAATGCTGGGTCCTTCAAATTGCCTAGGGATTTTAGAGTCTTCAGAATATTGGAAACATGTTCAGGTAGATCTAGAAAGGCAATCCTGTAGGCAGAGGGTATATCAGGGACAAAGGACTGGAGATGAAAAAAAATTGCATCAAATTTCAGGAAATGTATATGCCTCTTACTATCCCAGTGAACAATAGAGTAAAAAATTAGTAAAATAGACTCAGTGATAGCCTACGATAAATTGAAATACAGTGAATTTTTACTAAAAGAAATTTTAACAACTTAGTTGAGTCCATGCTATTAAAGAATATATTATGAAGCCAGGAACTGGTAGCTCATGACTATAATCCTAGTTAATCAGGAGGCTGAGATCTGAGGATCATTATTCAAAATAAACCCTGGGCAGGCCAATTAACCACCAAACACTGGAAATGGAACTGTGGCTCAATTGGTAGAGCACCAGCAGTAGCAAAAAGCAATCAGAGACAAAGACAATGTCCATGCCTTGAGTTCAAGCGTGCGTGTGCATGTGTGCATGCATGCATACACACATGCATACACAGTGTACCAAGATTTACACACCTAAGTCCTTCAAGGGCAGAGTATCCCAGACTCACTTTTAATTGCTGGTGTATAATCTAGTGCTTGACATATCGTAGGTACTAAGAGAATTAAGAGCTTGATATAACCAAGGAATAATGCCTTTACAACGTGTGATCATTGATTCCCAAAGTGGTTGGTGAAGAGAAGAAAGTAATACTGAGTTTGTGTTTATTGTAGCTGCTTATTTGGGTGGTTCACATGTACTGTGCTAATATCAGCAGTAGCTTCTTGAGGGATTATATCCTCACTTTATTGGAGAAGCATTTCAGCTTTGAGATGCTAACCATTTTACCATAATCACATAGCTAATAATATATTAGCCGTAGACTTGAGGGAGGATTTAAACTCGTGTCTATATCTACTTTATTTTGGCACAAACTTTTGCTTGAATTTCGGTTACAGTGTTCTTGGGTGAATACAAAAACTGTTTATTTTCAATAATAGGATGACATGGAAACTATGCAATTAGATCCATTTTCGTTTTTGTAGAAAACATTATAAATTCTATAAGAATCCAGAAATGGAATAGAAGTTGTTGTTTTTTCTCTTCTGTATTTTGTGGGTTCAAGAAGCGTTTGGCTATGACCCAGAAATCCCACTCCTAGGCACTGATCCAATGGATCACAAACTAGACCACACCAAAGCTACCACCACAGCCATGTTCATTCCATCATTGTTTACTATAGCCATGATATGGAATCAGCCTAGATGTCCCTCAGTGGTTGAATGGACCAAGAAAATGTGGTATACTTCTGCGCATCCATCAAAAATAATGATATTAAGGAAATGCAAAGACTTGGAAAAATTATACTAAGCGAATTAAGTCAGACTCAGAGAAACATAGGCTGCATTTGTGGTAACTAGAACATACCTATAAATCTACAAGTAAACACAATGATTCAAAAAACATGTATACACACACATTCTGAAACATGATAAGTTATACAAGACTTTAGCCATCCATACACTGAGCCCAAAGGAGAATGTGCATAGGAGTGTTAGCAAAGGCTCAATAGCTATGCTAATATAATCATATAAAATGATATCGTACGAAAAGTACTCGGAGAAAAGCAAACAAGAGACACTTTTAGTTGCCATTGTTGCTGTTTTTGTTTTCTTTTCCTTTTGTCTTGTTGGTTAGTTTGTATTTGGGAGCATTATGGGAGGAAACATGAAAGGTGGAAGTAGGGTGAACAAATACAACAGTGGTACTCACTAGGCACTGTTGAAAATGAGCTGTATACTTTGTGTGTGGGTACAGGAGGGAAAAATTGGGGAGCGTGATGGAAGGGGAAACATTGCTCAGAAAGAATTATAGATTCATGTAATTGTAACCCCTATGTATATTCACTCTACAATAACAATAAAAAAAAACAAAGAAAGAAGCATTCAACGTTGTACTGGTCAATGACACACGAAACAAAAGAAAGGAAAAGGAAATGAGATGGCTGAATAAATGATTGTGCAGAGCACTGGATTGGTGACAAATGTTTCTGAAATCCGCTCTCTGAGCTTGCTGGTGTACTATCCTCTGGATATTCTAAAAGTGTAGCTGATGACTCATTTGGCCTTCAAAGGCAGCATATAAATACAAGTGTGTTGGAGAAAGTGCTTCTAGAGCACTGGTAGAAAGCCTTGGGTAGTAGGTGGGGTTGGCTGCTCCCAAACACCCTCCCCACTCCCCCACCCCCCACCCCGAGCTCTGTCCTGCTAGTCAAGACTTGGCCTCTTAGTTCTTCTGTTTACTAAGTCTTCTTGCTAGTGCTCTATGCGCTAGTGTTTTCACTAGCTTAGGGGTTATGAGGATATGCTCTTTTCTTCTTTTTTAAAATCTCCTCTTGATTTCTAACTGTTTTTCAGCTCTCTGAGTCATGAGCACTGGCTGTCCCCTGCCCCCCCCCCCCGCCCCCCAGCTTTCTGCCCCAGGTCCCACATGCTTCCAAACGTTCCTATCTGCTGGGTGAATCAATGATGTGGAGGAGGGTTCCAGATACAGAGGCCCTTCCCACTGCCTGCCCACCCCACGACCAAGGGTCCGAAATGTGGAGCTAAGTGAAGAGGAATTCTGCCCCACATTTCCACAAGTCTACAGAAAATCATTTGTTTCCTTCTCTACACAATGTAAATTTGGAAACCATCTCTGAGTGATAGGTATGTTTCTCTATGATCATCTGGTGCAGTTGAAAGAGACCCCCAGGAACGGGTAAGACTCTCAGAGTATTAGCCTGATAATGTACAAGGCCTAAACTCAGTAACCAAGCACCATAAAGAAAAAAAGAAAAGAGGTCACATTATTTAATCCAGGAACACATAGAGCCTTCTAGAGTCTTAATAATTAAGAGATCATGTACCCAAATTATCCAGATGGTCTTAAAATAGCCAGTCCTCAATAAATAGTAAGTTATGGTTGTAAGTTTTAGGGTAAGAATGTGAATGACAGTGGTGTTGAAGATACAGAATAATATATTGTATGCTAAATACTTAGTTCTTTATCTTTAACCCAAAAGCCGCCCCCCCCCACAATTTCACACTGAAATAGAAAAAAAAAGTTTATTCTCCTGATAGTTATTTTTAGTGATCTCAATGACTATCTTAGTCCTTACATCTTTTCCTTTCACATGTTAAACTACATCCTGGTCCATCACAGAGAAGGAACCAGGTCTCATAAATCAAGAACATTGTCAACACTTTAGATAACTTCAGACTTCAAATTTTCTGCATGCTGATATTTTTAGGAAACTGTCTGCCACTTGGGTTGTAAGTGATAGTAATCTAGGCCAAAAATGTTTCTGTCTGATGCTTTCGTATTTTTACCATGTTCCTTCAAAAGAAATGAGGTCTGGCTTTTAGTTAGGAAATCTACTTTATGGATCATAAGATTGTATTGCCAAAGTACTCATCAGTTAGAAGCAGATGCTCTCAGGCAACAAAAACAACAACCACAATTGATTTTCTTTCTAGGTGACACTAAGAGAATAACCCAAGTAGGAAAACTGCATAATTAGCTCAGTCTTGATGTTAACTAGTCATAAGCAATGCAGGAGCAGCTTGTCCAGCAAAATTGGAGCAGACAGCTTTGTAAGCCAGCCCATTTGCTGTCTCTGGTTTCTAGCACAGTTGCCAGGAATGAATGGCGTCATCTTTGGTAGGGCGCTCTGTGGTGAATGGTGTCTTAGGGATGATATTAAAGCTTACAAACTTTCTCCACAAATTTAAGATCTTTTGATTTAAATTAAATATGAATTCTTTCTAGGAGATTTCTGTACTATTTGTGAATTTCATCAAGAGGTTCTTAAAACAAGGGAGTATTGTGGATCAGGGAAGAGGCCTGTGCTGTTCTGTGAGCATTACTGGAAATGCTAATGGTCAATTAGAGGCAGATGCCACAGGGAATAGCACATCCCAAATCCTAGTTTCTAGCTCTGAGAAGTGGGAATATACCAAAGGACCCAGGAAATTGTTGTCAGGCCTACCCATAATGTATTTGATAGACCCCATGAGTGTCATGTGTCCAGCGCCTGGCCATTCCTGAGAGGAGTTGTAGCCGCAGTCATCACCTTGATATTATTATAATAATGATCAGAATAGAAGTAATAATAGCAGTCATTGTGAGATGTTCACTAAGAGCTAGGCAGTGTGATAGACTTTCCTATGAATCATTTTTATTGCTGAAACAACTCCTTGAAGTAAAGTATCATCCCCCTGTGTTAGAATCAGTTGTGATAGTGGGGACAGTTGAACTCTTGTTAGAAGAAATGTAGCGGTGCCATTGCTAATGCTTTAGATCCTCTGTGTCCTTTCAGCATAAACAAGAGAAATAGGCATATACTAACCTTGCCCCATCTTGGAGAAAAAAAAAACAACAACAGAAAAGTCCTTTGAACATAGATGGTGTCTTCTGATTTATTTTCCCAAATGTTGGCCCAAATAGAGCTGACCACATAAAATTTTGGCCAGTCTTCATTATTCAATAATCACCAGTCATCGTTTGCCATTATTTTAAGAATCTCCTGACTACTTCCCAGATAAGAGCAGGGCATAGAGAATGCACGTCTTGCTGTCACTGGATTACTTCAGGATCTAATAGAGAAGAATGGCAGGGAGCTAAGTAGAAGATGACATTGTATAAAAAATATAATACTGAACTAATGTATAATCCATGCAAAGAAAAGCAATATTCCTATTATGGTAGCTGAGGAGAAACCAGAGTGTATTTCAGATTGCTTTTATAATTTTAATTAGATATATTGGTAGTACATTTTTACGCTAAATATTCTATACATTTGTTTAGTGCCCCTACTGGGCTGTGACGTCAGGGCCTTATGTTGCTCAGCTTTTTCAGGGATCATAGTGCTTAACCAGTTGAGCCACACCTCCAATACAGCATTTTGCTGGTTAACTGGAGATAGATTTTTTCCCCCACCAGGGCTAATTTTGGATCAAGATCCTCAGATCTCAGCCTCCTAAGTACCTAGAGTTACAGGCATGAGCTACTAGTGCCAACTTGTGTGTTTATTATTTTAAAAGTAATTGAGAAAGTGAAACTGTCCAAAAAGGAAGATATTGAATACCTGACTTCTATAACTATAACCCCTGTGTGACATCACCTTTATAATAACAATAAGAAATTAAAAATGAGATAATAATGGTCAAATTATATACTAATTAATATTCCTTAAAAATTTAAATGGAAACGCTGGAGATATTGTTCATAGTTGTAATCCTAGCTCCTTGGGAGGCAGAGAACAGGAGAGTCATGGTTTGGGGCCAGGCCCGGGCAAAAAGTTCGTCACAAGGGTTCACAAGGGTTCGTCTCAAGCAATGAGAAAAAGGCTGAATACAGTGGTGTACTTATCTCCTTATCTATCTTATCTTATACAAGAAATCTTATCTATACAAGAAATGTCAATAGGAAAACTGGGCCAAGCTGGATCCAGAAAAAAACTGAGACCCCATTTGAAAATTAGGGAAAACAAAAAGGGCTGGTGTCATGGTCCTTAGGATGCTAAGTAGATTGGGGCTGGGAATATGGCCTAGTGGCAAAGAGTGCTTGCCTTGCTTACACGAAGCCCTGGGTTCGATTCCCCAGCACTACATACATATATAAAACGGCCAGAAGTGACACTGTGGCTCAAGTGGCAGAGTGCTAGCCTTGAGCAAAAAAAGAAGCCAGGGACAGTGCTCAGGCCCTGAGTCCAAGCCCCAAGACTGACAAAAAAAATAATAATAATAAGATGCTGAGTAGAAGAAAAGCAGTCAGAAGAGCTGTGCTTTGTACAGTGATCTGTGGACAATTTATAGGGCACACATGAAATGCAGAAACACTGAAGGCAAAGTTAATGGAGGAAGCCAGAGTTAATGAGGGCTTGAGTTAGCTAAAGTATAGGCTTTGAAAAGAGAAAGTGAGTGAAAGAGAACAGGAGTTGAACCCTTAGATATTAGTTTCTCTCTTGAGCTCCTCCTCTCTTAAGCACCACTGAAAAAGCCATGAGGAAATATCGAGTGGCTCACTTTCTACATTACCTGAAAATGGAGGCAGAAGATGGTATTCAAGCTTCCCACATTCAGATCTCAACCTACCATTTTAATTCCTTTGGTTAGTTCTCTTCTAGAGTCACAGGACGTTGCTTTGAACTTTTGAATTGGCATGGATTTGTAGCACGAAGAGGGGTTATTGTATTGTTTCCACACATGTAATCATTGCATTTGGGACACAGGTATCTCCTCTGCCATGTGCTCCCTTCGCCGCCGTCCTCCTACCTCTTTCTTCAAACAGCAGTTGTTGGGGTTCCCTGTGCTATCTTCATGTCTATCTGTGGAACATGCTTCAATCCTCTTCTTCTGTCATCTCTTTCAACTGGAATACCAGCGCCAACGTGGTGAAGTCTTTCAGTCTTCAGTTGCATGCTAAACAAAAATCTTTTCTATGAAGCCTCTCTGGAGAGTTCTGTCTGTCCCACCCACTGTATTGACGCTCTCAACACATGCTCACACATGCAGAACTGAGTATTACCTGGTAATCAGGAAAAAAAAAATCACCAATGGATGACGTTTTCAGTTTAGTGTGAGATAAGATTCTTCTAAGGGACAGTATGCTATTACTCCAGGATCACATTTTAGGTGGGCCCAGGCATAAAGTAAGAACCTATCATAAAAATAACCAAGGTACATATGGGCTAGGCGTGTGGCGCAAAGGGTAGAGAGCACCTACCTAGCAAGCAAGAGGCCCAAGTTCAATATGCAGTACTGCAATTTTTTTTAAAGCAATAGAAAAATCGTTCTGGCTGCTTTGAAGGAGTTGGGAAGATAAATTGACAGATTACTATTCATATCACACTAGAGAAGATGGTGAATTTAGCTAAGAAGTGACTTAGAAGTGTAGAACTGGATGGCTTTCTCCACCAAGAGGATCATGTACCATACATCCATGTTTCTTCCTGAAAAAAATGGACCTACTGTGTATGCTTCCTTTGTTCATTCACGCAGTGAGTTAGATATTTATGACGAGTTAGCATTAAGTTAGGGGCACCAAGAAATGTGTTCAGGTGCCACCAGTAAGTGTTTGGAGAGAAATACCTACATAGCAATGCCAAAGAGCTCTAAAAGCAGGGACTGCTATGTGACTCGTGGTCTTGTTGGTCCGTTCCCACTAACGGCCACTTGTAATTAGCTAGCCAAAGTGCTGATCAGTCCAAGTGGGCATCTCAGGAGAGTGAAATTGTTTCTTATAAGTTATAATCATCTCCTAAGCACAGTTAAAGAAGTGAGAGCCTGTGAATAATGTGGGAGAGTTGAAAGGAAAGGTGTTTCCTTTGTGTAGAACAAGCTGAAAATGGGCATGCAGTTCTGGAAGAAATATTCTACCTACCAAAGAGGAAGCATAGGTGATCTGCACATAGGAAATCACCTGTTAAAACTACACAATAATAGTACAATTTTTGAAGATATAATTAAAGGTTTTAAAGACCAACCTAAAGTAAAAAGTTATAGACCTCTCTGTCCCACATTCTACCACAAAAGGATAATTGACCACTTAGTAGCCTGAACACAGAGGATGAGCTTTCTCTGCAGCTGGGCATTTCGCTACAAAACATCCTGTGCCAAATCCAGAATAATGAAGGGCAAAGAAGAATCTTTATTTTTGTCAGGAGAAAACATTTAGATTTTGGAAGCACCTCTATCATAAATGACTTAAATTATTTTATTATAAAAGTGATATACAGAGGGATTACATTTATATAAGTCAGGTAATGAGTATATTTGTTTTTGAACAGTGTCATCTCTACTTCATTTCTCCCCAGTTTTTCTCTCCTGACCCTATGCCCCAAAAGTTGTATAGTTTATTTCCATCATAGTGTCTGGTGAGTATTGCATTTGTTCACCCCACCATTTCTATGCTCCTCTTTACCCTCCCCCAAACAGACAGACTTACAGACAAGACAGAAGGCACAGAAATCAAAATCAGCAACAAAGGAGAAAAAAAGAACAAAAAACAGAATAAGAAAAAAACTTCTTGTTTCCATTTCTTGAAGTTCATTTCAATAAACATCATTTGATATGATCATGTGCACCTTTGTGATCCTCTTCTAAGAATATCCTTTTTTTATCTCAATGTGTAAATGTATAGAATCCTGCTTAATTTTTATGACCCAGCAATTCCATTTCTGGACATTTATCCAGGAGAGACAAACAAGGCCACACAAAAGCTACCAAAACAGCCATGTTCACTGCACATTGTTTATGATAGTGAAGATACAGAATCAACACAAATATCCTTCAGTGAATGAATGGATCAAGAAAATATGGTATACATACACAATGTAATTCTATGTGATATTCTAAATGATACTGTATTGTTCATAAGGAAATGGAAAGACATGGAAAAGATTATATTAAATGATTATATTAGGCAAAACACAAAGAAACATAGGTTGCATGGTTTCTCTCATTTGTAATAATTAGAATGTGCCTACAAATCTACAAGTAAACACAATGAGTGGTAAAAGACCAAATATTGACCACAAACTGGCTACACTAAAGTCACCAGCACGACAATGTTCATTGAAGCAATGTTTACCATACCAAGATACGGAATCAACCCAGATACCCATCAGCAAGGAAATGGAAAGACTTAGAAAAAATTATACTAAGTGAAGTAAGACAGACCCTAACATAAGCTTCATGGTTTCTCTCATTTGTAATAATTAGAATGTACCTATAAATCTACAAGTAAATCCAATGAATAGTAAAAGACAAATAATTACACTTTGACATGCTTAATTAAACAGTAATCGAAACATTCACACAGTGAGACTAAAAGAGGATATTCCCAGGAAAGATCACAAGGGCTCAATAGCTATGTGCACATGATCATATAAAATGATGCTTATTGAAATGAACTCCAAGAAATGAAAGCGACAAGTTTTTTATTGCACTATTTGTGGCTCTTTGTGGGTTTTTGTTTACATTTCTTTTTTTTTTCTTATTTATTGACAAAGTGATGTACAGAGAGGTTACAGTTTCATATGTTAGGCCTTGGGTACGTTTCCTGTACTGTTTGTTACCTCCTCCCTTTGTGTTTTTTTTTCTTTTCTTTTCTTCTTTCCCTTTTTCCTTGGTTTATTCTCTCTGTAGCTGTTTATTATTTCTGTACTCTTTGTTTTGTACATAAGTTCATCTGATTTGAGTAGGTGAAGAGGAAGCACAGAAACCGCGGGACAAAGGGTGAACCAATTCAACAGTGAAGCCTATTAGACACTATGTTGGAAATGAACAACTTTGGTGGGAGGGAAGTTGGGAGGGGAAAAACCGGGGGAGAATGAGGGAGGGGGGAATACTGTTTGAAAGGATATGTACTCATTACTTGATTATGTAACTGTAACACCTCTTTATATCACTTTCACAGTAAAGATAAAAAAAGAAATTTAATTTGGACATAAATGACAAACAACTTTGACAGATAAACGGGTATAATTTCCAGTTTGCCACCAGAAATAGTCTTTCTGTTATGACTACGTAGCATGACTCTATAGCAGCACAAGTCCACTGACACTAGGTCTTATGAGTGGAATCAGCTCAGCATAGACAGGAAATCCAAAATCTGTTTTCTTGTGCCCACACATTGTGCTTTCCACGTATCTGAGATAACATGAGCACACAACTCTGCCCAGCCATTGGTTAAGATGGAGCCTTGAAAAGATTTATGCCCAGAATGGCCTTGAGCTGGCATACTCGAATCTCTATCTCCATAGTACCTAGGATTCTAGGCTTGAGCCGCCATACCTGGATTCACTTTTGGGTATGTAATATATGATACCGAAATTATCATATAGGTATGTGGAAATAACAAAACAAGCACCATGGAACTCTCCCTGTAATTCCGCCTTTCTATTTGAGAATTAGAAAGCACTAACACCTTTGAGGATACATGTATGTTATTCTCGAATTGTACTTCTATGCTGTTTATGTTGTTGTTTTGATTTTTGCCAGTCCTGGGCCTTGAACACAGGGCCTGGGCACTCTCCCTGGGCTTCTTTTGCTCAAGGCTAACACTCTACCACTTGAGGGACAGTGCCACTTCTGGCTTTTTCTCTGTATGTGGTACTGAGGAATCGAACCCAGGGCTTCATGTATGCTAGGCAAGCACTCAACCACTAAGCTATATATATTCCCAGCCCACTATACTGTTTGTATAACTTGCTTTTCTCGTTTAGTAATGAGGACATGCACCTTTGAGTATAACATATATTCTAGACTTCTCATAATGACATTTAAGACCAGTTTCATACTTCTCTGAACCTGAAATTCTAGATTCATTCTCCCCTCTTTTCTAATCTTCTCCCTCCTCTTCCCTCCCTCACTCCCCCCTTCTCTCCATCCCTTCCTTCCTCCCTCCCTTCCTCCTTCTGCCCTCTCTTAGTCACTGTATTCTATTGTTTTATTTAAATTTTATTGTAAAGGTAATGTGCAGAGGGGTCGCAGTTACACGAGTAAGATAATGAGTGCATTTCTTTTTTAAGAGTGTTACTCATTCCCTCATTTAAAAAAATGTATTATTCTGTTGTTATTATTATTTGTGTCTATTTTAGGGTTTAATCTTTTCTTGTAAGCACATAAGATAAATGTAGCTTATTTATTACAGCCTATTTTATAGTACTCAAATAAAATATAATACATTTTCTCAAAATCTTTAGGTTTGTGGGTATTAAATAACACTTTATGTACAGTATTTTTTTCAATATTCAATTCTAATTGTTATAATTATTTTAGAATTTCTTGAGGTAAGAATTATTTGAAGATGTATTTTATTTTATTTTATTTTTTTTTTTTTGCCAGTCCTGGGCCTTGGACTCAGGGCCTGAGCACTGTCCCTGGCTTCTTCTCGCTCAAGGCTAGCACTCTGCCACCTGAGCCACAGCGCCACTTCTGGCCAATTTCCATATATGTGGTGCTGGGGAATCAAACCGAGAGCTTCATGTGTAGGAGGCAAGCACTCTTGCCACTAGGCCATATTCCCAGCCTTGAAGATGTATTTTTAATTTATAAAGGAATGACTTTCTGGTGCTGATTTCTAATAAAAATCAATTAAAATTCCAGGGAGTATTGATGATAACTCTTATTTAAAATTTATCTTACACTCAAATGTCATCAGTGTTCTTTGTTTGAGAAAATCTTGTGTTGTTTAGTTAATAAATGCAATTTTCCTTATTGTATTTGTTAGGCAAAGACCATTATAATTTTCAAATCTTCTATAACTTTACTAAATTTTTATCAAAATGTCTACCTACTCGAATTATCAAAAATCCTAAGCAGTTTGTTTATAATATTGGATATCATTTGTTGGATAATGGAATTAGATAATGGATTTGTTGGTATTTGCTAAAATATTGTGCTTCTTATAGTGTTTATTAAACGACCTAGCCATTTAACTTAGGTGTCTGATAGTCTTAACCCATGATATCCTTGTAAGTGTAGATCTGTTGTCACTTCTGACCTTTCTCAGAACTACCAGTCTGCTTTGTCAAGTCTTTCTGTGATGCCTTTCTATTTGTGTTATGCGTAAATAACAGGAATTGTGCGGGCCTACATGGGGATGATAACTTCCAGAAAAGATTCTACTTTGCTTGTGATTGGAGCCAAAGGATTATTGTAAATAATTTTATTGTAATAGTAATATTGTAAATAGTCCCTTGTAAGGACACTTAATTTGTGTGTGTGTGGTGTGTGTGTGTGTTCTGTCTCTCACAGAACCACTGACTTTTGTTTTCCTAGAGTTCTTTTTCCTGATTTTGGTTGACAGCATTTTAGTTTGTTTTGTTTTGTTTTTTTTTTTTGATTGTACTAATTTTTCCTCACATTCTTACATAACTGGGACCCATTAAAATTGCAGTGCTCAGAATCTATTAAAATATTGATGTATTACAGCAAGAGGGCCCACTAGAGTGATAACATGTGTGTTATGCTAATGAAAGTGGGAAATGTTTCATACAGGGTTGATTATGGTGTTTCCCTGCTTGAAAATCCTCCACTAGTCCCGAGGAATACGTACCACCTCTGTAGCAAGAGCCTCAAGCTGCCCATATCAATTTCTACCCATCTCTACCAGATCATTAGTCTTTGATCATTTGCATGGGCCTAAACTCTATTCACAACAAAATTCCCTCAATTTCCTAAACCCTTTATGCTTTGAGCTTCAAAAACCATCAAGACTAGCTTAAAGTGCTCTTCCCTCAAGTTCCCATAACAACCTGTATGTGTCTGTTTTAGCATTTATATCATTTGCTTGCATTCATTACTTGTTTGTTCCTGGCTCTGAGGGTTATTTATTTGTTCCCCGCTGTACATAATCCTTAGGGTAAATCTATGTACTAGAGTGGACTCCAGTGTAATTACTACTAAGTGCTCACATTTGCTTTCAACATGAATTCGAATTATATGGCCATCCTAATAGTCTAATACTGAAAGGAATGGAAATATAGAGGAAATGGAAAGGAAAAGGAAGACTTAGAAGTGGATAATGAAATAGGAATCACATTTCTAGAATGTTTCTTTGTAAAATGAAAAAAAAAATCTGTGACTTAGTTTGCTTACTTAAAAATTGAAGAGAACATCCCTTTCTCACTGCAAAAGGAAGCTGACAGTAAAAACTCAAGTACTTTGAAATGCTTGAGAATTTGCTAAACACCTCTGCAAATCTGATTTTATTTATCTTCATAATGACAGTGCTAAGTATTCAATTTAAGAATTATTGTCATCACTGTTCTTTATATATGACACTGATTATCAGGGTGTAAATACTCTACCAAAGACTATAGTGGTAGTAAATTGTGTTGCAGGTTCTCAGTCTTTCTGTGTTAACACACTTGTTCTATGAGATTTTATAAGAGGTTTCAGTAAGTTGATTTAGTGGTGTGTAAATTGTAGAAAGACACCAATTTTATGGTGTCCCAGTTTTTGTGTGAGTATGTGTGGGTGCAAAAACCATCCTCATTACCACAGCTCCACTTCTGGCTTTTTTTGTTTTGCTTTGTTTTGTTTTTTGCCAGTCCTGGGCCTTGGACTCAGGGCCTGAGCACCATCCCTGGCTTCTTGCTCAAGGCTAGCACTCTGCCACTTGAGCCACAGCGCCACTTCTGGTCATTTTCTATATATGTGGTGTTGGGGAATCGAACCCTGGGCTTTGGGTATACGAGGCAAGCATTCTTGCCACTAGGCCATATTCCCAGCCCGACTTCTGGCTTTTTTGATGGTTAATTGGAGATAACAGTCTTATGAACGTTTCTGCCTAATCTGCTTTGAACTGCTAACCTCAGATCTTCTTCCTGAGTAGGCTTACAGGGATATGCTACCCAGCGGAATGATGAATTTTAATTTGTTACTCTATTGTTCTGATACCTCCATCTTCTTATTTTCAGTGCTGGGCTGAACCCATGCTAGATTATGAGAGTTTCTTATTCTAAAGAGCAAACTCAGTAAATAATACCTTCTTTAAAGAATACATTGTTTTCCTGAAATTGAGAAGAATTATTTGCTATCTGGGGGTGGGGGTGGGGTTCTTAGCAAACATTTTCATATTTTTTGAACAAAAATTTCAATTGACCAAGAGCATCAGTTATTGGGATTATTTCCCAATTGGGATTATTGGGATTGTTTCCATGTCTATATTTACTGTGAGCACACTGTATCTGTAACCTCTTGGAGGTATTGACCAGTGTTTTATAAGATAAACATAGTTTATCTTATCGTTAGTGTATCTGTTGAACTCATCTACTAAAACTAAAGCTATACTTATTTGTATAGGTCTCTCCTCTCCAAAGTATAATTATGATACCTAATACTTTTCATGGAGCTAATTCAACTCTCACCCCCAGCAATGGAAATGATAAATCAAGGGATAACTCTTCCACTGTGCCAGTGTCCCGCTTGTGAACTAGGTGCTTGACTGAGTTTGCGGCAAAGTAATTAAGTGTGACTTTCACTTAAGAGTCCCATAATGCTTATTTCCTTCTGGTTGGATTAACTCATTTACCGTACAAGGATCAAATGGCTGCTTTGAAATTTTCTCACAGCAGATGTAGCACAATTGGTTTAACCCTTTGTAGCTGAACGGACTGTCCAGATGTCCAAAATGGCAAGATGGAATACCAATGATTGCCCCATATTTTGTCTAATATGGTGCTCTTTAAGTTATAAAACTCTTCTTGACTTCCATAATCCCAAAATGATTTTGTTTATCATAACAGTCTTATGAGGAAGACAGGAAGTCATTTTGAAGATAAGTGTTTTACCACCAGTTATGTGACTCAAGGCAACTGGTCGGGCTGATTGCAGTTCACTGTGCTAACAGATTGTTCTACATGCAAATCACTTGCTTTTTCTGAGATGTAAAACTTACATCTCTCCATTGGTGTGAGTTAATATTTAAGCACTATCATTTGTGTATAAGTAAATCACGGGTGAGCTCCTGGTTGGCTCTGAAATCAGTTTTAGTAATACTTTTACTTTTTTCAAGCATATTAAGCTTCTGTCTTTTTTCTTTTGTCTACAATATTTCTTCTGCTTGTATCAACTCAGCTATTACCTCTTTTATTAAATCATCCCTGACCTTCTCTGCCTCTCCAAAGAGCCTGATTAACCCCATCTTTTCAGGCTCTGTCATGCTCTGTCCAAACTTAACATTTCTTTCTAAGTCTGTTTCTCATCCTTGCCCATTTATATGTTTGCGGTACCAGAAAGAATTCCAGGCATGTAATAAGCACTCAAAATATATTTGTTGAAAAATTAGTAAGCAGTTTAATCTGTTGTACTCGATCTGAAATCATTGACAAATACACGGTTCTTTACACATACTCAAATACATTTATATCTCTTATTTTTTCAACCACAGAAATATCTAGAGGCATAGGTTGATGGGGGGTTATTTTACAAATGAGGATAAAGAGGCATCGTGAAAATAAATGACTACTCTCAATTGGTGTCCATATAATGGCGCTTCAGCCTGTGACTGGGTGTTATTCTGTGATGCTCTAGGTGTGACTATCAGCTGCTGATTTTAGACAATAGATTTGCATCATTGGTTGTAGGGATTTGACACAGCAAATCCAACTATTGTAGGTTCTAAAAGATGTTAAAGAATTTCAAAGAAGAGTTAAAAAGCTCTTATTATGTACCATTCTCAGCTCACTATTTTGTTATGTCAATTAGGAATTGAATTTGTGGTATTTAATTCATTTAAAAAAGGCATCGACAACTAATATGTAATGAACATTTACTATGAGCACAGCACCATTATAATTACTACTAGTGGCAATTCTCCCCTCTTTTACAATAAACTTGG
The DNA here is from genome assembly GCF_023159225.1 of Perognathus longimembris pacificus. Lineage (NCBI taxonomy): Eukaryota > Metazoa > Chordata > Mammalia > Rodentia > Heteromyidae > Perognathus > Perognathus longimembris. The sequence continues at coordinate 7,278,875 of NC_063173.1, read as the reverse complement.
CAACAACCATGCTTCTCTTTATCACATCAATCACAAATACTTTTGTCCTATCATGGTTTTGATGATAAACCTTTATGCAGTGTTTTTAACTGTTTAATGATATGTAGTGGATATGAAACACTGATTATTTTCTTGATTTTGTCATCCTGAACATTATGTTGCATCCAGAGAGAGCAGTTGTCCTGATAGAGTTGCTAGGAGGAATTCAAATGACATCCAGCGAGTTATGACCTCCCCCCCACCTCAGCTCAACTGCCCACAGTGCACAGCAGTGCCTACGTGCTCAGTGTCATCATGAGCACCTATTTGCACTGAAGAATTCACAATGTTCCTCCATGTACTCCATTTTATAAATATCTGTGAGCTGCTGTGTGTAATCACATAATATACTGGACAGAACAAAAGCTTTGGCACTAGAGAAAGCAGAATTCAAATTGCATAATTAAACACCTTATCAGCAGAGGGACAGGTTGATCAAATGACTTAATCTTTGTGAACCTAGATTGAGTCATCTGTGAGTGTGTGCATATGTAATAGTGCAGAGATACTATGTATGTAAAATATTATACTTTATATTATTTACCATAGCTATGATATGGAACCAACGCAGATGCCCCTCAGTAGATGAATGGATCAAGAAGATGTGGTATATACACACAATGGAATTCTATGCTTCCATCAGAAGGAATGACATTGTCCCATTCATAAGGAAATGGAAACACCTGGAAAAGTTATATGAAATGAAGCAAGCTATGCCCAAAGAAAAGTAGGTTGTGTGGTTTCCCTCATTTGTAATAAGTAGAATATATCTATGATATTCTTAACGGATCTCAGTAGCCCAATTGCTAAGTAGATAAGACCATATATTATAAAGTGTAGGAACATGAACTCCAAGAGTTGGAAACAAGAGGGTCTTATTATGTCCTGTATATAGTTATTTCTTTTTTTCTGTTTTAGTTTTCTGTACCCTTAGTCTTGTATACAAGTTTATCTGATCTGTGGAAGGGAAAGGGAACCACAGAAATAGCAGGACAAAGAATTAACGAATGCAACAATGATACTCATTTGACACTACCTTGGGGGAGGGATACTTGAGAGGGGTAATCAACAGAAAATGAGGGAGGGTGTAACAATGTTTTCCTTATGTAACTGTTACCCCTCTGTTCACCTTTACAATAAAGATAAAAGTATTATGCTTTTCCTTTACTTAAAAATATATGTAACATTATCTACTAAACAACTCTGTCATTACACCCATAGTTATTAAGTTGAGAAATCAGGGCAGGTATTTACAGAAGACTTGTACTTAAATGTTTATAACAGCTTTATTCATAACAACAAATTGTCAAAATACTTCCAGTGAATATCAACAGGTTCTGTCGTATAAACCAGTTATAACATATACCTATACTGACATACTATTCAACACCAGAAAGGAACACAGTATTAATACATGCAGCAGCAATCACAAATCTCTAAAGCAGTAAGCCAAATGAAAGAATAAAGGAGTTGATACTCTATAATTCATATATGAGATTCATATATAAAATTCTAAAAATTCATACATAAAATTCTAAGATTACAAACTGATCTAATGATGTAAAGGTTACTTAGGGATGACAAGAGGTGGAAAGGAAGAGTCAGGATGGCTCATAAAGAAAATTTGAGGGGTGATGAAAATATTCACCATCTTGTTTAAACTGATGGTTTCACAGGTGTCTAAGTCAACAATCACTCAGCTATATAGGTTCCTGTATGTCAATAAGACTTCAAGAAAAATATAGAAACAAGAAGAGAAATCTTATGGTTTTCAAAATATGTACCAATATAGAAATCATATTATACTGTACTTAAATATATTTTCATATACTTCCAATATTTTGGTAGCATTGTTGTATCTTGTATAAGTTCCTATATATTAATTTCTCTTTGAATCTGCCAGTGGTGAAAGAGTTTTTTCCTGGGTTGGGATGGTACATGAAAAACTCCTGTGTGCAAATTTAAGTTTTAAAACATCGTGATCACTAGATTCCAAAAATCAGCACTTGGGCAAACGATAAAAATACTGCCACAAAGGAATGTTGATAGGAAGCACAACTGGAAAACCAAGGTGCTCAGGCACAAGAGCAATAACAATTGAATTTGCAGGGCCCCTATGCATCTAAAACCATCAGCCTGGAGAGCCACCTGAGCTTTCCTTGTATGTACTACTGGCAATACTGTTTAGTACTCAACCACCCTTGTCACCCAATTACTTCTCAGTGATCACATTTTATTAATAAATAGTACTTTTGTCTATTGAGAATGTAGAATGTGCCATATGGACTTTTTCTGTAATAGCCATTCCTTTGCTACACAGGAAAAGTTCTGTGCTCAAACTATATGGCAGAATTGGAATGGTAGTCAGGATAAAACTATGATTAACACACTATTCCAGGCCTCAAAAATCTCACCGAATTGTTGGAGACACCATAAGTAAGTTTGAATAAAGGGTGACTATAGCAATTAAGAGATTGGAGATTATAACACACACACACACACACACACACACAGGCATCAGAAGATAGGTAAGGAATGTGTGTATTCGTCTAAAGATCCAAATAGACTTGCTATAGGAAGGAACACTCTAGCTAATAACTGAGAAAGGAAGAAACAGGTGATAAAAGTTGGAAGCTTCAGGTAGAGCACACAGTGCAGAAGCCACAGGGGAGGAGGCACAGTAGCAGTTAGTCTTTGTAAGACTGTGAGACTCATCTGAGATGAAAGACCACAGCAACAATCAAACTCCTGCCTTCATTGCCTTTCCTCAAAGAGATGAACAGGAGGAAATTCTAGAGGTAGGACTGGAAAAGCTAGGGAGGTATGGGTGACGTTGCCCCCTGGGTCTGTTAGCAGAGCTGAGAGGGGCACATTAGAAGAGGAGACTCAGGCCTCTCATTAACTTAGGCTTTGTTCCCCTTCCTCAGTAGCAATGGAATGCAGGAGTCTCTTATTTGTCAGGGTAGGATCTCGTAAGCCTCTGGCTCTTCTTCCAAAACCTTTCTAGTTTAGATCACATCCTAGAACCTTTACTAGCTTAATAGTGACATGATGATGTCATTGAGTTTTTGTGTGATTTATATGCAGGACTCCTATGAAGAGAGGGGTTTTAAAAAAGTGCTGAATCCATCTTCAGCATTTTTATCTCAGCCCTTTTATTAATAGGATAGAACAATACATGTGGCCACTGACATGTGTATCCAATAACTTCATCAACTTTCCAAAAGTAATAGCCACAGTAAGTGCCTTACATACTTCACATGCTGGGCTTGAGGTCAGTGCAATGATTAATGTCATACCCTGAGAATATTTGTCACCTCACCCATAGTCAAGGTACCCATCAACCTATCTTTAGAATCCACCCAACCTATCTCTGTGAATTTCACCATGAAGATCAATCAAGTAAAAGTTGATTTTTATTATAGTGCTCAGGGAGGAGGGAAGGTGGTAGGAAAACGAAGGAGGAGGTAACAAGTTTGATAAGAAATGTACTCATTGCCTTACATATGTAACTGTAACTGCTCTGTACATTACTTTGACAACAACAACAACAACAACAAAAAACAGTTAAGAAAATAGGGCTAGCCAGGCGCTGGTGGCTCACACATAGCTACTCTGGAGGCTGAGTGAGAGCTGAGAATTGTGGTTCAAAGCCAGCCCTGGCAGGAAAGTCCATGAGACTGTGAGCTCCAGTGAACCATCAGAAAACCAGAACTGGCACTGTGGCTCACGTGGTAGAGTGCTAGCCTTGAGCTGAAGAGCTCAAGGACAACGCCTAAGCTAGAGTTCAAGCCCCACGACCGACCAAAAAGAAAAAAAAATCTTAGGCTTTAAAATACTAATTTTCTGTGGCAAGCATACTTTATGCTAACTATAATAATTACTCATTTAATAGAAAAGTTACAAAATGTGCGCGTGCGCACACACACACACATACACACACACACAGAGAAAATCAATGTTAGTGGTGACATTCAGGGTGCCCTGATTGAAACTATTCCCTTTAATTATCATCCCTATATCTCACTATATCTAACCCAGACACTGGGTCACTTCTAGCTCTTTCATTTTACAAGTATTACTACATGGATAACTTGTGCACATATCTTATTATGTAATATGATTTTTTTCTGCCTGCATACGATATTTTCTTTTCTTTTTTTTTTTTTTTTGCCAGTCCTGGGCCTTGGACTCAGGGCCTAAGCACTGTCCCTGGCTTCTTCCCGCTCAAGGCTAGCACTCTGCCACTTGAGCCACAGCGCCGCTTCTGGCCGTTTTCTGTATATGTGGTGCTGGGGAATCGAACCTAGGGCCTCGTGTATCCCAGGCAGGCACTCTTGCCACTAGGCTATATCCCCAGCCCAACACTGTTTTGTTTTTTTTTTTGGCCAGTCCTGGGCCTTGGACTCAGGGCCTGAGCACTGTCCCTGGCTTCCTTTTGCTCAAGGCTAGCACTCTGCCACTTGAGCCACAGTGCCACTTCTGGCCGTTTTCTGTATATGTGGTGCTGGGGAATCGAACCCAGGACCTCAAGTATACGAAGCAAGCTCTCTTGCCACTAGGCCATATCCCCAGCCCCCGATATTTTCTTTTGCCTGTATTGGGGCTCGATCTCAGAACCTCATCCTCTCACTTTCTTTGTGCATGCCCAGTGTTCTGACATTTGAACCATGTGTGCACTTCCAGCAGTTTCATTGGCTAATACAGACTTGTCTGCCAGACTAGCTTCACATTTGACTCTCAGATCTCAGCCTTCTTAGTAGCCAGGAGTGTCGCTATGAACCACTGGCACTCAATTCTATCTTTATAAATTTATCATAAAGATAAATGGATCTCAAGGATAAATTTATATCAAGCAAAATTCATAATTACAAAAAACTAAATAAAACCATATACTCCAATATATATTCAAATTCTCTGCCTCCCCTTACTGGATATTTAGATTGTTTTAAATTTTTTTCTTACAAATAACTTTTAAATACCCTTCTATGCTGTGAATGTTAAAGATCCCTTTTAGCAATTTTGAAACACATAATACACAGTGAAATGGATCATTAAAATGTATTACTTCAGTCTAACAAACTTTATCCTCTCGGATCAAAAACTTATTTATGCATAGCAATCATTTAATTTATACATGATAATTTATTTCACTAGATAAGTACTTGATTAAAACATTATTATACCCTCAGACTGCTTTGGGGCTGTCATTTAAGTGCTGACATGCTATAAATCATTTTAGTTTTCTGATAAAATATGTCCTAATATAGATCCGGAGGGGCAGGCAGGGTTCCAGCTAGGCAAGATTCCAGGTTCCATATTTTCATACCCATTAGCTCATTGGATTGTTACCTCACCTCTAGAAGAGGGATGATCAACCATTGTACAGTGAAGAAACTGAGGTTTAGTGTGATTAAGTAACTTCTGATGGTCACAGCCAGCCTGAGTAGACCTTATAAGCATTCTCATTGTAACAAAAATTCATTTTCTTTCAACCACCTGTGTATTTAAACAAAAGTCAGTGTGCATTCTGGTGTTGTTTCTATAACCAAGAGACAGAACAGTCTCCTTTTTTATTTTTATTTTGTGCTTTGGGTAATTATTTTAAGTACACATATTTATGGGATACAATATGATAAGCTGATACCCATATATAACATGTAGTGATCAAATGACTATAGTTAAATTCTCTTTTGTTTTCTGAATTTCAAAAGGTTATATAAGGGGATTACAATTTAACCTGTTTATGTAAGTGTCCATTGCTTCCTGAAGAGACACTCACCCTTTCCCTCGTTCTCTCCATCCCAATGGTTCCGTCTCCCCAGACTCATGTCTCATTTCCTTTCTCACATATATACATTGAATATTGTGCTGTATTGTCCCCTATTCCCTTTAAATCCATCTCTTTTAAAAATAAAGAATAACAGTTAATGATTCTCTACTCATTGTATTTTTGAAGTAAATATGCTGGGTATCTATAGATAGGTTTTTAGATGTTCATTTAGTCCTCTCTACCACATGATAAGCTTTACTGTACTCAAGACACAGATAAGGAAACTGGAGCACCAAAAGGTCACCCCATCCTCGGGTCCCGGGCGCCGGCTTCAGGACGAGAGCCAAGCATGCTGCTCAGAAACCAGCATTGGAAAGCACTGGGTGCACTGCCGCTCAGTGATCACCCTGAACTTACGCCAGAAACCAAATGGCATATGTTGTCTTACACCGTGTAATCACATAACAGAACATTAAGAGGCAGAGTAGGACTCAAAGAACAGATTCTGGAGCTAAAACACCTTGTTTCAATTCAGGTTCTGTTGCTTCCTAGCCTGAGGCAAGATAGTTAGGCACTCAATGTTTGAGGTTCCCTATCTCCAAAATGGAGATAATTATAGTAAGCACCTCGCAGGGTTGTTGTGGGAATAAGCACTTGCATAGTGCTTGGGAGAGAGCTCAGCATCTACTTAGCCCATTTAAATTCTTGCATTCTCTTATTCCTCCCTCTCTCTAGGAAACAGAGATAACCACGGCAGCCTGAGGTGACTGGACACCCAGGTATCTGCCATTGCCAAGTGGCCCTGCCCAAGGTAAAGCCCCGGGGAAGATGGGGACCCAAGCGACATAGTATCTTAGGTTTCTGTGAGATTTGTTTCAAAGGGAAGTGTTCGCCTTGCCAACTTTCCAAATTTAGCCATAACTGGGTCACCTAAAAAAGTGGCGCACTGTTCCCTCAAGTAACCTTTTGCTTATGTTAATTTTATAGGAAGCGTTCTGAGCTGGAGTCTTAGCTCAGTGTGAATTTCATGAGTCACGGCTGATCAGTGTGTGAAGAACGCCTTGGCAGAACCAGCCGGAGATGGCAAGGCTCCTTTTGTGCCCTCCTTTAAGTCTGTGTCTCTGGGGACTAGTACCAGAATTAAAACTAAAGCAAAACCACGATCGGCCATTGTGACACTTATTTGTGTTTTTCATGTTGTGCAGTCTTCAAGAAGGAATTGTTCCTTGAATGAACTGGGCCTTTCCCCAAATACTAGGTATTCACTAGGCAGGGACAAACTCTTTGCGGTGTGCTCTGGACACAGACAGGGATTTGGCTCCTGTCATACCTTTAAAGCCAGCACAGTATAACATGGATTGCAGACTCTAGAAAGATGCTTCTGAGGAACTGTGTTCAGTTGAGGGTCAGAGGCCAAGCCTAGCTTGTCACCTGACTCTTGTCTTACAGCAGATGCCTTACATCTTCAGAGTGAAGCAAGGGGATTTGGGGAGTGGATTGTGTTTTGTCTGTAGTAAAGAACACGTCTTCATCCCAGGGGACAAAGAATGTGGGCTTACTGTGAGAAAAAGACTATTAACACTTTTAGAGGATTTACCACAAGTCAGATACCATATTAGAGATTAGATGACTTCACTTTAACCTCAAATCAGTCCTATGATTGTCTGTTTCCTTAGTTGTAGGAACTAGTACTTACAGACAATCTTGAGGGGTAATAACTTGTTTGAGGTCAGAACTGAGATGGGATATGGCCCAGTGTATCAATACCATGCTAACTCTATGCATTTTCCAGTGTAGGCATTCTTTTCTTTCTTTCCTTTTTGTCTTCTTTGGTGCAGGTCCTAGGCCTGCGTGCTGTCCCTGGGCTTTTTTTCGTCTAAGGCTAGTATTATACCACTTGAACCACAGCTTCACTTCTGGCTTTTTTGCTACTTAATTGGAGATAAGAGTTTCAAGAAGTTTCCTGCTTGGCTGGCTTTGAATCATGTTCCTCAGATCTTAGCCTCTGGAGTAGCTAGGATTAAACGTTTAAACCATGGACACTGAGCCTCTTTCCATTTTTAGAAAGAACATACTGAATTCTGACAATTAGAAATCCTTATCAGAGTCTTTAATTATTAGTTCTGAGAGAGAGAGAGAGAGAGAAAGAGAAAATTCTGAAGTCCACTGGCATCTCTTCACTGTAGAAAGAACATTTATTATTTTATTGTCAAGCTACACTTCTATGAGACCATATTGTAATTTAGCTTAAGCATAGTCATGCATCAAGAATTTGAGAGTTGGGTGTTAGTGGCCTATGAATGTAATTCTAGCTATTCTTGAGTCTGAGGTCTAACTATCAAGGTTCTAAGCCAGCCTGGGCATAAAAATCTAGGAGAAGGGCCAAGAATGTGGCTTAGGGGCAGAGTGCTTGCCTAGCATGAATGAAGCGCTGGGTTTGATTCCTTAGCACCACATACACAGAAAAACCCAGAGGATATGGTGCTGTGACTCAAGTGGTAGAGTGCTAACCTTGAGCAAAAAGAAGCCAGGGACAGTGCTTAGGCCCTGAGTTCAAGCTCCAGGACTGGCAAAAAAAACCCAAAAAACCAAAAAAAAAACAAAAAAACCTATGAGATTCTTATCTCCAACTAACCAGCAAAAGACTGAAAGTGGAAAGTATTTCAAGTAGTAGAGTGATGAGTGGAAAGATAACTTGAAAGTTAACATTTCCATTTCTTTAGACTAATTTGATGATTACATACTATGTACATGGATCACACTGTACCCTGTAAAATGAAGATACTAATCAGCAGAAGTCAAAGGTTTCATTTGCCTGTCTAAACTTTATAGAGCTGAAGAAACTCTTATCTGCTTTGGACATGCAAATGGAAATTATTATACTTTGTTTGTAAAGATGCCATGAAATATATAATAGTTATTATTAACCACTGGATTACAGTTGTACCTGGATAAGTTTTAGCCCTGTCCCCTTTGTGCTAACATATCTGTGTACCAAAATCAAATGCAGTGACAACAGGGGCTAAACTACAGAGAATATAAACAAAAGAAAAAAGAAATAATTTTATATAGTGTGTTAGACATACCAACAACGATAGGTGCTTGTTTCCATATCTTGGAGTTCATTTTGCTTAGCTTCATCTTAGGCTTTCTATTTATCTTCCAAGCTATGTCCTTTGCCATGCAGAAGCTCTGCAATTTAATGTCATACCATTTGTACAATCTTTCTTTGATTTGTTGTGTTTCTGGACTTTAAAAGGTTTTGAGCTGTGCCAAGGAGCCATAGTGTTTCTCCTATTCCTTCCTGCAATGTTTTCAGGGTATCTGCTTGTACCTCAAAGTCTTTGATCCATTTGGAATTGATTCTGGTGCACAGTGATATACACGGATCTAGCTTTAACTTTTTACAGGTGTTTAACCAATTTTTCCAGCACCATTTGTTGAAGAGGCTGTCTTTCTTCCATCCTATTCTTTTAGCTCCTTTATCAAAGATTAAGTAGCCATAGGTCTGCAGGTTCATTTCTGGGTCTTCAGTTCTATTTCATTGATCCTCAGGCCTGTTCTTGTGCCAGTACCAAGCTGTTTTTATTACTATAGCTTTGTAGTAGAGTTTGAAGTTTGGTATTGATATTCCTCCAGCACAGTTCTTCCTGCTAAGGACTGTTTTTGATGTTCAGCTTCTTTTATTGTTCTATAGGAATTCTTGGATTCCTTCCTCTATTTCATTAAAGAATGGTGTTGGGATATTGATGGGTATTGCCTCGAATGTGTAGATTGCCATTTTCACAATGTTAATCCTTCCAATCTAGGAGCATGGGAGGTTTTTTCCACTTCCTTAGTTCTGCTTTAATTTCCTTTTTCATGTTTTTAAAGTTTTTATCATAGAGGTTTTTCACTTATTTGGTTAAGTTATTTTTTGAGGCTATTGCAAAAGAAGATGCTTTCCTGATTTCAGCCTTACTCCTCCCATTGTTGGCATACAGAAGAGCCATTGATTTTTGAGGATTAATTTTATATCCTTCTACTTTGCCAAAGTTTTAGATCAGCTCGAGTAACTTGGGAGTAGAATCTATGAGGTTCTTTAAATACAAGATCATATCATCTTCATCTTTCCCTATTTGTATCCCCTTTATATTTGCCTCTTGCCTTATTGCCCTGGCTAGGAATTCTAGTACTATGTTGAAGGAAAGTGGAAAGAACAGACATCCTTGTCTTGCTCCTGATTTTGAAGGAAATGACTTTAACTTTGCACCATTAAGTATAATGCTAGCTGTGGGTCTGTCATACACAGCCTTTGTTATATTCAGAAATGTTCCCTAGATTCCTAGTTTCTTCAGAGTTTTCATCATAATTGGGTAATATAAGCAATTTTAAAGGATAAACATGACAAAAACAGATGCAAAATATTCTAAATACAAGTGTAATTTTTTATATGATAAGGTTTGTGCTGTTTGTTTTTCTGTGTATTCTTCTGTGCTTAGCTGGTTTTCTATACTAAGGATATGTGACTTTATTTTAAACTGCTTTTCAGTGTTCCACCTTAAATAACAGGTGCAAAATTGTGAGCAAAATTAATGTATTGATAAATCACAATTGGGATACACAGTGATTCTAAACTTGTTTGAACAGTAGGCAAGTAAATACTTCTATTTTCTAATGGAGTAAAGTAAAGAGGGATAATTGGAGTTGGGAAGGAAAGAAAGAGAAATGAGTTGTAGCTCTTGGTATTGAAATAAGGAGATAAAGGGAAGGTCTTTTGGGGAATCTCCATACTGCTTTCTAGAGTGATTGAACAAGCTTGCATGCCCACCAGTAGTATAATAGCATTCCCTTTTAGCCACATCCTTGTTATAGTTAGTTTACTTGATAATGGCCCTTATAACTGAGGTGAGGTAGAATTTCAGTGTTGTTTGGATTTGCATTTTCTTTATGGCCAGGGATGTTAAACATTTCTTAATGTGTCTATTGGCCATTTTTCTTTCTCCCTTTGACCCAACAATCCCCCTTTGGGCATTTATCCAATAGAGCACATAGAAGGCTACAGTAAAGTCACCAGCACAACCATGTTCATTGTAGTACTACTAACATAGCCAAGATATGGAATCCGCCCATATGTCCCTCAGTGGTGAATGGATCAAGAAAATGTGGAATATATCCACAATTGAATTCTACTGGTCCATTAGAAAGAAGATATTGTACCATTTCTAAGGAATTTGAAAGACTTGGAAAAAACATTATACTAAATCAGTAAGCAAGACCCAGAGAAACAAAGATTTCATGATTTCCCTTGTTGGCGGTAGCTAGACTGTGCCTATAAACCTATAGGTAAATACACTGGGTAGTATTCAAACAGTTACAAATGAGCTAACTCATGGGCAATAGACTCTATGAAGTGGCCCAAACAATATAATTCTTTAGAAGGACTAAGTCAAAGCACAATAAAATAAGTACTAGGAAATGGGTAGGTGCAAAGGAAGATAGGTACCAAAGGGTGAGGTGTAGATGAAAGAAGTGGGGAGGGGGAGAATGAAGGGAAGAATTCATTGTACCTACCACAAAATTAAGAAAAATAAGGGAAGGAGTGGTTTGAAAGGGTGAAGATGCTGAAGTGATGAAACTTCAAGCTGCATTATATACCTAAACTTCTTTGTTAAATGGCAAATCATCCAATACATATCCTTAAAAAAATAAGAAAAATGAAGGAGGGGGTGGGCTAGGAGGGTTGGGTGAGAATGTTGAAAGGGTTGTCATGGATCAAGATACACTGTATTCATAAACTTCTGTTTTGAGTGGCAACTCCTTTGTACAACTAAATATAATAAAAAATAATTTGAAAGGAAAAAAGTAAAGTCATAGGAACAATTGATGAGTTAGGTTCTGCCTTTCATATTACATCCTGCCCCAAGACTTACTCAAGCCTCCCAACACAGAAGGCCTTTTCTGGGCCCTCACATGTATAATTCTCTCTGGCTGCACTGAATTATACTCACTGTCATTGCCATATATGGAAGTATTGGTCTCCAAATTCATTTCCAGAAGACCTTTAATACTTTTGTTTCTGTTCTAAAACCATCTAAAGCAGTCTGACACAGTGTGTGCTTACTATATATCCTAAAATTAGCTCATTTTATACTAGGATAGGCAAACAATAGTATATAGAACTAACTTTCTATAGAGCTAATGATTTCTTTTAGAAGCATTTGAATGACCACTGTCTTTGAGGTAAGGAAATAAACTCTGAAACTGAGAAGGAGTCATTTGTGACTGGACCTCCAGCATAGGTATCACTTGAATTGAGGCTGGAGTTAGTTATGGAGTTAGTTATTCCATAACATAATTTCAAGAGCAAGAAAATAGCAACAACAACCTAAAGAATAATTATGCCTTTTTCCAGGGGAACTTAGGAGATGTGTAAAGAAAGTACAGACCAGGGACCTAAATGTGTTGTAAGTAGCAGATCATAAATATCAGGTTCTGAAGTTTCAACACTTTGTTATTAGACAGTGCAGTGTCCTTGCATTTTCTTGCAGATGACAACACCATGCTACATAAAAATATTTTTATGGACAAAGATACTCAATATCACTACCAGAAATTTATGTGAATTAAAGCAACAAGTATCCTTTTCATTTATTACATTGATAAAGACAGTACTGGAAAAGGCAGAGAAAAATAGCTACTAAGGTTAGGTATGGTAGCACATACCTGCCTTAGATACAGTAAGCATAAGTAGGAGAGCCAGAGTGGAACCAGCTCCAAGCAAAATATCCAACAAGACATTATATGAAAAACAACTAAAACAAAAAGAGCAGGGTGTGTGACTCAGATGGTAGTGTGCCTGTCTACCAAACAGGGCACCTAACTTCAAATGACAATACTAACAATAACAAAAAGGAAAAAAAAAACTACTACCATCACTAATGTAAAATATGAGGATATCAATCAGAAATGACTTTGCAGAAAGGAATAAAGTAAAAAATATATAATTATATACTATTTCTACTCCCTTAACCTTAGACTTGATAATTCTACTTCTAAAATATACCTCGACTATCATGTTAGAGCAATGCTCAAAATTTATTATATCTAGTACCTTGTAGTGTTGTTTTGGACTAGTACTATAATATTGGCATCAAATGAAATATCCATTAATTGGAGTATATTAAATAATTTATGGGCTAAATCTTGCACAAAATGTTTATAGTTGTGGTTTTCCAAAAGGGTTCATTAGAAATTTCTATGTATTAATCTATAACAATGTTCATCATATATTTCTTAAAAAACAAATATATATCAATAGTAACTTTGATCTCATTTATGTGAAAAGAAAATATTTATGTGGAAAGAAAACCATCAAGAAAAACATATACCAAATACTTTGTAATGGTTACCAATTGAGTATTGAAATAAAATGAAATTTCCTTTTACTTTAAGTAGAATTACATTTCCTAAGTGAACATGTAATTTAAATTGTTTTAATTATTTGAAAAATTCATCAGATCATCCAAATTGCTGTTTTAGCTCCAGGTCTGAGTGTGAACGCAAGTGAACAAAGGCAGGGGTGAATGTCAGTTGTTCTGAGAGACTTGACAGTATCATCTGGTGTTAACCAGGTCATTTCCCATCCCATCCTATTTGAGTCCATTGTAGCACTACACAATACATTTTACAATCCAATTTATTTATTGTAGGGTTTGAGGACCTTAGTTAACTTTTTCCATGCTGTGACTCAACCCTTAGAACACTCTGAACCAACGTGGCTTCACATAAATTAGTTGAATGAAATCAATGCCAGTTGGGCAGTTTGGGCAACAATTGTTTTAAAATGCAATCTAAGTATCTTTTATTCATAAAGCTTTAATAATTTAGCTATTGATAACTGTTATGGTTTCACTATTTTGTTTTTTATCTGTCCCTACTGTAGGATTTGTGCATATAAGCATGTAGAAATTTCTTCAATTACCTCACTTTATCCTTTGCATCTGTCTCCGGACTTTATAAGTAATACTTATTCAGTATTCTTAGAAGGTTAACTGGGCTTTTCCTTTTCTTACAACTCTCTCTTTATCCCTCTGGCTTCAGAATAATTTAGGCAGTATTACTGAGTTAGATCATAGGCTCTCAAATCAAGTTCTGGGTTACTTAGTTTATCGTATTTGTGCTTAAACATCCATGTTTGTAAAGTGATACTTCCTATCTCGTAAGGTTTTTGTTAAGATTTGCAAAGCACACAGAGTATGTCCTAGTGTGTGGTAGCAGTGTATCTCATGTCAGGATGGTGGTGATCATGATGATGGTGATGACTGTAGTGATGACACACTTGTGTGGTCCTTGTGGTGACAATGTGATCGTGTTTGAAATGTTTGTCATTGAGTGAGAGCTTTGTCCATTCTCTCCCAAAGCCATTCTTGCCTATTGTTGCCCACCTGCTTGTCTTTGGATAATGCTGGAACAGAAGCTTTATGAGAGCAGAAGATGAGTCTACCAGTGAACACACATCTAGTGTAATGTCTGGCATATGGTAGATCCAGGTAAACATGCCTAACGTAGCTGAATTGGGTAATGTTGACAGAAAGGAGTAAAGCAGTTAAGATATGTTTGAAAACTGAAGTTAACAACTTGCTGATGAAGAAGAATGGGAAAGGATGAATCAAAAATGACTCAGGCTCAGCAAGTATAGACTAGAAAGGGACGAATCCATTAAGAAAAAAATAAAGAGGAGTGGTGTCCTTGGCCATCCTGCTGATAGATTCCTGCTATGGGTTCTCATGTACCTATTTGCCACCGCTGCATCCTTTCACATACATAGCTTTTTCGTTGTCAACAGTAGACCTATGTCAGCATCTATAGATGAACAAATTGAGAGTCAGAAGAAAACAGCCTGCTCTAGGTCATCTGTAAGGAAAGCTAAAGTCACATTCCAAGTTGATTTTTTTTAAAGTATGGTTTTGTCTGAATTATTCACTTGTTGTTCTGGAAGTATGTAAGGAAGATGTTTTGTGTGAGGGCATCAACACTCACACTGTGGCCAGATGCAACACTTTGTTGCCCTTTGATGCTCCTTAGTAGGGATGGTTATATAAACATGTTCCAGACAGCAAACACAAAGGAGTCAGGTAATATCCTCTGGGAATACCCTGAACACAGTCACCGATTCTCCCAAGAAGACGTACAGCTCTCCAAAGATGTCAGTCCTGACCTAGGCTTTAATGCTATCCATTTTTCAATATTTTTCTTACACTTCATTTCTTTCAAAGATTGTTTTGATTGGATTCTAAATTAGAAATTTCTAATTTCATCTGTGTGCTCATAAAAGAGCATTTATCTAGTGCATGTCTATTATTTAATTCTGGATTTGTCTTCCCTGTGAAATGTTTTGTACTTTTTCTTTTCTCCTTTTAATTTAACTCAAAAACAGCAACTCACTGTTGTGAAGAAACACTGAATGAATTAATGTTTGAGGTGACAATTGTCAGCAGACTTTGAAGACCTTCTGCAAAACTGATAACACTTTGAGGAAACTGAGTTAAAAAAGAGAAGAAGATGAAAAATCAAACCCAAATGAGAACATTCCAGAATCCCAAGGTGATTAGTCCGTTTCCTCATTGTATCACCCAAGGGAAATAAAAACAAAATCAAACTACACCCAAATCTTGGTGATAATAGACAAAGAGATTGCTTTAACACCGGAAGAAAATGTTCACTTATATATAATAATATAAGAATCTAAAATTGGGTATAAAATAGAATCATAAGCCAGGTGTCAGTGACTCATGCCTGTAATACTACCTACTCATGAGGCTCAGATCTGAGGATTGCAGTTCAAAGCCAGCTCCAGAAGGAAACTCCATGAGACTCTTATCTCCAATTAACCACTTAAAAACTGGAAGTGGTCTTGTGGCTCAAATGGTAGAGCACTAGCCTTGCGCTGAAGAGCTCAGGGGAATCGCCCAGGCCCAGAGTTCGATCCCCACAATGGACCAAAAAAATCATACATTTTATGAATTGAAAGGAAAAAATCAATGGTAATCAAGGGCCTTTTTTTTTTTTGCTTCTTACTAAGAAACTGATTAAAATGAGTGAACTGCTTAGTACCACACAGTTTCTATTTAACATCCTATTTAATTCCTTTCCTTATTTAATTCCTTTCATGTTTATGAGACTGGATACATCAATTAAAATCACTTTTTTTCATGAATAACATGGGGAACAGAGGGAATACTTGGTCCTTCCTAGAATTATGGTGAGAACAAAGTGAGATAATGTGTACCTAGTGCTGGTTTGCCTGTTTCTTTGCAGCCCCACCCTACACACCTACCTCTAGGAGAACACTGAGGTCTGATTGGTCCCACACAAGCAGAAGAGGCCCCCTCTGCTTCCCCCAGTTTTATTCCCAGTGCATAGCACTGTGTCTGACTTCGACTAAGAACTCAATACATTTTTGTCGAGTGAATGTCTGAATGTGGCTCTTTTGGATGCATTTACATTACCTAATTAGTCCCTGACTGTATTTGATTTGTAAGCCTGTAGGATCTATGCCACAGGCTGAGGATAGGTATCAATTTAAATCGATGTAGAATCACAAATTTTAAATATGGATCATTAGTTTGTATGTAGATCACAAGGTTTTTGAAAAATTGGCTTATGATCTGTGAATTTTTTTGTTCCCATGACAAATACCTTATTTTGGCTCATGGTTTCAGACATTTCAGTCCATGGTCCATGGGTGCCATTACCTTTTGACTGAGTTAGGATAGAACATCATGGTGGCAGGAACTGGTAGAAGAGGAGGCTGTTCAACCCCGGAAAGAAGTAAGCAAAGAGTGAGACATGGGAACGAGTTAGGACATCACTTCAAAAGTATTTCCCTACTGATTGCTGACTTCAACTAGCCACACCTCTAGGTTTCTACAACCTCCCAACATAGTGCCACTAGCGGGGCACCAAGCTTTCTATACACGGAGGATATTTTATATTCAAAGCATAACATGCACACGTAAGCGTGAACTCAAGCGGCAGATCCATTTTGAACTCAGACTTTCTAACCACTGGCCCAGTCTATTTTCTAGCACTATCTTTTGAAATTATTTTTAATAAATAATTTGCTTTCCTAACATTCTAACTATAGTCAGATGCTCATTTACCATAACTTGTAAAATCCAGTTGTGTAGAAAACAAAATATCATTTTAGTTACATAAACATAGTCAAAATGAAGATTTGTGTTCTTTGCCTTTTTTTTTTAAATCTAATTTCATTGTAAGTAACTATTTTGTCATTAAATATTCTTTTTGGAGTTTTTAGTTAATGATTAGGAATAACATTCTCTTAAACACACTTATTGATAATTATCTTCTGATTTAAGTAGAATAAATTATTGTACATGAAATGATAGCTGATCAAAGCTTAGGTTTATATTTAAAGCTGCTAAATGATAAATGGTAGCAGCATATTTCCCCGCAGGAGACTTCGACGAGGGGAAGGAAAAATTCATCCTGAATGTTTTTCTTCATGCTCCTTTATTCCCAGAAGAACTTGTCAACACTAAACATCACTCCTCATTATCCTAGCTTGATAATACATGCTGATTACCTGTGTACAAATTTCCATAAAAATAACAGCAGTGAAAACTTCCACATAGCAAAGTCACCACCTTGGTACAGACCATCCAGGCCCCATAGTGAACAAAGGGCATCATTTAAATATTCAGATTCAAGAACTCTGGACTGTAAGAATTTTTACCTTCTGTCAGTTATCCTGACCTTCCGTAACAATCATCTACACGTTTCTTGAGCATTTCCAGTAGAGCAGGTTTCTCAGTTAGATAGGTAGGCAATGACTATTTCTTTTTCCTCGCTCATCCATCAATAAATGGCGATGAACCTGCATTTCTTTCTATAGATTTCTTTTCTGTAAATGAATTTCCTGTTGCTATTTGAGAAATACCCGAGAATGCTAGAATAGCCTAGGCAAAATGATACTGCTTTATTTTTGCTAAACTGTGAGCTCTTGTCACTAAACATTTGCTAATACATTGATATAGTATTATTACCCTTTTATATTTCTAAAACATGTACTTGACAAAATAATTTTATTTTATTTTGTGACAGCTATGTTCTAGGGCTTCATCAGAGTTTGTGTTAGAGGTCAGTTTCTTAGCATCACTAATCTTGAATTAACTCATCTGTAGAAAGTAACAATTCTGCTGTCTCTACAGGGTCAGGGTCATTAGGAAAATAGAGGGGAAAGTCTGCCATGCAAACATTAAGGAAGTTGTAAATACGAATTAGAATCACAAATCCTTGTGGCTTGCTTTGGAATTTTCTCTAACAATGACGTGATGCATGAAGAATCTAAAGGGCTTGTCTCAGACATACACACTGCCCATCTCCCACTCGGATTTCTAGTTTAAAAATCCATAAATAAGGGGCTGGGGATATAGCCTAGTGGCAAGCGTGCCTGCCTCGGATACACGAGGCCCTAGGTTCGATTCCCCAGTACCACATATACAGAAAACGGCCAGAAGCCGCGCTGTGGCTCAAGTGGCAGAGTGCTAGCCTTGAGCAAAAAGAAGCCAGGGACAGTGCTCAGGCCCTGAGTCCAAGGCCCAGGACTGGCAAAAAAAAAAAAAAAAAAAAAAAAAATCCATAAATAAGGGCACAGAGGCTGCACTGACTTCAGAGCAGCGCTTCATATCTGAAGAACAAGTTTGTACAAAGCTGGGAAAACAATTGTGGCTTTGGCCTGAAGCTGAGAGATAGCTCTAGGTAACTGTCCTGCAGGTAAGTTAGGCATTCTACTTAAAACTAAGAAGTACAGAAGAGGGAGACCTAAGACATGTCCATCCAGAGATATACTCCCTGCTCGATTATGCACTGGGACAAAGCACAGGAGCAAGGCTCAGTATGCATGAAAAAAGTCAACTCTACCCAGATGGGAGTTTAAGGTAGAAGCAGAAACAGGAGCCCATGCTTAGGTGCAGTTCTACATTCTCTGGCCAAAGAGGGCTTGCTGAGTTCTTATCCAGCTGATTACTGAAAATACAAAGAAAACTATAGAGTAACCAAGGTATCAGCAGAGCAGATAAAATTCCTTCCATGTGTTGATGGATTCTTTTCTGTTTGTGTGCTGGTCCTGGGGCTTGAACTCAGGGCCTAGACACTGTCTTTGAGTGTCTTTTGCTCAAAGCTAACACTTTACCACTTGAGTCACAATGCCATGCTTGTTTTTTTCAACGGTTAATTGGAGATAAGTATCCTATGGACACTGCCCAGGCTGGCTTTGAACCAAGGTCCTCTCATCTCAGCTTCCTAAGTAGTTAGGATTACAGCCATCTGTGCTTGGCTGACGCTGCTATTTTTTTTTTTTTAAGGTTTGTTAGGCCTTCTACCGGGGAGGAGCTTATTTCATCAGTGTTATGTGGGATATATAGTAAGCATTTTTTAATGACACTGGTGTCCCAAACCTAGATACTTTCTCCAGTATTGAAGAAATAATAATTACTAAACCGTGTCCCCAGTCTGATTTAATTGGTCTGTGTTGCAGCTTGGGCTTCAGGTGGTTATTTAGTTGGGTTTGGTGGTTTGGGTTGTTTTGTTTTAAGGTCTGCAAGATCTTATTCCAAGATGAAGGCAAAGTAGAAGGACACTGATTAGAAGATGCTGACCAACAGCGATACTCACAAGGCAATATTTGGAAATGCACTTTACATCTTGGAGAGGGGAGAGAAACTTGAGGGAGCAGGTAACAATGTTTGCCAAGAAATGTACTCATTGCCTTGCTTATGTAACTGTACCTCCTCTGTACATCACCTTGATAAATAATAATGATGATGATGCTGATGGTTAAAAACTTCTTCCATAGACTTGGAAAATGATCAGTAAGGTACTACTTTCTTATATAATAGACTCATCAATAATCTTTAAGTGATTCTACAGAGTTCCCTTTAATTGTTATTTTCTATGACTCACTTAGAGCAGGTTCACATTTATCACAATCATTCAGAGAACTCCCTACAATCTTGGACAAGAGCAAAAGCGTGTACAAGGCATAAAGATAGGGGAGCTCTCAATTTGGAGATAAAGTACTTGGCTTTTTTTTGAGCAAAGGACTTAGATCTTCTTTGCTCAAAAAAGAATAAAACAAAACAACAACAAAAAGTCTTTGAACACTGACATGGTCTTCAACCCCAATTCTTTTTTTTTTATTTTTAAATTTTTGCCAGTTCTGAGGCTTGAACTGGGGGCCTGAGCACTGCCCCTGGCTTCTTTTTGCTCAAGGCTAGCACTCTACCTCTTGAGCCACAGCACCACTACTGGCTTTTTCTTTATATGTGGTACTGAGGAATCGAACCCAGGGCTTCTTCATGTATGCTGAGCAAGCGCTCTACTGCTAGGCCATATTCCCAGCAGCCAAACCCAATTCTTTTGTTCTTTGCTGTTCTCTGGTACATCGAATGATGTTTTTTCTCCTCTTCCTTTATACTCTCCATTTTGTCCTGGTACTTGGAGTGCCAGCATCTTTTCCTCTCAAGAGATTTCTCCTTTTAAAAAGATTTAATTTTATAGCTTTGGCGATATCCAAAATGTTTTTAGAATAACAATAAACTGCACCAAATCTTAAAAAGTTTTTCTCTCAAACTCACAACTCTTTGTCATCTCTCAGAAAGAGCTGCTTTGTCTTACCACACACGCTCCACCAGTTAGTCTCCAGCACCTCTCATCGGTTTTGACTCTTTACTAGAAGTGGGCTTGTGCTTCATGCAACAAGTCTGTTCTTTCATCTCTTAGCTTTTTGAAATGATCATAATCTTGTTGTTTACAGTCCAAGATTTTTCTCTGGTATTTCAGCCTGAGAGTCAGGCTTATATCCTCATCACTGAGGGAAAGTGTTTTTTAAAGAGGGATTTTATTAGGGCTGGAGATATGACCTAGTGGCAAGAGTGCTTGCCTCGTATACATGAGGCCCTGGGTTCAATTCCCCAGCACCACAGATACAGAAAAGGGCCAGAAGTGGCGCTGTGGCTCAAGTGGTAGAGTGCTAGCCTTGAGCAAAAAGAAGCCAGGGACAGTGCTCAGGCCCTGAGTCCAAGCCGCAGGACTGGCCAAAAAAAAAGAAAGAAAGAAGGTTTTATTATCAAACCTACCCCAAAGTAGAGAGAACAGAATAATCAGTCTCCATTTTAACATCCTTGTTTCAATTCTCAACCCCTTTTCACTTACTCAAACGTGCATAGATTATATATTTCATAGAACCTGGTTGACTTTGTCAGTGTCTTCTTATTTGATCAACCAGGACACACACACTAGCGGGGTTTCCAGCCAAGGGTTTTGACAGTACTGTTCTCAAGGTATCATTTAACTTGTTCTTTTGGACTCTTCCATTTTTGTCTTCCTGTGGTTTTCTAATTAGAACAGTGAAGGGAGTATTAAAGTTGAAAATACAGTCCTGAATTCAATTGTCACTGGGGAATATTTAATTTAGAGGTCACGTGACTCACACATAGTGCTCTGTGTGCCAATTACCCATACTCCCTCCCTTCTCCCCAAGTCCCCCATGGAGGACAGCGCAGGCCATATCACCCACTTTCCTCTCCACCCAGTGACAGTACGCACGGTCAAAACAAGTCCTGTCTTTAAGCTAAGCTGGTATTTACGCTCAAATTCCATTGTTCCTTCAAGAGAATCAGACTGGTCTATTGTCAAGTAGATAATAGATATCTACGTTTTCTCCTTATAATAGCTAAGTCAAACTTCCTAGAAAATAACAATGATTTCCATGCTCAAAATTTTAACTCTTTCTATTATGATTATGATATATTTCTCTTGGCAACACTCTACTTTTTGGAGCCATTTTGGACCGCACTGAACTCAATCAGCCCAGAACGCTTGTATAGGCTTCATGGGAATATTAGCTTCTAAATTGATCTTATATTTTTATTAGGTTGATTATTTTTGTTGAGTTAGCTATATTTCTGCCAAAAGCCATTGGATATTTATAACGTCAGTCATGGCCTAGGTTTATTGAATTTTGCCTTGAAAATTCCTAGATTTATTGACGTTTGAGTCCCACCTGTAGTTGCCTTAGCAGGGCCAGATCACATGATTTCATAGCAATCACATGATCAGAGGCCCTCTGGTCCCCACTCGTGCTAACATCTGATCATTTCAAACTTCCACTAGCTTCTTTAATATTTGAAAGAGGAAGGGAAAGAGAAAGAGGAGCAAGAGCAAGCAAGAAAGAAGGAAAGAAAATAACAAGAAAAGAAAAAGAAAGAAAGTGAGAAAGGAAGGAAGAATGGGAGGAAGGAAGGAAGGAGAAAAAGCATGAGGGAAATAGAAAGAATAATGGAAAGAAAGAACATCATGCTTTCACTGATCAAACTGAATAAGCCTGGGAACAATTACATAAAGAAGTAATATAGGAGTATCATTACTGTGAAATCAGTTGTAAGTGAACTTGAGAGCAAAATCATGGTTGTCATTTGCAACATTGGCATGAAGAGCCAAGAAGTTCCTCTGATGAATGTATTTTGTCCACCAAACTAAAAGTGACAAGAGTGTTGTTAGCTTTATTCTAGTGATCAGAAAAAGAGAGAAGTTATTGTTCATGAAGAGACGTAACTACCTCATGAGAGAGCTCCTACATGGGCTAAAATGTTGATTAAGATACTGTTAGTGAGGTTGGAGCAGGGGGCACACACCTGTAATCCTAGCTACTCAGGAAGCTGAGGTGTGAAGTTTACAGATCCAAGCTGGCCTGGGCAGCAAAGTTCATATACTTTTGTCTTAGGTTACCCAGCAAAATGCCGGAAGTGAAGTTTTGGCTCATGTGGAAGAGCACCAGCCTCAGGAGAAAAAGAGCATGGGCGCGAGGTTCTAAGTTCAAACCCCAGTACTGGCAGACAGAAGATGGTATTAGCAGCATTTCAAAACCTAGAAATCATACTTTTTCTATCCTAACTGTACATTTGAGACAGGCACAAATGCCTCAAATGAGTATCATTTTACATCTCTATTTTACAAAGTAAAGTACTGTGATTTGTTAATGACCTACATTTATGATCTAATTTTTTTTCATGAAGCATCATCTGCATGATCCCAAAGAACTTTCTGTGCAGCACTTGATTTAAATGCTGAGTATGTGTTTTGGAAATATACCCAGAAGTACTAAGGTAAGAGGGTTGCTTTAAACCAAGAAAAAAATCACATGGTGTTCCATGTTCATCTGCTAAATTATTCCCTGCGCCTAGCTGTATCCATGGAAACCTGCAGTGGTCCCTTAAGTACACTAGACTCCAAACTGGTCTCTGTCTCAGGGCTCTGCACCTCCAGTCTGTCACCCACACTGCTGTCAAAGTGGCTTTTTCTTACAAGATAAATATAGGATGTCATTCCTTATTTTACACATAAATCTCAGGAAGCGAGAATTTTGAAGTTTTGCATTCGTTTTCTTTGCTTTCTCATTACTCAGACTTTAACTCACTGACTTCTGGCTTATGCCTACACATCATATATCTTAAACCATTTGTACAAAGGTCACTATTATTCACTGTACTCTTAAATCACTGAGCCTTGAACCTTGCAATCATTTGGGGAACTTTAAAATCACCTCAGCCAGAGCCCTACTCCTTCAGTGTCTGATTTCATTGATGGGTCATACAATCTTGCTGCATATGATTGTAAATATTTTCCTGTGCCATTCAAAAGGCAACCAAAGTCGAGAAACACTGTGTATTGTCAAGATGTCAACTGAAACTTTTATTTCATCCTAAGTGTTAACCATGGAGAATAAAGAACTAGGCACTTTCTCCTAGAGAAAGAAAAATATGTATGTGATACCATATTAAAAACAGCAAGACTTTTAAATTTATCATTTTTGTGGTGCTTGTGTCATTGCAATGCGGCTTGATTTAAGGGCCTCATGCTTGCTAGGCAGGTTCTCTACCATTTGAGCCATGACCGCGTTCCTTCATGCTTTAGTTATATTTCTGTTTTAGTTATCGGGACTCACTCTTTTGTTGGGACACTGTGGAATATAATCCTGCTTCTTATGCCCTCCATAACTGCCAGGCGGGCACACGTCATGGTGCCAAGATTTGTGGTTGAACAGAAATCTCCCTGAACTTTTGTCCCCACTGACCATCGACAACAGGCCTCCCAATCTCCACTCCTAATCTTTAGGAGTAGCTTGGGTTAGAGGTGTGAACCACTACACCTGGCCAGTACAGCAGGTTTCCCAAAACTTCTTAGGGATACAGGATGGCACAGACTTCTAGTCGATTCCACCTAGCTACCTCACTTATCCAGCTCGGGATGGATGATGGATACATTCATCTGTGAGAACAAAGACATGTCCTCATGACTAAGGCTTAGGTTAGGGCCAGTTGTTAGGGTAGTTTCAGTGCTATGTCAGTTCTGTTAAAAACATGGATAAAGGAGGGGAGCAAAGTTGATGATCTCCATAGGACTTTCCCACTGGACTGTTTCCCCAGGCGCTAATTAACAGTGGACTTTGTGGTGAGGCAAATAAGAAACTGCAGTTTTGGAATTAAAGTGAGGCACCATCTAACTTACCACATAAAGCTGTTATATAACTTTCTTCCTAGTTAGTCCTTTCAGGAGAACACATATGTCTAGCTCATTTTTGTGCTTGCATTGCCTGACACAGGCTTAGATTGCTGCTATTTGAGTCACTAAGGGAAAGATCCATACCCTTCCAGAAAGTTGGTGTGCTGTGTTAGAGAGTGGCAGCTGTGTTTTCACAGGTTCGGGTCCCTGTGTTAGTTTGGTAGTGATGTCCCAGCAGGAATATGGAAGTTACACGATCTTTCATCTGCTCCCGCTCAGGACTTCGCTGGTGGCTTCAGTAACAGTTTGAAGATAGATCTTTATTTCCTTTTTTCCCCTCCTGCAAGCCAGCATTCCTTGCCTCCCGAAAATAAGAAGCAAATATTTATAAGACTGCGTTCAAGATGTTGTTACCATGGAAGCTATCCAATTAATTCATCAATGTGTGCTACTGAATGTGTATTTCATTTCAAAGTGCAGGCTTGTGCAGTTAGGAGTTTTAAAAGTTCAAGCTATGTCTCCTAATCAGGCATCCAAGACAGCTGAAGAACACAGAGGCAGAGAGCGGCTAAGTATCGCGAGCTTCTGGAGAAGACCCTGCTCTCACGAGCTGAGCTGGCTAGGAGCAGTAGTGGCACATTTTCTGCTGTCATCACATTAGGTGGTAATTCCGAGGGCAATCCCGGCTGGACACTGTTCATTGCACACTAATTACTATTTGCCCTGAAGTGATCATTACTTGCAAATTCAAATCTAGTGCTTACCACCGCCCTTCCAAGGGGAGGAAATGAATTGATTTTATATTCCTTCCTGTTTGTTCAGTCATTAAAAGCCAACGTTTCCCAAGTACTTGACCGTGATTGGTAAAACTTGAACTCTATACCATACTAGAGACAGGTCAAAAAGCCGTGCACTCCAGCTAGGAAAAAAAAAATTGACAATACTTGGGCATATATTACATATATGTCATCTATGTAATAAAATTTCATACATTTTACACAAATGCTAGGTAAGCAAAATTGCATAAATAACATAATTTAGAATATACTCTAAAATATATAATCTGTATGGAAGTATGAGGAAATGTCTCAAAAAACATGTTTTAAAATAAATTCCATCTGTGTGATATAGTTCCATTTATATTTAGTCAGCTCAGTTTTATTTTTGTTATTTTGTTTATTTGTTTTGTTTTTGTTTTGCTAGTACTAAGGTTTGAATTCAGTGCATTGGTTTACTTAGCTTGCTTGTTCATCTAGCACCCTACCACTTAAGCCATGTCACCCTACCACTTAGGCCTGGCTTTTTGGTGATTATTTGAGGTGGAGTCTAATGGATATTTCTGGCCAGGTTATCTCTGTGCCACAATCCGCTGGATGTCACCTAAGTAGCTGGGACTACATGTGTTAGCCACTCGTGGCCAGCTCATCTAGCCGTTTAATATCTGTTGTTATATTCTTGAGTTCTTATAGTATGCAAAATACTGTGGTATAGCCAGGGGCTACAGAAATGATTAAAATATGATCATTATCCTAAAAATTTCAGAATGTAGAGATACAAGAAACTATGTAATTGTAGACTAGAATTGTTGCACGTTATACTGAAAGAATGTATACATGGTTATAATCTCAAATAAGAAACAGGTGTACCTGAAGTGCCATTCTTCTTTGTTTTCATTTCTGACTTTTAGCCTTAACACTACCTAGAAGCTTAGAGAGTTTCTACATCTAGGAGGCTTCTTTTGGTGGCAGGGGTAGTACCAGGGTTTGAACTTATGGTCTCACATTCACTAGGCTTGCTTGCGTGATGGTCTACCACTGGAGCCTTGCACCTACCTTGCATTAAAATGGTTAGTTAAATGATGAATCTCAAGAATTTCTCTCCTTGTGCTAGCTTTCACCTGTGATCCTCTAGATCTCAGTCTCCTGAACATCTAGGAATATAGGCACAAGATACTGGTCCTCAGTTAGGGTGTTTTGTTTTATTTCTGTCTCCCTCCCTCAGAATCTGGAGGTAAAAAGTAAAGCGTGGTCACATTTGGAATTAGGGAGAAGGAAAAATTCATTGTACAAACATGATTTTCTAAGTATCCTGCCACTGTTGTAGAAAGATACGAATGTGAAATAATGAAGTGAATCATTCTGCAAAGAAGATAATGGGGTCGGTATGAAGAGAAGGAGACTGCATGTTTTCTCTGGAGGACTGTTACAAGAAGATTTTTCTAGGAACGGGGAATGGTCTGGATTGAGGAATAACATTGCATCGCCTTATTCTCTGTGTCCCCCATAAATTCTACATAGTAGATACTCGATAAATATTGTTTGAATGGAGAGGTGGAATCTTAACCATACCTAGGGGATGTCAATGGGTTTGATAAATGTGAAAAGTGTGTTGGTGGGCAGGGAGGGGTGGTGAGAAATGAGGCCGGATTTACACAACACGGTAGCTACATAGGCCATCCTAAAATGTGTGGGGATTTTGCAGACAGAGGAGGGCATACAAGCTTGTTAAGCAGAGGAATGATTAAAACAGGAAATCCTCTGGAGAGGGGAGAGGCTGAAATCAGATTCAGTAGTAGTTGAGTCAAGCTGTAAAAAAACAAAAAAAGCATGAAGTAGTTGGGCTCCTGAGGAAAATCATACCAATTTCTTTACAAAAAAGGAATTGATTTTTCTTCCAGTCAGAACAGAGATAAATGGCACAGATTGCATAATATAATGAAGTCAGGTTTTCATAAAGTTTCTTAACATCATAACAGTGGAAGCCAACTCCCAGGGGTATTTTCCAAACACTACAAGGAGTGAGCCTGACCCAGGAATGAACCTGCCACTCAGTCAAGTTTGGAGCTTGAAGCAAGTCAGATATCTAGGGGCCTGGGAACATTTCAGTGCCTCCACTGCATATTGAAAGACCAGGCGAACACATCTAAATCCTGTCTAAAATAAATACATTATTTTGTTTGTGAAAATGAAATTTATAGAGGGAAAAATTCAATGTCCTGGGAGGAAAGCAACTATGTGGTAGGCATGCAGGTCATGAAGCGTGACTAGTTAATAGTGAATAAATCATAGGTAAGCAGAAAATTGAATTTAAAAATTCGCCTCTCTCCTGTCACTTTTGAGAATTGCAAACTTGTACATTGCTAGATGTCTTCCCTGTGTCAAGTGATTTGTTCATGGTAGCATGAGAAAATTATCAGGATGTAGGAAGTGGTGACATAGACTCACTGCTCTTCTTCATAAAAGGGTCTGTAATGCACACACACACACACACACACACACACACACACACACGACAAGGAAAAGGAAAAGGCAAGTTTCCAAATAAAAAAGTAGTATTTGTAGCATATATAATCATCAAAGAATCTTGTTTAAAATGTATATACATATGTATGTGTATGTAATATGTATGCATGTGGACAGGCATATATACTGATATATGCATGTAGGTATATATATTCTTGGTATGTGCATATTATATATAGTACATATATACGAACAACTATTATAATACAATAAAATAATATAGTCAATACCAAAGAAAATGGTCAATAGCCATCATCAAACATTTCAGAAATGAAGGTAACAGGGCTGGGAATGTGGCCTAGTGGTAGAGGGCTTGCCTCACATGCATGAAGCCCTGGGTTCGATTCCCCAGCACCACATATATAGAAAATGGCCAGAAGTGGCGCTGTGGCTCAAGTGTCAGAGTGCTAGCCTTGAGCAAACAGAAGCCAGGGACAGTGCTCAGGCCCTGAGTCCAAGCCCCAGGACTGGCAAAAAAAAACAAAACAAACAACAGAAATGAAGGTAACATGATACCCATTTAAGATACCCAATATTACAATAAAAGAATGCACTTTAAATATTTTAATTTTCCACATGTAAACAAAAGTTTGTAAACCTCATACTAAGTGTTACTGAGGTTATTTCTTTTATATTACCTTGGGCACAATTGTATTACAAAACAGTTACATTATTTTATGAAACTGAACATTACACTCTTAGCAACATATACTGAAGAAACTCTTGGAAAGTGCATTGCCCATACAAGTTTTGTTAATAAAAATGAAAAAAACACAACAAGAAACAACAACCCTGCACATCTGAACCATATATCTGCGGTAGATTTGTATAAAAGTGCTATGTTCGGACGATAGGCAATGGAAAACTAATGATTTAGAAGAGATGTTAAAGCCTCATGGACAACATAGTCGGTACAAGAATATTTTTTTCTTCTTTTTTGTGCCAGTACAGGGCTTCTATAGAATCAGGCTTCACCTTCTCTCTTGGTGTTTTAAGGAGCTCTACCACTTGAGCTACACTTCTATTTGCACCTTTTTGCTGGTTAATTGGAGAAAAGGTTCGTGGTCTTCTCTGCTCAGGCTGGCTTTGAACCAGAATTCTCACATCTCAGCCTCCTGATAGTATTACTTCAATTCTTAAATTGATATTACTTCTATTGCTGTTCTTCCAAGCTTTCTTTTACATTGTCTTTGAGTTTCCTTTTATAGTATTCATTACATAGGCATAACTATTAAGCCACACAAATCTAGGATAAATTAAGGTAGAAAGCTTGTTTGTTTGTTTGTTTCCACTTAACCCTTAAGACAAAAGTGGAAGTGCAACTATTGTCGCTATTCATCACTGCAGCTGCGGATGGACTCGAGCTTTACTTTGCAGGGATGACAGACATGAGCTGCAGCTCTTCCAAACAGAGCGGTTGTTCATAGTGACATCGCTTCTGCCTCTGTGGTAGCAGATGCTTTTCAGAGCAGCAGGGAGAGGAGCAGCAGTGGGTGGAATTAAAAGCAAATGCTTATTCATATGCCTCCATGGGAAACAGATCCGCTAGCTTCTTTCAGATACACTGAAGAACAATCTAATCTGAGCTGAAATTGAAATCCTGGGACCATGGAACTGTCATTGACAGACGCTGCCTCTGTGACCTGTGCTGAGCATTTTTCAAGATATCCATGGGATCATCAGACTAGAATAGCCTAGACCGGGGGCTTGGAGGAAGCCATGCTTTCCTTGCATTGGTTTAAGCAAAAGAGAAACCATGAACGTGTGTGTGTGTGTGTGTGTGTGTGTGTGTGTGTATGTGTGTACTGAAGCTTGAACTTGAAATCACACTCTTACTCGGCCTTTTTACTTAAGGCTTGAGCTCGACTCCTAGAGAGGCGGACCACAGCTCTACTTCTGGCCTTTTGCTGGTTAATTGGAGATGACTCTTCCAGACTTGACTTTGGGGCTTTGCATCAAGATCCACAGTTCTTGGCCCCCTTGGTAGCGAGGATTGCAGGTAGAAACTGACACTCTTCACTCCTGATGTTTTCTCATGGAAGCAGCTCCTTTAGAATGAATGAAATACCATCAAGAGCACTTCAGCCAAGCTTCTCAGTGCACTCACCCTAATCCTGCTTCACCTCACACGCTCGGCCTATAACCTCCTGTCCAACTTAACTTCCATTTCCTGCCATTCCAGACTCTCCACAAAGAGGACATGATCATTTATAAAACAATGAAACAGTCTTTCTTATAGTTGTAAGACTGTAAATCTTACCCCTTAGCTTATTTTACTGCCAGGGTTCATTGGTAGTTATATAAGAAAATGATGGATGTGTATAGGAACCTATTTGCCCATCATTCAGTGTTATCATATGAATATAACCTGACTCCTTAACTCTGCCATTCATTAATTCTCTTTCTTAATTCTTAATCCTCCAAGGTTTTTATTGTGTGATTACTTGTTGGTAATTGTGTCCCACAGGTTTTCCTGCCCAGGCTGGCTTCGAACTGCAAACCTTAGGTCTTATGCTCCTGAGTAGCTAGGATTACAGGCTTGAACCATGGTAACAGGGCTCCAAATTACTCTTAAAATGCCTCTATCCTCTTCAAGACTAATATAAGCGTGTTTTCTATACGCCACCCTTTGTTATCTTCATGAATCCTCTGAAAATGAAGTGTTTATTATAGTTCCCATCTCCTTAATAACCTATCCTGGTTTCTGAGTGCTTATCAAGCCAATACTGCTTCTCAGACTGGATTTAAAGCTGTGGTCATCTCAGTCTGCCCTACTTTGCTCTTTCTGTCTCTTCATACTCACTTCATCTCTTCAGGCCTGACTGTGTGCTAGTCCTGCTAGTCCTACTCGGTGCCAGGTATTGCATTTCAGGGGTTGTGTGTGAACATGATCATTGAGTAAACGTTGAATTAATTTTTTTTTGTATTTGAAAATATGGCTAAATTATTTTTCAAAATAAGCAATAGAATTTTGTATAATTCAACACAGAGTTCATTTGAAGTGGAAGAAAAATCTCTATCACGGTGAGGGGGTGCGTGTAGGAGGGTGGATGGGTGCACTGGGGTCTCAATTTTGCTCACTTCTGGCACTTTACGACTTGAACCACACCACCATTTGTGGCTTTTTACTGGTTAGTTGAGGAGGAGGAGCTTTGATTTGGCTCTCTTCACTGGTTTTGAACCACAATCTTCAGATTTCAGCCTCCTGATTAACTCAGATTATAGGAGGTGCAAGACACAGATATTGTCCCTGTCTTGTTTCCGAATCTAAATTCGTTTTGAAAAGAAGCTAGTGCTGCTCTCTAATTGGCACACACATTTTTATAAGTTCTTTTCCTCTCTCTAATTCTCTTTAGAGAAAATAATTGGTTTAATGCTAGAGGAATAATCATGATAAGATGACTCAGAAGAAATAAATATAGAACATGGTGATGAGATTTTCCTTTTACTAAGAAAGGCTTGGCTGAGATGAGGAGAATGTGAGTGAGAAAAACCTACTCTGTCAGCCTTCCAAAAATGGAATGTCCTTTGCATTCATGTCACATTTACATCATGGGTCAAGAAAGGAAAAGCTTTTAATTGAAAGAGGAAAAAAAAATACTCCAGAGCTTCTCATAATTGTTCTTTGCTAAGGTGGTACTTTTGTTCCCTAAATATTTTTAAAAGGAAATAAAAATGGTTTCTGTCCTCAGAGAGCAAGTAAACAGCTGCTGAAATGCTGTGTCCTTTTATGGATAAACAGGATGGACTTCCCTTCCCATGCTTTTGTGACAGATTTTCAGCGAGTGGCGTTAACACTTTTGAAACTGCCTTTTCCTCTAACTTAATATCCAATATTCTGAGTATTGTTTACACTGAGACCACCTGGTGGTAAAGAGAATTTTTCACATTTTATTATCTATGTTGTGCAAGTAACAGGTTTTTCCTAAATACAGAAGAAGGAAAAAGCATCTGACCTCTTGACAGAGGACAAAAGTGATTAGAGATGAGTGAATCACTTGTGTTGCATGGAGGAAAAATCAAATGACAACCTAAGTCTAATTCACTCCAAAGGGAATATCATGTCCAAATAGCTTGCTGTTCCTTCCCACATTTCGCTTTTTTCAATGAGGATTTCCTTTTCAAGCTTGTCAAACTATCAGGAGCCATTGCTGCCTGAGCACAGTGGTAGCTTGCTATCTCTTACTCTCAGTCACAAGGTATCAAGTTTTTCTAGGTTGGCCGTTATTCACTGGAACCCAACTCACACCTATTGTTGTTGTTGTTGTTTTAACTAAAGATTTTTCTTTAAAATCTGGCACTGTAATAATATGTAGATTTTTCTTTTTTTACTTTGTGGTATTTTATATAATTCCTCAGTAATGATCTTTGAACCGTTCATAATGGTATATTGCAAGCAATAACATTGACTGACATGTCGTTGTCTGAGAGTTTCCATGCCAGTGATGTCAGGTGCTGTCTGTAGAAATTCTAACCAGTCCAGAGTCTCATCTTCTCTTGAGTGTCCCATTTGCCCTTCGTTCGTGGACACATATGTAAGTTCCAGGTCCATCCTCTGGCAAGTGAGTGTGTAAGAAAATAGCAGTCCTCTCATAACTTCTTGCTGCTACGAAAGCACTTATTTCCTCCTCCAAAGCACTGAAGATTATCAAGTGTTGTAAGGTAAATTATCAGAAAAGCCACATTTTGGAGGATCGAATGGTGGAGTGTTTATTAGAGCATTAGCAGTCTGCAGGCAGCTAGTTGTTACAAAGGTCTGCAGCCCATAAACACACTTAACACTGTCAGGAAACAGGCCAGAGAGGAAAGAAAGAACAAAACCAACAAACCGATTCCGCTCCAATGGAGAGCTGGAGCGGGACGCCATGGTGACCGGAGAGGAGCCAGGAGACGGGACACAGGACGTGAACACGGAGACATGTGGCAAGGCATGATGGTCCCTGGGCTGACCTGACCCTAAACAGGGGTCAGGGGTCACAGGAAGCTCCCAGCCCCAGGCACTGGCCAGGCAGGTTCGGTAACCTGTAGGTCAAATGCCCACCCCTATCTCCAGGGATTCAGGAACACCCATCACCTTGGGGTGGGACTTCCTTTTAGGAATTCAGGCACACTTGTGAAGGCACAGTGCCAGATCCTACAATTCATCACATGGCCAAGATGGTGCTGGCCAGACCTGACCTCCTTACTTCACTACGAACTGTACTCTTGATTTAATGTTCCTATCAAAGGACCAAAGACAGTAGCAGGTGACCTCAGGCCTCTAGGGCTCTGCACGTGAGCAGCCATGTAGTGTGAGACTAGGATTCCACAGGCAAGACATCTATGTCTGTAGACTGGCTTCATGCTAAAAAGCAGGCAAACTTTACACTCCAAACCTTAGGATACTTATTTATTCCAACACATTCCTTCTATCTCTTCAGTATATTTGTGATCCGGAAAAATGCCTGTGGCTTGGTGAGACCCCTGGCCTCAAACTTAGAGGTTGCAGGTAGAAATATATAATTAGATACTGCAGGTCGAAATTATAATTAAGTGGGATCCCGGGCACGTCTTGGTCCTATGCTCTTAGATCTGCGACTAGCCTAGATTCTTCCCCCGTCTTCTAGAAGTCTGCTAACAAGACAGATCTCTGACTTCACCAAGTTTTCTTGTCTTTTTCTTTTTTTTTTTCCTTCTCTTCTTTGCTCTCCTGGCGAGAGGCACTTTCCAAGCACAGGGCTGTGCAAGCCAGAAACCTGGGCGGCATCCCAGACATTGCCACGCTTCTTCATCCCCCGACATTCCACCAGCCACCGGCCCTGTCACATTTGTCTCCATCTGTTGTTCTGGCTCCTGGCTGACTTACTTTAATGTAGCCTTTGTCATTCTCTGCCTGAATTGCACTACAGGGATCATCGCACGGCTGGTCTTTCTGTCCCCATGTTCTCCCCAATCTATCCTTAATGTACGATTGTTCACTCCTTTGGATACAGCTTATCTCCTTAACACATTGGAGTCTATTTCTCAACAGCAGCGTTCTGGCCAGTATTCTTACAACAATGCCAGACTGCTGCCACATATGGATAGAGTCCCCACTCCGCTTATTCCTTTTCATGATTTTGGGTCTTACATACACTTTTTATTTTTCATTTCTGTCCTGGGGCTTGAACGGGGGGCTTCGATGCTCAAGGCTCTAAGCCTACCTCTTGAGCTGCAGCTCCACTTAAATGTGTTTTTTTTTTTTTTAAGTAGTTAATTGGAGACAAAAGTGTGACAGACTTTCTTGCCTGGGCTGGTTTTGATCTGTAATCTTCAGATCTCAGCCTCTCAAGTAGCTAAGATTCAGGGGAGAGTCCTTGGCACTTAGTGGACTCACACACTCTTTTACTGGAATGCCTGCCCTTCCTTTTCTGCATAATTAACTAGTATTAATCTTTGATTATAGTTTCATTAAGAAACCAATGAGAAGTTTTTTTTACTCCTCCATCAAAGGTCTCAGTAGTTTTTCAGCTGTCTCTCACTTGAACTTTGGGGTGCCACACATTTCTGAGTTTATTTAGTTTCTCATGAGATTAGAATTGGTTAAGGCTCTATCAAATAGTAATAGTTCTTTTGGAATACATGGTTTAAGTATATTTGTTTATTTTAGCGGGCAGCCTATTTGTACTGTGAGAGTTATCTCCACAAAATAATTTAAATTTTGCATAAAATGTTTACTATGTTTGTCATTGTCAGAAAAAAAATACCAAGAGTAATATTGCCAGAAATGTTCTCTGAGTCCTTATTTCTATTCTGTTCAATTAGGTGTATCTCCTCTGTGCTTATAAATCCTTAAGCATTACCTGCAGTACAGAACTAAATTCCAGTTGTTCCTTTTTCTTTAATTACTGGACTCAATAGCAGGAGATCCCTTCTATGTCCACGTCTCTAATCCTCAATTCAGAGTCTGATCCATAGCAGACATTTACGTTAAATAAACATTTTCTCTGGATGAATGAAGAGATAAATGGTTTATTGGAAGGGTTATTTGCTAATCCTTTTAACAGGCAATTCCTATGAGCACACTACTATGATGAATGCAAACTAAATATCATGAAATCATTTTCTAGAGCACCCGGACTTCACAACTTGCCCATGCATTCTCTCATCTCTTTTCTCTTCTAATTCCTTCTAGGTCTCTGGGTATATGAGACCTTACTGAGTAATTGCTCTTGTGCTCTTGATTTCAATAATGTAACCCTCTTCCTCTGCCTGGAATATCCTTCAATACTCAGCTTAACTGTTATCTCCTCGAGGAAGCGCTTCTTGATTCTTAGAGGCAGAAGTAACCAGTTTCCCCCCCCCACCCTGTCTGCAAGCTTTCAGAAGTTGATACACATCTGCTTCCCCTGAAGCAGAAGATAACAAATAGAATTCTTTCCAATTTCTGTATGATTTGCTTTCTAATATAAAGGAGGGTGAGAGGGAGGGGGGATGGAGGGAAGCAAAAGAGAGCGGGAAAGTGGGAGGGAGAGAGGGAAAGAGATGAAACAAGAAGCTTTTTTGAGGGTTTTCTTTCAGCATTTAAGGGTAATTTTAGCTTAGAGAAATGATCATTTCAAAGGTATAAATTCTGTGTGTGTGTGCGCACGTGCTGGTATTGGGCACTGTCTGTTAAATTTTTCACTCAAGGCTGGTGCTATACCGCCTGAGCCATAGTTCTACTTCCGGTCCTTTGGTGATTAATTGGCGATAAGCGTCTCATTCCTTCCTCATGTGGCCTCGAATGAATCATGATCCTCAGATCTCAGCCTCCTAAGGAGGCTAGGTTTGCAGGCTAGTTCCTCCAGCACCCGGCCCCAAGATATAAACTCCGTGGTATTGAAGTCACAAGTGTTTACTTCTCTCCTCTTTGCTGAGGAAAAAAAGAAAAATCAGAAAGATGCCTTTGCTTTCCTTCAGTCTCAGCCTCTTTGTAACTCAGAGACTCAACTTCGCCCATTAACCATACCCAGGGAGTCGGAGCCATGAGTCACAGAAGAACGCTGAATGGAGGAGAGGAGAAGGCATGGGAAGTCTCCTCTCACTGTCCACTTGCTGTGTGACTGGGAGCAGGCATTGTCTCTCCCCGGCTCCTGTGAAACACACGCACTGGTTGATTAGTTGATAAATGCCTTCCAGGCTATCAGCTTCGGAGATCCTCTCAATACAGCCGCCTCTGGGAAGTGTTCTTAGTGCTCGTGGTTCCTCAGAGCCTCGTGAGTGACTCACAGCGTGCAGCCGGCAGCGTGAAGATGAAGCGTCAGTGTAGGCTAACATTTTCATTAAGATGAAAAGATAGAAGAAATGGGCCATGCCACAGTAACACCCAGCTTCAGGGGCAGCTTTCCCGCCCTGCAGCGTCTGCTTTTCCTCGGGTGCTATAGAAATGGAACATTGGCTTTTCTGGGAAGGATCCTCCCTCTGTTCTAAGAGGATGTCCGTCGTTCAGTGGCATTTGGTCCTTTTTCTGAATGACTCTCTTAAGTTTGTGGGTTTCAAGGCAGGGTCACGCCTCCCCCTTCAGGATTGGGTGTACAGTATCGTTCTCGAGGTTACCTAAAGAGCACCTCCAAAGTTAGTGTGCATCTTTTTCCTTGGGGAGGGGGAAGCAGGGGGGAATTCTAGGTCTTTCAGTAAGAAGCAAAAAGAATCTGTATAGTGATTCCTAAAGATCAATCATTTATATACCGTCATCTCAGGCTTCAATTGTACCACCTTGCCTTATTATTGCTTTGCCACTGCTCAATTTCCCTTTTAATTCAATTTCACATATGCACTATAAATGGTAATCCAACTTCATATACTGCTCAGCAGGTAACTAAAATAATTAGCATCGCAGTAACATTAAAGTTAAAAACAGGTACATAAATTCAAAAATTATTGCAGACATCTGAGGAGTATCACTGTCTTCCATAACACTGGCAGAGTGGTGGAACTGAAAGTGTGCTTTTTGTTGAATTTGTTTTGTTTTGTTTTGTTGTTTTGTGTGCCATTTCTGAGGCTTGAACTCAGGGTTTAGGTGTTTTCCCTTGAGCTTTTGTGCTCAAGGCTAGCACTCTATTACCTGATCCACAGCTCCACTGCTGGCTTTTTGGTAGGTAATTGAAGATTGAGAGTTTCATGGTGTTTCCTGCCTAGGCTTAGTTTGAACCATGGTCCTCTAATCTCAGCCTCCTTAGTAACTAGGATTACAGGCATTGGTGCCTGGCTCAGGAGACGTTTGTAACAACCATCACTTCCTGTGAAGTCTGTACTGACTTAAAATAACAAGCCTTTATTTATCTCATATGTTTCCCACTCTGAGATATTCTTCAATTGAAAGGCTAGTATGCTAGCCTGTGCTGGGGTTTTGGTTTTATGTTGGAAGATGATGCAAGCCTCCTGGATCAGAAGCAAAGAACAAAACTTCATGACTCACGGCATGGAAAGCAGCCCGGACATGAGTCGATGTTGGCTTCTCCTGGCCCCCGAGCCCCATGGAGAATCACAGGATCCAGGTGGGTGGGTGCACACACAGTAGTTTTTGTTTTTTTTTGGCCAGTCCTGGGCCTTGGACTCAGGGCCTGAGCACTGTCCCTGGCTTCTTCCCGCTCAAGGCTAGCACTCTGCCACTTGAGCCACAGCGCCGCTTCTGGCCGTTTTTTTCTATATATGTGGTGCTGGGGAATCGAACCTAGGGCCTCGTGTATCCGAGGCAGGCACTCTTGCCACTAGGCTATATCCCCAGCCCACACAGTAGTTTTAAACAACTGTGGAACGCTGAGACGGAGTTTATTTCTTTGTTGTTGATTTTAGCAGGTCTGTTCTTTGACCTGGAGAGACGTAATATCATCTGATTCCTCCAAATTGCTCATTAGAATGCAACCCTAAGAAATGGCCAGTGAGGAGAGGGCTCAGTGCCTTGCGCTCTGTATGGGCTGGGAACGTGGGCCAGAAGCTCTCAGGTCTCCTGGAGGATTGCCTCTTCCCGTGGGGCAAAGGCTGAGATGCCTTCCCCACTTAGTTGGATGGGTTCCTTCCTCTGATCACAGCCATGCGTGACTGGTGTCACCTGTGGAATGATAGGCCTAAGTTGTTTCAGCTATTTAATATATTATCTCTGATCGCCATGCTGGCGTATCCCTCCGCAGGCCGGGCTCAGCCTGCTCACGTGTCTCTGTGGCCTACAGTTCCTCCCAAGAAGGAAAGAAGAAGCAAGGCTACCAGAAGTGTAGGATAAACTGCTCACAAATGTGGCTTTGGTCTCCTACTAAAGTCAGTTTGGTTTCATTGCCAAAGGAAGCCACATGCCAGCACACTGTCAAGGAACAGACAATAGAATTCCAGCTCTTAAAGTACTACAAAGCATTGGGGCCATTAAAAAAAAATCTACTACCATACCAGAGCCACTTAAAATCTCTCAACCTTACTTAATCTCGGTGGCCTCGGTTTTCTCTGTAAAATAAAGATGGGAATGCATAGGAGTTGTGAGTACAAACATTGATAAGAAGCAAGTGAGCGGCCCAAAGGTGTGTACAATACACAAAACTAGTTTTTTATTAAACCCAATGTGTTTGTGTTTTCATGTCACTACCTATAGGTTGCCTTGCCTTCCATGCTTCTTTTCCACCTGTTCTCTAACGTGTTGAGCGCGTTTGAAAATTCAGATTTTTCATCCACCCAGACCCTAATTGCTCACTTATAATCGCTCTGGATGTGTCCTGGTGACCAAAGCCGGGATGTGGAGGATGTTTTTACATGTACTTGTTGCACAAAGAACAAAGGAGGATAT
Source organism: Perognathus longimembris pacificus (assembly GCF_023159225.1). Lineage (NCBI taxonomy): Eukaryota > Metazoa > Chordata > Mammalia > Rodentia > Heteromyidae > Perognathus > Perognathus longimembris. The sequence continues at coordinate 7,240,423 of NC_063173.1, read as the reverse complement.
TCTGAGGAAAGGATCACAATGGCTCAATAGCTATGTGCATAGGATCATGTAAAATGATGCTTATTGAAATGAACTCCAACAAATAGAAACAATAGTTTTGGGTTTTTGTTTTTTTTTTTTACTATTTGCAGTTAGTTATTTCTTTTTTCCTTTGGTTTACCCCCTTTTGTCACCGCTTTATGTTTATTTCTGCACCCTTTGTCATGTACATAAATTTATCTGATTTGAAGAGGGGAAGGGAAATCACAAAAACAGTGGAACAAAGGGTAAACCAATTCAGCAGTTATAGTCACTAGACACTATGCTGGAAATCAGCTTTCAGGAGGGGAAGAAATGGGAGAGGATGGGGAAGGGAGTAACACTGCTCTAAAAGAAATGTCCTCATTACCCCTCTGTACATCACCTTTAAATTAAATTTTAACTAAAAACAAAAAACCTGAAAAAGAGGTGCATTGGAACCCGTAATGTGAATATGTCACAATGGAGTCTTTGGTTTCTTCTTAATACAAGAGAAGAGAAAGGTAAAGGAGGGAGAAAATGAAAAGAAGCAGGAAGAGAGAGGGGAGGTGAACATAAAGGAAATAGAGATGAAGAGGAGAATTAGAGAACGAGTCACACTGTGTTTTTGAATGGAAAAGAGATGAAGCTAGAAATAGAAATAAAGGAATTTCCAGACACCTGTGGCTCACACCTGTAATCCTGGCTGCACGGGGCTGGGCGGGGGGGGGGGATGGCGGGGAAGGGGGGGGGCTGGCTGGGATCTGAAGATCTCAGTTGGAGCCAGCCCAAGCAGACAAATCTGAGATACTCTTATTTTCAATTAAAATTCTGGGAGTGGAGTCTTGGCTGTAGTGGTAGAGCACCAACCTTGAGTGGCAAAAGGTCAGCAAGAGTGGGAGGCCCTGAGTTCAACCCCAGTGCTAGTTTACAACACACACACACACACACACACACACACACAAACATACACATATACACAAGAAGCTGTATGTATGTAAGCATAAATCTTGCCTTTATGGTAAAACTGTTTCTCTCTTGCCTTTCTCTGTCTTTGCATGTGTAGTGTAGGCCTCTGCGGACACTGGGAATGCAGAACTCGGCTATTTGGAATGTTCATAGCTGTGTGGGGTCTCATCTCACTGTTACACAGAAGTGCTAACCACCCTCTAATTTTAGCACATATCTTTTAAATGTCAAAAGACAGATTTTCCTCCAACCCCTTTCCTAGTCCTCAAGCTTTGAGTCATGAGGATAACTTGACTTTCTGAAGGAGTTGGCAGAAAAGAATAGAATAAAATGTAGCAGAAAAAAAAAATTGAGGAGTTAATTTTAAGACGCTTTTCTAGCCCAGTATCTATCTAGCCCCGTAGGCAGCAAAGCATATTTTTCCAAAGTGAGATCATCAGAAGAGGAAACAGGAGGGAAGATGACCTTAGAGTAAAGAGTGATAGAAATCAAGGTCCTGTCTTTCACAGGGTTCAGGAAAGATCTACAAACAGGACAGGGATAGCTTGGATATTTCATAAAATAAAAGGCAAAATTGTTAACAAGATATGATACACACGCAATACTTACTATGGACCCAATGGTCCCTACTCTGTGTAAGGCACTGAATGACATAGTTAATGAAGACGTGTTTGATAATTTAGACAGGAAGATTGTCACAAAATCAAATGTGTAAAACGGAGAGGCCATCTAAGTCGAGTGTGTGCTCAGGGCTCTAGCTGAACAACCGGGGAGGTCTGTGTGCGCAGCATGGGAGGCAGGGACGCCTTCCCGCAGGAAATACGCAGAACTGCCAGGTGCCAGTGGCTCCTGCCTAGAATCCCAGCTACCTCTGTAGCCCTTGCCGTCAGTAACTGGGCGTATGTGCACTTTGGAAGGCTCGGGTGAGGCGGAGTACTGGAAAGGGGCATGGCTCATCACATGGAATCCATCTGTTCTACAGTCATCTGTTTTAACTGTTCCTCGTGCACTATCAAGTGATTAATTATTTGAAGCTGCATCCTTCCACGCATTGACATCCATACATTTACTCACCACCCGATGCTCACGTAAGCGCCGTACAAAATGTCAGTGCAGGTGTTCGCAGAGAATTCAACTCGATTGCCAGCTGGCTGGAAAGCAAAATAGCAGAACCGTAACTAACGTGGAAGCTCATGCCCCCCACCCCCCCCCCCCCCAGCAAAGGCCAGCTGCGCAGTCCACCGCTGCAATGCTGGCTTCGCAGCCTCAGCAAGCCAGGCGCATCGTGGTGTGCTGATGGAAGGACGTCTGGAGCTGAGCAAGGAGTGTGTGCAGGAAGCCTCCTAGAAACTTCCACCGAGCACTTCCACTCACACTTTACTCACGCCCAGAACATAGCCTGTGGCCACACACACGGGCTTTATGCTGAGCAGTCATGAAAGCTAAGAAGGAATTAGCCAAAGCCTCTCCAGGTGGATGAGAAGCTTTCGTTTTTATAATGGTCCTAAGGCTTGAACTCAAGGCTTGGACACTCTTCTTTAGTTTGCTTGTTTGCTTTTTCCCCTCTCTAAGGCTAGTGTTCTACCATTGAGCCATACCTCTGCTGCTGGCTTTTCAGTGATTAATTGGAGATAAACACCTCATGGACTTCTCTGCCTGAGCTGGCTTTGATCTGTGATCCTCGCATCTCAGCCTCCTGAGCAGCTAACATTAGAGGCTTCAGTCACTGGCACCAGGCTGAGCAACTTCTCTTTCGATGCTCTACCACCCTGAGGACTCGTTTTCCAATCTGAATGAAGCACCGAGGTCTCGCATTTGGGAAACCACAATGCAGTGTTGTATTACCAACTCCTTGTCCAAGCTCTCTTAAAGACGACATTTCTTATTGCATCTTTCTACACTCCAAAATTTAGGACCCATCCTTAATATAGTAGAAAAGGAAAACAGATATCAAAGTCAATATCAGATCATTTAGTATATTTCGTGCAATATAGCAATTGGGTTGGCATCCATGCCTTATGTAAGACTGGAACCCAGAGCTTGTAGCAATCTACATTCATCCTTCATGCTAATTTGGAAGTTTTTTGGAACCATCCTTTCTTCTAGCATGGCAAATGGAACGCCTAGCACAAGAAAATAAAGATCTTTTGAATTAAATGTATGTACACATTCTTTGAATAAAACATATCAAAATACCTGTTTCTTTCAAACATGTTTACATTGATTCATTAAATCATTAATGTTTGTTGTACTTTTCTGGTGCTCTTGTATGATTGCTAGGGAATTATAAAATTACCCAAGTAATAGCCTCTACTTTCCACGAGCTTATGCTATAGTAGGAAGGCAGAGGTCTATGCAACTAATTTTATTTTATTTTATTTTATTTATTTATTTTTTTTTTGGCCAGTCCTGGGCCTTGGACTCAGGGCCTGAGCACTGTCCCTGGCTTCTTCCCGCTCAAGGCTAGCACTCTGCCACTTGAGCCACAGCGCCGCTTCTGGCCGTTTTCTGTATATGTGGTGCTGGGGAATCGAACCTAGGGCCTCGTGTATCCGAGGCAGGCACTCTTGCCACTAGGCTATATCCCCATCCCCTATGCAACTAATTTTAATAATTTGATCACTGCTTCATATCTCGTAGGAAGTTCGGAGAAGATGTGTTAATCCAGTCTAACGGATGGAATAAGGCTTAGAGACAAGTTAATTAACTTAGGAACCACCAAACAGTCATCGAACCAGTGAGAATTTTCTCTAACGTCACACAATACTCAATAATTGTTCCAAACCTCGATATGTATTTTCGGCTTTCTTTCCCTCCACTTCCTTCTGAAACATGATGCTTGGCAAGGCCCGTGTTCCATGGGTACACTGTGTCTTCCCTGCCTGGGGTAGTTCGAGCTTGTGTGTATATACAGAAGCAATCCCTGTCCCCCTCCAGGGTTTGTAATCATCATCCATCAGCCAGTTACCCAATCCCCCTCCCATGCCCTTCTTCCATCCTTCCCTTCTGCTATTTCAGTCACTTGGGTGTGTCTCGGTGAAAGGCTGCTGTTTGTGCCCTGCAGCTAGACTTTCACCTTGTCTTATTTTCAGAGGTGAAATGGGATTTTCAGCTGTGGCCGTAGCATGCTATTGCCAATGTGTCGAAGCTGCTTTCCCGCCCCAGCAAGGATTTGCTACGGTTTTCATCACAAACTAGTTATGTGTGGCAGGCTCTGAACAACATCCGAGTTGCTACCAGCTGTGTTGTGCATTGTCCTCATTTTGTATAATTAAGAAAAACAGGAAGCCAATCACTTAAGTAAAGCTGACCCTCTTCATTCTGCAAACCCCAGAAAGGACTGCATCAGGGGTTTTTTTATAGTACAGATTTTACAAAATGTATCCAGCAATCTACTTGAAAGTGGAACACAGTTAGAGGAGCTGACGCCATGGCGGCCTTCGTCATGGCTACACACAGCTGGGCTTCTCTGAAACCGTGCAGCCCTGTTGAAATACACTGCTCTTATATAATCACTTATTCCTTTGACTTGTCACATTATGACAGAGGATTTCCTCTGGCTTTGTTTTATACTAAGTCAGTTCTTGGGAAGGGGAGTGTTTTGACCTAACACTTGAACGCCCTGTCATGCAACCCTTTGTGGTTTTTACCAACAGGCTCTGCCCACATAGACAACCAGAGCTCTGTTCCAAGTCCCCAGACAGGAGGAAAAAAGAGACAGGGAAGAAGCAAGGAGGGAGGGAGAAATGGGAGATGAGACACTTTCCTGAGGAAAGAGAGACATTTTACCCCCCAATTTTAATAGATACTTGGGAATACATTTCTGATTTTACTAGGCTAAACTTTAGCCTGTAAACTATATATATATATATATATATGTATATATATGTATGTATATATATATATACGGAATAGCTGCTATTTCCTTTTTATCTTTATTGAAAAGGTAATGAACCAGGGGGTACAGTTACACGAGTAAGGTAATGGTTACATTTGTTTTTAAACACTGTTACTCCATCCTTTGTTTTCTTCCACTTATCCCTCCCTACTCCCTTCCTCCCAGGTTGCAAGGTTGATATCTAACCTGGTGTCAAGTCAGTGTCATTGTTGTGTTAGTTCGTCCTTTGACCTGCTGTTTCTGTGATTCCCTTTCCCTTCCCCTGGATGAATAATCTTTTATACAAGACACAAGTACAGAAAATGAAGAGAGATAAAAGTGAACAACTAAAATAAATACAAAATGATGTGCACAATATAATAAGAACCTTTGGTTTCCACTTCTTGGAGTTCATGTGGACACACTTCATCATAATTGGTCATATGTATTAAGTGATTGGTTTGTTGAGAGTCCCTGTTAAAAAAAGCCTAGACATATTCCAGCTCTTACAAATGAGGGAAACCAAGCAACCTCCTACAGTGGTTAGCTGTATTCTATTCAAATAAGTATCTGGTAAAGAGGCCTTAGGTTCTGGCTATTATGGGAAATATGGATCCATCTAGAAGGTAGCCCTCTCTTGCAAAGTGTTCCTAGGCTTGTAGAGGACACTGGTGTGAGTATGAGAGATGATGGCGCGTTAATGACGTGTCCCGTGATCCGAGCTTATTTCCGTAAGCCCCTGCTATATACTTTCCCCTGTTTCCTCCCTGAGTCTGAGGCAGAGCATCCGTGTTCATCCGGGCACCTTCCAAGGTCACCTCTGATCATGAGTGACGAACATTTGCTCACGTAACTCGAACATGATTACATTTTAGCGCGGGGGGGGGGGGGAGAGGGGAGTAGAATGCTTTCTTAGACGCTTCCAAAGTGCTCTGTGTGCCTCACAGAACTAGGAAACATTCTTATCATTATTGGATTTTAGTAATTTTGTTCCTCAAAGGTATATAAGGTGGGAACTTTTATCCTTGCAGACAGTGCAAACTGACTTAGGTGTAATTAAATAATCCATTTTATGCTAAAAAGCAAATAACTAATATGCTTAAACACAACCTCCTATTCCTTTACACAACCTGCCTGATTCCTTTACTTTTGGAAACCTCTGCGTTCAGCAAATAGAGACATTTTATGGGTATTTTGAATGTACAGGAGTCGTTGGAACTTTTTTTTTTTTTTTTTTTTTTGCATTGTGTGTCTTTACCTGTCTTTGTATCTGGAAAGACTGGGTTTTACACTATTTTGAGTCTGTTTCAGAAAGGCAAACATACCTCAGTTTTGTTTTTTTTTTTTTGAGTTGGAATATTAGAAAGGAGCGTGAAGAAAATATCAAAAAGGTGTACTGTCAAGAAAAAATAATGCTTTTGTTTAAACACAGAATTGGTCCTATGAGAGGAGTTGAAGAACCTTTTCTATGTGTCAGAAAATGTACAAGACAGTAGATTATCTTTTAAAGTCATCCCACTGTAGTGCGATGTTACCACTGCCTTGTACTGAAACCATGACTACACCTAGGAACATTTAAATAAAAAAATAAAGACTACCAGTTTGCTGACTGCAGTTCAGATAGCCGACACCAGGTGGCAGTGCTAGGCACAGCTGGCTACTATGAGAACAATCCCTGTATCATTTTCTTTAGAGACCCTAAGTAACATTTAGTCCATACAGCCATGGAAACTTGAGACCTATATCCTTGATTCAACACAGTTCCGTGAAAATGGATTTTTATTGGAGAAAACACTATATAAATTGTAATTGAATCATGTTGTATGCACAATTAAAAAAAAAAGAAATGGAGGGGCTATTTAAGGTACTCTAAGGGCTGGGGATATGGCCTAGTGGCAAGAGTGTTTGCCTCGTATACATGAAGCCCTGGGTTCAATTCCCCAGCACCACATATATAGAAAATGGCCAGAAGTGGCGCTGTGGCTCAAGTGGCAGAGTGCTGGCCTTAAGCAAAAAGAAGCCAGGGACAGTGCTCAGGCCCTGAGTCCAAGCCCCAGGACTGCCAAAAAAAAGAATGTTCTTCATTTAAGGTACTCTAAGGCAGGAGAGGTATTTTAAGGGGATTAAGAACTCTCTTTCTTAGAATTGTTTTCCAACCATCTCGCCCTTCTCCAGTCTCACCAAATAAAGGAGCAATACACTCCTTTGTGGGTCTCTTAGTACTTGAAAGTCTTTCTTCAGGAACTCTAGCAATTCCCAAGAATGACAGAGCCAGGCTCCTCAAATGGACTCTAGCCAAACCCCTAGAGCTCAGGGATACCGCTTTTGCAGTACATATAAGCCAGCCTTTCCCTTCTTAATTTAACACAGCAGAGTGCAAGTGAGTAACATTGTTACCTCCTCTTGAATATATTCTTCCTTATTATCGAGCAAATGACTTAGAACCATTCCATGATTGGTATCAGTGCCTGCCATGTTTCTGTCAGTCCAGTGGGCCTTGCTGGTGTAATTGAACAGCAGAGCAGAGAAGCCCTACACGGCCTGCCTGCCTTCAGACATTTGCACGAAGGATCTATGCCCCAGAGGAGTTCAAGTATCCTCTTCAGGTTGTACCGTTTTCCAGAAGCAGAGCCAGAACTGGAGTCGCAGCGCCCGTGGGATCATCTTGGTGTTCCTTTGGCTATGGAATGTAAAGTTTCCGGAGGTCAAAGCCATGTAGGCGTTGTAAGAGGAAGACTGGCTGGGGAAATTGCCTTTCACTTGTCTCAGCCTGGAAGGCAGCAGCAGCTCCTCAGCCTGGGCTGTGGGACCCAGCGCAGTGGACGCCCAGCCCCGGGCTCTGGAGAAGAGCATGGTGTCTCCCAATTCAAGGGATCGGCTCGAAGTCACACAGCCTTTGCTTCCACTAATTCTGTTAGACAGAGGCCTTCAAAATAGCAAAAAAGGAAGTCATCATTTACCTTAAACACGCATCACACATGACTGTGTTTTCCGGACAGGTATTCCTGGAGCTGTAAGGTCACTCATACATTTCTTCACTATCATGTTAAGAGCTAGCTCAACTTCTGATGTGGCTGAACTACCCACAGAAAGCCATCGGGTTCTCCCTTCCCGTGCTCACTAAGCGTATTTGTCTACAGCCTAGCATGTGCCAGTCACTGTCCTAGGAACAAGTGGCACTGCCGAATAAGCCCACCTTTTCCTGAGCTTCCGGAGAGGTCCGTTTTGACACTTCTTCTATGCATATCCACTTTCCCCAGTCTCCAAACCCGTCTCAAAAAACTTCATAAGTTGTGTAATTATTTCTTCTAGGAGAAAAACTTTAAGATGTATTTTCATCCTTGTTGTACTGTGTACAAATATATCTACTGTGCTAGTTGCTTAGAAGACTATTTAGAAATAATGAGGCAAAATTTAGTTGTAAGGCAGATCACATGTACTTCCGAGATCCATAGTTTTACAAAGGGACATGGAGAATTGCAAAACGCACGACATAGCTCTCAAGCTCACGGTGACTGTAAGCACCAAGGGATGAGATGGAGAGGATTCAGGTAGAGGAGACTCAGGCTTTCCCTGGGTCCTCTCAGCTTGATTTAGACTCTCCCTGTGAAACTCAGTGAGCTGTCCAAATACAAAGAAGAAAGTAGACACACACAATTTTTAATGCCTGCTTTCGTGAACATTTCTTAGTGTTTTAAAAGCTAATATTTATCAGAGATCAAAATGGCCACAGGAAGAATTGGCATTCATTTGTGAATGAAGGGTAAATAGCTGCTTGCATTGATGAGCTGGTCTGTGCTAGCGACCAGGCTTGCGTGACTCCTGCAGTCAGGGAATTTGAGCCAAAGGGCTTAGAATTCCTTCCAGCTTCACAGCCAATTATTTCATTAGATATGAGCTGATATTATAAGCAAATGCCGTTTTAGAAGTACATTTTGTACTTCTGTGATTAGCACAAGTTAAGATTGGAAAACAAATGTGAGACTAAAGTATCCTAGTGGATTCTATTCGGTTGAAACTTACTTGTCCTTTTCTTTTGCATTTATATTGTTCCTCAACAGTTAGGAAGCAAAAAAAAAAAACAAAACAAAACCCAAACACCTACATTTTAAATTTGCAAATTAATGTGTGTTGTGTACCAGGTGCATGGTTGAGTCTAGATGCCAATCAGTGAATAATTTGCCTTTCAAATATTGCCTCAGCATTTCAAATCAAATGCTATCCATCTTTTCCAATACGTATTATGATCTTGCTATAGAGTGCTGGAACATATTTTAACTCAATGATGACTCAATAAATATTTATCCAGGACCGGTAAATGTCTGTTGAATTTACTAGAGGCAGTGGGTATAAAAGAAATAACAAAACTCATAATGAAACCCTAGTTTCCCTCAGGATTATAGTCCAGCGAGGTAATTGACTTATAAACAGATCAATTATATTTGAAAGTGTTTGAATTTAAACCAAGAGCTTTGGAAAGTGGAAGAGGAGTCACTGACTGGCAGGGGGAAAGGCCCATTTAAGCTGCTTCTTAAAAGAAGGGTGTCTCTGCACCTGGGGCCAGCTCGGTGAGATGAGTTTGGTTATGTCTGCCATGGTGAAAACCCTGGCCTCGGGACTCCTCATCTGTGACCGGGGCTGTTATTCAGTTGTCAAAGGGTAGTTGCAAAATTAAGAAAGAATGCAAAAGAACTACCATAGCGACTGGACAAAACAGGTGTTTCATGAGTCACCGTCATGTGTGCTAGCACCCAGACTGACAGTGAGCATGTCACTACTTACTGGCTCCCACGTCAAATGCTCGGGGCGCTTTTGCTTCATCGCTTCTATTAGGTCAGCAAGTACGTGGGTATGCAGGCATTTAATATCTGCCTCCGCTACCTGACTACACACTCTGTGAGGAAAGAGAATGAAATCATTCTGTCGATTATCCTACCCTGACTACATGTACTCAGAGTACATCGCTCATTATCGATAGCAAATCAATATGTCTAAGGAGTGTGTAATAACAGGGAGACACTAGGAAGCAAATATTTGTCATTTGGAAATCATAGCATCCATATTTAAAGTACGAGTTTTCTACCTTACATCCCTACTTCTATGGCAAAGATCAATGCTAGACCTTCCAAATAGTACCTACCCCCTCTAAAAGTGAAATCTAGCAAAAATCTTCCTTTTCTCTTACATCAACTAATTCTTCCCAAATTGGCCTCCAAGAAATTAGTCAACAGATATAAAATCAATGTGTGATATGTTTATGCTTTGGGCATAAATTGTAGATTTTCATTCACTTTCTCTTACTTTTCCACAGCAGTTAAATGTTTGCAAGAACCCCTCCTTCCCTCAGCAAGTTTGTCCCGTGCCGTGGAAAGTTTATCAGAGGAGCCCAAGTTTATCCCTTGCGACTTCATTACTTCCGGAAGCCACGATGAAGCATTATTCCGAATAAAATTAAGTTCTGTGTCTTCCAATTAGCAGCAGATGATGAAAGTGTCTGCCAATTCTGCTGCCTTTCAGCTGGCTGCTTTTCTCTTGCTTGGTCATTTGTAAAATGTGAGCCCTTCTAATGGGGACCTAGTTATTCACTTGAATTAATGAGTTTCCGTTGGATTAATCGTGCCTAGCACGCAGTGCGCATTCAATAAGAGTCAACAGCAATTTCCGTGCTGACTGAAGTGGCTCCGTTGGAGAACTTTAGCAAAAATCAATGCAATGTAGCTTTCCTGCTTGATTTGACTTAAAGGAAAAGATCAAGTTCCTAAATTTGGGGCCCAGGTTACATATTGCCATGTAACCGGGTCTCTGTTCGGATTCTGCAAGAGCTGCTCAGCTAACGTTCTTTCTGTCAATTCCCAGCAAGTAAAAATGATGGTCCAAAATAACAATAGACATCTTTCTAGCCTTTTTTATTCTTTCTGTTGCAAGAGTGTCTGGCACGATCCTCACCAACAGAGCAACAGCTAGTTAGGACATAGCCCATCTCCTTAAAGCAGATAGGAATTCAGGAGCGATTGCATTAATTAATTTAAAAATAAAATAGAAACATTAGAACTTAGCAAAAGTTAACCCAGGGAGGAAATCTGATTTTAAACTCGTGAAGATGAAAATGTGAAAACTGCTGATTAGGACTTAAGAGGTGAAGTTAGTGATTTGAAATTTCAGTGTAGCATATGGTACCTAATGCCTCGTGGCATATATTTGCATGCTGAAGCTCTTAATTACAAGTCATGAGAACTCCACTGAGATCCTCATAGCTGTGGATTGAGAGCTTTAAAAAAAAACAAATCAATATTATTCTTTGTTAAATTATAACCTTTGTGGGAAATCAATAATATGTTTGCTGGGAAAAATATGTGCTGTGTCAGCTGAATTATGGAACTTCTCTTGCCACAGGCGAAGCCCAGTGATTTATAGAAGCACATTCATTAAGTGAATTACTGTGTTCTGTCAGTATTCTGGGCTAGCTTCATTTGCACATCTTTCCTGGGCCTCTGTCTCCTGAGCTGTAGCATCTCCCGTGTCATCCCTTTGCATGCAGCCTCGTGGCAAAAGCAGCATCTTTTGTTCATAACAGTCTTGGTGCTTGTTAACCTTTCAATGATTTTGGTTATAACAGCAACAGCTGTCATAATTGTTCCAAGATGTAAGTACTGTTTTAAGCCAACTCTAGAAAGTATCCTACATATACCACTGGAACATGCACATCACTCAAAATTAAAAAGTTTTGCCTTAATATAAGATTCATTCATTCATTCATGTGCTTATTTAGCAAACTACTGTGCATTCACCGAGCTACCAGATGGCACAAGCAATCAAGCAAAGGCAAGGAAAAGTGTCATGGCTCCCTACCGGAAAGTGATGGGGGGGGGGGGGGGGAATGAAAGGGAAACGTGTCGTGATTCAAGTACAGCAGCGTCAACATGATATTAAAAATTAATTCAAACGTGTAGGTGGCGTGTGGGAAGTAGACTGGAGTTTCTGTACCAATTGACTAGACACAGAAGGGGAGAGGAGACGATGCAGTGGGTAGCCTCCGCCACGGCCTGCAAGTGTGAATGTGAGTGTAGTGATCTGGGAGGAGTCTGGTGTTACAGGTGCTTTCCTTGACAGCTGACCATGCTGAGAGAGAGAGAGATGGAGACGGAGAAACGGTGACCGGCAGAGACAGCAAGAGAAATCGGAAGAGACAACAGAGACAGGAAGAGAGACAGACTAAGAGAGACAAAGCCAGGGAGCTGGGGAGGTAGAGAGAAGAAAGAGGGAACACTAAAGACAAAAAAAAAAAAAAAATCAAGCTGGGAAAAAGGCAGTTTGAAGGAAGTCTTGCGTCCTAGTATAAAGAGTCTGAAATGAAAGGGAGTCTATAATTAAAGGGAGCCAAAGAAGGCTGCTAGCAGAGCACTGACAGAGCCTGAGTTGAGGAAAGGAAGAAAAAATAGAATAAGGAGAAAAGGAAGCAAAAAGGCCTCTAATTACGCCCTGATCGCGGGGAGAAATGGGTGGATATAGAGGCACAGTGATTTACGAGATAGCATGAGCGCTCTCTCCTAAGGCATGCAGGGAGGAAGAGGTTCTTGCTTTAGAAACTTTCTAAGAACCATGCGGCCCGCCTGTATCATGGTGAGGATGGCGTTAGAGAATGCTTTGCCTGCCCCCTTGTGGCTGCAGGCAGGTCCTGCAATGGGAGGTGTTCATTGTTCAAGTTCTCCAGGTGGGGGGGTTAGGAGTAAATACCCAGAAGTGACTATTCTGTGAGTTGTGCTCCTTTTTTTTGCGGGGGGGGGGGGCGGTAAATAGCAGTTACAATGGGTATTTGTTACATTATTTATTATCGCTTGTATAGCTAATATACATTCTTTTATCTGCATGAGAGATTTCATAACAAATCATAACTTATCACAACGTGAAGAATTATTTCCTAAGAATATAGGCCTCTTCGGAGTATAAACTGGGTAGTTGGGGCTCTTCCGTCTTCCCCCTGTGTGTTAACCATTTGTGGCTGCTGCTGTATCCCACAACAAAAATATGAGCCAAGAACATTCCTAACACATCATTATACCAGGTGCTCAGGCGGACCAAAGGGGGTTTACTGAAAAACAACAAAAGACCATTTTCAATGGGAGACAGGTTTCACTTTTGGAAACTGGTTATCCCTTCTGAGTAAGATGTGGGAAAGGTAAGGGAACGAGATTCATGGATTTGGTATGGTTTTTGTAAATCCCAGCACCCGGTGGGATGCAGTGTTCGTTGAGCTGCAGTGATGGTTGAAAAAGTACTAGGTGCTTTTTTTTTCTTATTTTATTTTTTTACTGTCAAGGTAACATACGTAAAGCAGCGAGTAGATTTTTGTCAGACTTGTTACCTCCTCCCTCGTTTTTCTCCCACTTTCCCTCCTCCCCGTATCCCCCCCCCCCCCCATTTTACGGTTGATTTACAGCATATTGTCTTGTAAGTATTGCTTTGCATCGGTTCGCCTTTTACTCTTTGTCTCGCCATTTTGACCTTGAAGATTTCTCTCCATCGAAGTGCGGGTGGGAGGGGTGAGCTCCTTGTCCTATGGACCCCTTCATGGGTCTGTCCACGGCACCAACCAGGCCCTTCAGAGCCTCCCAAGGATTCGCCTCTACCTGTGCCCTCTCTCATCTTCAGGAGACAAAATGAGCTCTAAAAGATTTATAGTAGAAATCGGAGAACATAAAACTTTACAGTCTTAACCAGTTTTTATAGATCGTAGTACTGTTTATCATATTCACTGCCGAGCCTCTTAAAAATAGGCCACTGTAACAATTAACTCCCCAGTTCTTTCGCTTCTCTTCGGAATGAATCCCACTACTTTGTGTATGTCACATAGATCAAATCGGGCAGTAGGTGTCTTTTTTTTTATTCTTCACTTATTTCGATGCGCACAGTGTCCCCCTGATTCATCCAGGTGTGATGGACAGCTGTTCTCCCTTCCTCCTAAGGCTGAGTAGTATGCGATTGTGTGTGTGTCTATTCCTCATCCATCTACACACGTCTGAGTTGTGCCCAGCTATTCGCTGTGTGAACAGTGCTTGCCTATGATAAAATAAGTCAAAGCCCGAGAAAATAAGTACCAGGAAATGGGTACTTGTAGGAGGAGAAGGTGGGGTCCAAGCCAGAGGGGTACAAGGATGAAAGGGGAAAAGGGGAGAATGCAGGCTAAATTCAACTGTCTATACCACAGAATTGAGAAATGTCAGGTTAGGGATGTGTCAAGGGGGGTGAAGATGTTGAGGTGGTGACACAGATCAAGATGGCGATACTCACAGGACACTCTGTTAGAAATGAACTCTACAATGCGGGGATGGGGGAGGGAAGGTGGGATAAAAATGAGGGAGGGGGGTAACAAGCATGACAAAAACTATACTCACTACCTTACTTATGTAACTGTAACCCCTCTGTACATCACCTTGACAATAAAATTTAATTTAAAAAAAGTAAAAATAATTGAAATACCAAAAAATATTTTTTTAAAAACACGCATGATCTCACTACCAGCAATGGTTAATGCTTCCTATCTGTGCTTGTTACTTATGTTTCTTTTTTTTGGGGGGGGGCCCAGTTCTGGGCCTTGGACTCAGGGCCTGAGCACTGTCCCTGGCTTCTTCCCGCTCAAGGCTAGCACTCTACCACTTGAGCCACAGCGCCACTTCTGGACATTTTCTATATATGGGGTGCTGGGGAATTGAACCCAGGGCCTCATGTATGTATACGAGACAAGCACTCTTGCCACTAGGCCATATCCCCAGCCCTACTTATGTTTCTTATACGTATACATGTTTATTTCCAAATTAAAGCATAACCATGATTTTTAAAAGATGCATTGCACACATGAACTGTTTTGTTAGATTGCACACAATTCAATACATAACCTATAATTAAGACCAGTAAGGGAAGGGGTGGGTAAGGAGGGGGAAGAGTGTTGATCAAGATGCACTGTGTTCACACACTGCTTCAGTGAATGGCAATTCCTTTGGACAGCTACTTAAAGATAAAACAAGTATTGAAAAAAGTCAAAAACAAAACAAAACTAGAAATGCAACCATATTATGTCCAAGGAGAGGCCAGAGGTTGATCATGGACTTTAGAGTTCAATTTTCTATGATAGAAAGCAATGTACACTGGATTAGATTTAGTAGCCTTGCCAACTCTAGTGATGCACCAAACTCCAAGCCACGCAACAGCCTTGACATTCAGGTTTTAGTTTTCTGGGTGATAATGTATCAGCTCTAGTTCAGATTTTGAATTGAGTGTTTTTTTTTTCCAGGCAATTCAGTTATTATTTTATCTCTCTTCTAATATACCCATGGCTGACAGTAAATTTTAATGTCAGTCTGATGTAATTGTTAAAGGCACTGTACCAAACCTCGTAGAGGATCCAAATGTGACTAAAAACCTGCCTTCTAGTGCTTTCTATCTTGAGAAAGAATGCTGCTACCTGCAACACCTTTGACAATGGCCTTACTGCCTACTGGCTTGCTGCTTTCTTAGACTTTAAAAGTATTGTAAAGGGTGGAAGAGGGACAGGGAGAATGAAGAAAGGGTTATAGGACCAAGCAGCATCTTACTCCTAAACTGACAGGCTCATTAGTAATCCCTTTGTACCATTGCTTAAAAACAATGCAAATATAATTTTAGAAAAGAAGTCATCTGAGAGGGAGCCCGGCACTGGTGGCCTATGTCTATAATCCTACCTCCTCATCAAAAGGCTGAGATCTGAGGATCATGATCTGAAGCCAGGAAGAGTCCATGAGACCCTTATCTCTCATTAACCATCCAAAATGCTAGGAGTGGAGCTGTGGCCCAAGTGGTAGAACACCAGCCTTGAGCTGAAAGACTGAAAGACTGGACTCGGGCCCTCATTTTAAGCCTCTATGCCAGTCCCCTTCCCAAATAAAGGCAATCTGAGTTGTTGTATCTAAAACAAACTGTATTTCCCCTGTCCTAAGAAGCACATTTGTATTTGAGTTTCTGAAAGCAAGACTATGTTCTAACAATGACAGTACCCAGTCTCATCGACTGAGCAGGATGGACAGTGTTGGCAGGACTCTGTGCAGTCTCTCTGTATACTCCAGTGTCCACTATGGTGTCTCAGTCGCTCACTATGAGTGCTCAGCAGAAGAAGGGATGGATGGGGGGGAAAAACAAAGTTAGTGATGGATAATTTCATTGTCAGTGCAGGGCAAAGTGGAGTCAATGGTAATCCCCATGTTGGGGAAAAGGTCAGGAGAGATTGCTCGGAGGTGATGTATGCACAGAACTTGGAAGAGCTATTCCTCATTTGTGCTCAAAGAAGATGTATCTGGGGGTGAATTGTGGAATGTTCCAGATAACTCAAGGAAGACAACTAGGTATTTGGTAGAGGTGACTCGCTTAGTAAACATTTGTTTAGCATCTCTTCAATACCCTGCACAACACTGCAATACACAGGACTCAGATCTTGCATTTCAAGATTTCATGGTCTACGGAAGTCCAAAAGCAGATTCATAGACACAAGCAGTGAACTAAAAGCTGCATAGGTTTCTGTGACTTGTGAGTCCAGGTGGGAGGGGCCACAGAGAGGGACAGGAAAAGTGAAAGCCCCCAGGGAGGCGGAGTCAGCGTTACTGCCAGCTGAGTGTGGACCCATGGCCAGAAGCATGGGGGAGGGGGGCAGTGACCAGCCCCAGACTCACGGGGGAGGGAGGCAGTGACGAGCCCCAGACGCGTTCTTCTTCTCTTGCTCTGAATTGAACATCATTTGGAATGCAGGAGCTCCAAGCTTGGAAAGATGGCATGGGAAAAGTTACAAAGGCAGAGAGAACATCGGAGTAGAAACAAGGAATTTGTTTAGAAATGAGACAGGGAGGGCTGGGAATATGGCCTAGTGGTAAAGTGCTCGCCTTGTATACATGAAGCCCTGGGTTTGATTCCTCAGCACCGCATATACAGAAAATGGCCAGAAGTGGTGCTGTGGCTCAAGTGGCAGAGTGCTAGCCTTGAGCAAAAAGAAGCCAGGGACAGTGCTCAGGCCCCGAGTTCAAGCCCCAGGACTGGCAACAACAAACAAAACAAACAAAGAAATGAGACAGGGAGGCAAAGGCAACTGGTCTGAGGAGACGAAGATGAGGCTCCAAGGAGGAAATGGCAATGGCAATGAGCAGAGAGAAATGAGCAAGAAGCTGGGTGCCTGTGGCTCATGGCTCTCATCCTACCTCCCCAGGAGACTGAGATCTGAGGATCACAGTTCAAAGTCAACCTGGGCAGAAAGGGCCAGTGTGACCCTTATCTCCAATTAACCACCTAAAAATGGGAAGGGGAGCTGTGGCTCAAAGTGGCAGAGCACTAGTGCCAAGCAGTATAGCTCAGAGATAGCACCAGAGTTCAAACCCCATGGCCTACCAAAAAACGAAAAAACGAAAGAAAGAAAGAGAAGAAAGTGCGTGAGTTAAGAGTAAGAAATGCACAACAGCCCATAGTCAGTATGTGTGGGAGTTAAAATTGTGGTTAAAAGAGAATGGGAAAATGCTGGATGGAGGTAGCTTCTGTCTGGAGTCCTAGCTACTCAGAAGGCTGAGATCTGAGGATCACAGTTCCATAGCAGTCTAGGCAAAAAGGTCCGTGAGATACTTATCTCAAATTAACCATCAAAATGCTGGAAATCGAACCGTGGCTCAAGTGGTAGAGTGCTAGAGAAAAAAAGAGCACCTGTAGTTGAAGCCCTACTACCAGCATCAGAGAGAGAGAGAGAGAGAGAGAGAGAAAGAGAAAGGTGGGTATCTCAGTTTATCCACGTGTGTGAAGACATTATTTGTTTGATTCAATTTTGAAAGAAAACCACAGGAAATAAAATAACATCAACTTCATAAGTTTGTTGGAAAGGATTAAATTCATTAATATTTCAAGCATTTACTCATATTCGGGTAATATTACAAGGACTAAGTTGAAAGATAAAGGAGAGAAGACAGGATATTTCAACAAGTTTTGGGGGAGGGGATGTTGATTTAGGCCTGACAACTTAATTGCAATAAGCACAAAATAGCTTTGCATAATTGCACATTCAATTACATGCCCAAACACCTAGATCAATTATAAAAATGCTTTCCCCAAGGGCACTTATTATATAATACCTTTTGTGGAGAACATATAAACCATCATAGCCTGCATGGATTATAAACAAATTTATTTGTTGAAAAATCAGGTGTGTGTCTGTGTCCATGAGTGTGTGTATGTGTTTGTACTTGGGCTTGAAATCACGACGCCATGCTCTCCCTCAGCCTTCTTGTTCAGGGCTGGCACTCTACCACTTGAGCACACTCTCAAGTTTCAGCTTTTTGCTGGCTAACTGGACACAAGAATCTTTATATTTCTGGCTGCCTGGGGTGGCTTTGAATTTCAATCCTCAGATCTCAGCCTCTTGAGTAGCTAGGATTACTGGCTTTAGCCACTGAGTCCCACCTGAAATACTGATACTTTTATAATAGCCCCAAATCTTTTTCTGCTTGGAATTCGTTGCTAATCAGTTCAGGATTAGGCCTCACCTCTGTCTTATTCCTTACCTCTCTCTACTTCCAATGTCACTGAAGTTAGCTCAGCATGAAGTGCTTTACAACAAAAGCAGCCAGATAAGAAGAGCTGGAAAAGCAAGCATAATGGCTTAACATCTGAATTGGCATTCAGATATTATGTTGGGAGGTATTATGTTGGGAGGTATTAGGAATGTAGTTGGAGGGACAGCTCTGACAAAAAAAAAAGACAAGAAAAAAAAGAAAGGAAGGAAGGAAGGAAGGCAGGAGGGAAGGCAGGAAGGAAGGAAGGAAAGAAAAATAGAGAAAAAGTTAACAAGACCCTATCTCAAGAAACACATTTAGGCACATGACCTTAATCCCAGCTACTTGGGAGGTGGAAGTAGGCCAATCATGCTCTGAGACCTGTCCTACCAAAAAGTATAAAAGCTTATTAGAACAATAAACTGAGGCATAAAGGACTGGGGGTATGTATGATCCAAGTAGAAGCAACGCTGTGGCCCTCAGTTCAAATCCCAGCCCTAGCAGCACATCGGCAACATAACAGCTGTGTGGATAATAACAACGTGGACCACCCTCGTTCAGTGAGTGTCCACTGCGGCCCTAGTGTCTCCCATGGAGAGCACAGTGCATGCAGACCGCTGGGTTAAGGAAGCATGTCGTGATAAAAAGAACTGAAAGTGCCGTCTTAACTAATGCGACGAGAATTCATACTTCGGGTGTCGCGTGCATTTGTGGTTTCTCTTCCTAGCATTTACAGACTTCTAGTTTACTAGTTAGGGCATAAGGTGCTAATATTTTGTTGGATGCATCAATGATGGCGCTTCCTCTTAGAAATCTTACACCACCACAGCAGGAGGCAGTTGGCAGGACTGGGTACACCATCAGCCACTAAGAAAGTCCAGGAGGTGTGTGCAAGGCTGAGGCAGTTCCGAATCAGCCTCAGACTCTCAGGTGGATCAGAACAGGAGACTGAGTGCATCCATGTCTGAGGCAACATTCACCCTGCTACACACATCCATGGCCATAGACAGTCATACAAACAGAAGAGGCCAGGGGCTTAAGGCTGAGTTGAAGGACGAGTAGACGGGGTACCACGTCTTCACATGGAGAAAAGAGACGGCCTCCGTTGAATGGCAGAGCGCTGGACTAAGGCTCCGGCAGCTTCGTGATCTCCTTCGGAGTGTTTGAGCTGCTCGTGCTGTCCCATGCAGTGATGTTTGTGATGGATAGCATGGCAAACACCAGCTCCCTGCAGTAGTGAAAGGCTGAGCCGTGTGTGTGTGTGTGTGTGTGTGTGTGTGTGTGTGCATCGCGTGTGGGGTTGGGCCGTTAGCAATCCTGTACTTGGAAACGGGTCAAGTAGACACTGACAGAGAACTAGGGAGACTCATATTTCCTGAGCATTTTCCAGGAGTCAGGCCCTGTGCAAAAATAATGTGCATGCATATTATCCCATCAGTTCCACGAGCAACACTGCTGTGTCTTATTCTAAGTCCAAGTTTATCAGTGAGGAGTCAGGCTCAGAGAGCTTCCACCCTTGCCTGAAGTCACATTGCTTCTTTAGGGGCCGGAACAGAGTTTAAATCAGGAAAGCCAGGTGTAGGGAACTGTCATCGCTTAACGATGCATTCTACTCAAATGTGCATCTCCTCCTTCCTGAGTGCCGGGCATTGTGAGTGGAGAGGACTCCAGCTTTCCACAGGAAGTGACTCTCACAGATGCTGCGCCAGATGCCCAGCTTTGGGGGAGGGGGGGAGGGGAGGGCTGAATCAGATGATGAACACCCACAGGATCTCGCGATCCTTGATTGAATCTAGCAGCAGTGAACCCTGGAGAATTACTCAGACAGTATTTGAAGTGAGGCTTCAAATGGACAAACTAATTGTTGGGTTTGTTCTCAAAATATTGCTTTGATTTCCTGGTAGCAAAGCAATTTGACTTCAAGTGTGGGCCTCCCCAGTCGACCCATTTCTAGCTCCCTCCTGCTTCATTTCTCAGCTGGCCGTCCGTCCCCGCCGTCCTTCCTCCAGCTCGCCGCAGGAACTCAGCTGAACTCCCACGAACCTTTTCCAGGAGGGTTGCTTTCCTCACCTCTAAGTATACATTTCAACGAAGCACGTAGTTAAGGAGATCTTCTAGAGTCTACTACGGTAATTACTTTCATTTGTCCAAGTGTCATGTGTAGCTCAATAAATGAGAGTAACAATCACTTACAACTACTGCCCAGAAACATGTTTCTCCCCCCAAGTACCTCTCCCCAAGTACTCGGTGCATTGTGGGTCAAGGGGAGGCTTAGGGGCACAATAATTGGGGTGGTCCCATCTGTGTGGGGAACTTTCTTCGTTGCTCCAATTCAGAGCTGGCAGAAGGGAAAAGAGGGCGCTCACTTACTGGTCTTCTAGTATGTGGGCAGGTTTTCTTCATGCAACTCTCCTGCCCCAAGAGGCAGCAGGCAGCATGCTTCACTTGCAAGGCTCGAACTCTGGGCAAAACCTAAACACTTCTCCTTGACCGCACACAAGCTCTCAAATGGGTTCTGCTGCTCTGCTTCAGGGCCTGCACGGCAAAGTCACATTTTCATTTCTTCAGAAAAATCTTGCTAACCAGAGATGTGTGGAATCCAGGTAGGCTTCTTCCTGGCACGGACCGCCGGTGATGTACACAAGGTACTGCACCTCAAAGGCCAAATACTCCTCTGGGTTGATTTCAGTCCAAAATATTGGTTAAGGATTGGGTACCAGGCAGAATGTTTGCCTTGAGTATAACAATAAATTGCCTTTTTTTTTTTTCCGGACACATGGGAAAAGCAGGTGCAAAACATTGTCGAACACTTGAACTCAGGCGCAATTGCTCTACCACTTGAGCCACACCGTCAGCTCTTTTAGCTTGGGTTATTTTCCAGATAAAGTCTCAATTTTTATCCAGGCCAGTCCGGACTGTGATCCACCTATTTACTACTCCCTATACAGCTGGGGAAACAGACACCTATCATGAGGCTTAGACTTTTCGGTTGAGACAGGGTCTCAAGAACTTCGTTTCAAGGCTGGAATTGCAATCCTTCTGACATCAGCCTTCTGAGTTGCTGGGCTGACAGGTCTGCGTCAATGTCATGCAGCTCACATAAATACTTGTATTAAAAACTGAGAAGGAGAGGGCTACTGGAGTCACTTATGTCAGCATAAAACACTTGGTCAAACCTGAGTGTACAGGGGAAGTAGTAGTCCAGTGGGAAGGAAAGGCTTCTCAGAGTTGGTTGGGAGACTGAAGAGTAGTCAGGAGGAAAGCCGTTCCGGGAGGGCCACAGAGCTAGAGAGCACACGGGCGCGAAGGGCAGAGGGAGAGGAGACTTCTTCCTCACCGTTGCCTCCCTAGCGCTACCGTGTGGTGTCTGCCTCATCATACATGCTCGAGAAGTTTCAGTTCCGCGGAAAGCGGGGAAAGAAAGATGTCAAGGATTGGACACAGGAAGGCTGTGGGTGGAAAGGGAAGGCCTGTGTGATGTGGACGAAGGAGGAAAAGTTGCAGCTGTAAGTTTTGGTGGAGAAATGAAACACAGAAGTGTTAACAGTTTTCCTTTTTTATAGTTCTAAAACTATTCACAATTAAATAAAATCTGCAATATTCACTGGGTGCCAGGGGCTCAGGCCTGTAATCCTAGCTGCTCAGGAGCCTGAGATCTGAGGGTCACAGCCTGGGCAGAAAAGTTCTCCAGATTTTTTTTTTTATCTCCAAATAGCCAGAAAAATGCTGGACTGGAGGCATGACTCCATGGTAGAGTACCAGCCATGAGCAAAAACGTAAAGCGCGGAGTTCAAGTCTTGGTAGTAGCATAAGGGAAATTAAAAAGACTAAATAAGAAATCAAAATACAACAAGCAATAATCTGGTAGTAATAAGGTTAACGTTAACTGTTGATTAGGTCACAGACCGTCTGCTAAGATAGTTTTCACACCTCCTCTCACCTGACCTCAAAGACATCAGGATGGGGACCGAGCTCCTCTTCCATCCAGGTCCTGGGAAGTTCAGTTAGGAAGCAGCCCCGGTCCAGACTCTCTCTGCAGAACCTGTATGCTCAGCTACTGCTCTCCAACTGACGTTTTGAAGAGTTACTTGAGTTCCGTGAGCTCCGGAGTAGACAAATGGTAGATATATTTGGAGATACCAAATAGCTATTCATATTGTCTTCATTCTGTTGACAGAAGTCGCTATTTGTTAAGTTCACTCTTAGAGACTGCTCTTTTTTTTAAATAAATAAACAAACAAACAATGAAAGTACACAAAAGAGAAGTGCAGAAAGCAGAGCATGTAACCCTAGCTGTTCAGAAGTCTGAGATCCAGGGAACTGCAGTTCAAGGCTAGTGTGGGTAAAAAGGTTTCTGAGACTCCAGGTCCAACATAACCAGCAGTTGTGTTGGAGGCATGTCTCATGGGAACCCCTGGGTTCAAACCCCAGTATTGGTAGATCACTCATAATTGTTCAGACCTGCTGTATACCAATAAGACAGTCTCCCATTCAATTCTTACATTTTTATGAGTTATATATTGTCTTCTACTGGTCTACTGAGGCACAAAAATACCCTACCCACACACAGCTTTACAAGTATCTTCCAGATAGCAAGTGGCATAGGAAAATTGAACTTACTTGCATTTTAAAAAAGCAGCAGTTTGTGCACTTTTCTTCTGTTATATTGGATCGCATCCTGGAGTCAGAAATCATGTTGGTTGGAGACATGGTTTTGCACTGCATTGAAGTGCTCTGCAGACTCCGATTCTGGCATTTGTCATCACAACGCATTCCTTATCCAATTCCTAAGCGAAGTGCTTGAGGCTTGGAAAATGCGTTGAAAAATTGTCCAAAGGGACCTGAACGTCTGCCACCTAGCACAAAATCATTGTACAACGCTATTCCCACTGTGTTTCCCTGGTCTGCCCTTCCGATCTGACTTGCTCAGAGAGCCTGCTGTGTGTTTCCTTCTGCTGCTTGGCCTCCTGGGCCAGGCTGGCCTCCCTCCTGTGCAGACCTGGCTCAGGGTGTAGGGAAGGATTCTCACTGCCCACCAAGTGGGAGCAGAAGGGGGCAGCACTGAGTTAGAACGGGTTCTCTCGCCATTATTTAAATCACTGGCTCTTTTAAAAGAATCTTAAGATTCATTAAATATTCATGAAAGCGTCCTCCCTGGCAGCTTCTCCACCGTAGGTAATTACAGAGGGTTTAAAATATCTGACATTGCCTGGAAGCTCACAAAGCTCTGTCAGCTGCAAGCAGAGGGCTGATTTGTAATTTAATTAACATCCCAGTTTGTCCTGTTCTTTGTGGCAAAAAAAAAAAAGAAAAAGCAGGGAAGTATTTCCTTTCATTTATGATTTCTGTTTGAAAAAGAATTAAAATGAAGCACCTGGAGGAATTATTCATGATTCTTCAGTCTTTATCCATGCTCCAAATCTAGGAGAAATTCTTTTTTTTCAAGTGTTGTTTGGGCCAGCTAGGGGGCTGATTGTAGGTCATTTTCTTATTTTGCTTTACCTGTGCCAATGCTGGGGCTTGAATTCAGGGCCTGAACGCCGTTGTTGAGCTTTGTGACTCAAGGCTAGCACTCTGTCTATCTATCTTCATCTGTTTCACAGATGTTCATGCTTAGGCTGCCTTTGAACCACAATCTTCAGGTCTCAGCCTCTTGAGTAGCTAGGATTATAGACTTGAGCTGCTGGTGCTTGAGTGTTTTCTTCTTTTTCTAGGCCACGTTTTCCTTCCTGAAAGGGAAGTGGGGATTGAAGAGAGAACGCAGCCAGGTGCATGAAAGGAAAGGGCCATGGTCACCCATACGCCAGAGCCTTATGAGAAAAGGATTTTGTTAGAAAAGGCCCCGCTGGTTCTACGTGAAAACGCTAACGATAAACATCAAAGTGTCCAAACAAAAATATAGTTTCCAAGTGCTCACCGCATAACTAAAGTGATAGGGTGTTTGCCTTGCAAGTGTAAGGCCCTGAGTTCAATCCTACTCAGTGCTTCCAAAATGTGTGTGTGCACATGCACGCGTGCCTCAATGTGAGCAGAAAATTTGGATCTGGTAAAGGCTTCATCAGAGGAATTGTGCAATCTAAACTTGTGCAGTTCAGAAAGGAAGCAAAACCCCCTAATTTCATGTAGTTCATTTCTTGAGGCGGTTTCCATTACCGCCTCACTTTTCTCTGTATTCTGAGTTACACTCACACAGTTCCTGGGGGATCATCACTCTTCCTTTAGAATGTGGTTATGAGTTCATTTTCTTACTGACTCCGTCCTTGTTTCAAAGTAGGTTCCTCACTTTTGCCAAAACACAGCGGAGGCCCTCACTATCAGCGCTTGAACTCAGGGCCGCACATTCTTGGTGGACTTGCGTACTTAGCTAGTCCTCTACCACTTGAGTGACTCCTGTAGCTTGGCCTTTGGATGACTATTTTGGCGATGGAATTACCGACTTTGTGTATGGGGCGGGGACGCTCTGGCCTAGCCTCAGTCAGTGATCCTCCAAATCTCTCTCCTAAGGAGCTGGGATTACAGGCAGGAGCCACAGACACCCAACCCAAAGTAGATATATTTTCAGGTCAAGAGGAATTTTGTCTAGTAGCAATATTCAGTCAATCTTGTCCAGTGGACACACAACTCTGCAGCTCGTAGGAGGAGGTAATTCCCTCCCCCCCATCCCCCCCCAGGGACTCCAATGAAAGAGGGAGAGGTAGACTTGGCAACGGGAGTCAACGGAAGGTGCAGAATTAACAGATTTTCATGATTTCTTAAATGTCAGGCATTGTATAAGGAACTGGGATCGTTCCTTACTTTTGTACCTGCATCATAGTGTTTCTAAATGTGGGGAGTAGGATGACTTCTTTGACATTCTAGCAAAAGTGTTCAAAGCTAGATTCCACTAATTGTTAGGTATTATCATATTGCTGACTGTTCATGTGTGCAAAACCTATCGCATTTGTTAGCTTTGGATTCCTTCTCCCCTGTGGCTGTCAACACATCTGTCTACTTCTCCTCCCTCCCCCCCTCTCTCTCTCAGCATGCAGTTTCAAGTTTGGCTGCACGGGGGAAGCAGAGAGCTTTCCAAGCAGCAAGGGAAAGCTAAAGTCAGGGTTTCATTTATGGGAACCTGAAAGCTTTTCAGTATTTGGCTCAATGATCACTCACCGGACCAGCTCAGCCTTGTTTCCCAAGCTAGAGGAGAACCCATGGGATGGATCAAGCTTTCGTAGGCCCCTGGGTTGGAATCCAGGCAACCACTCAGCATGGTTCTGACACACGCAGGCATTGGCAAGATGCACCCAGCAGTCTGGTCAGACTCTTTAACATTGTACATCTCTGTGTGAACTTGCAGTAGTAAAAACAACAACCCGTGAGTATGGTTGTGTGCCAGCTGTGCCGGAGGGCTTTGTGATAAGGTGGATCCGATTTTTGCTCTGATCATTTAAGGACATTTGTACCTAACTTATATTGAGCTGGGTGCCAGGGGCTCGTGCCTGTAATCCTAGCTACTCAGGAGGCTGAGAGCTGAGATCCCGGTTCAAAGCCATTTCCCCAGGCAGGAGAGTCCCTTGCACTCCAATCTCCAATTAAGTACAGGGGCTGGGGTGGGGAGGGACTGGAAGTGGCCTGTGGTTCTGGCAGTAGAGTGCTAGCCTTGAGCCACAAAATAAAAAAACTCAGGCCTTGAGTGCTAGCCCCAGGACACTCTCTCTCTCTCTCTCTCTCTCTCTCTCTCTCTCTCTCTCTCTCTCTCACACACACACACACACACACACACACAAACACACACACTCTACAAAGGAATTCACATTGATTGATCTGTCAACTGCCATGTTGGTGCTGGAGGTTCCAGATGAAAAAGGTTCCCTCCACGCTCTTGCGGCGCCCACGGGCAGCTGGGGAGATGAACAGGGCCATAACAATCCACAGTTGTCTCGCAGGACAGGTGGGACCCTATGAGAGGGCTGTCTTTTATATCTGATTGTCAGCGACCTAAAAAGGCTTGCCTAAGGAGCCTAGGGCAGAGATGAGGGTTAAACCTAAGAAAGACAAAGAGGATTGGGTTCCCGCAGTTAGAAACAACATGAACTGAGACAGGGAACTCCGACAGCATTTCCTATTTTAAATACTTCCCTGCCTCTCCTGGCTTTAGAACTGGAAGAACAAGTATCTGTTCACAAATTCCCTCTAGTGGAGCAGACTGGGGAGAGAAGGGCCAGACTTCAAAGCAGCTGCCCCCCTTTGCAGGCATTTGCACTTGCATGACCATCCACCAAAATGATAGATGACTCAAGAGTTTCTCATAGCATTGGAGCTGATGCTCAAATCAGGGTTTGACCTCAGCAGCTTGTTTAATCTTTCTTATAAGACGATTTTTGATGATTTCCTAAAAGTCCTGTTTTCTGGAGACAAAAATCTTTGAGTCATAGCCATCCCATAATACTATTTAAAGGGTCTACCTCTAATCAGACTAATGAGCATTTGAAAGTTAATTAGCCATGCACCAGGTTGGTAACTACTAAACCTAGAGAGGATAATCACAACTCTGTTTTTGATGGCGATAATACATGTAGAACATTTAGTATGGTTCCTGATGTATTAACTGTGGCAGTTATTATCATTAATTTTAATATTGTGCTGGTGTTAAGGTTCATCTTTGTATTTGTATTAGCATAAGCATTAGTGTCAGTGTTAATAATGGCCTTAAGTCAATCAAAACTTGGATCCAGCCGAAAGAAAGCAGGATTAGAATATTAGCAGAGAGATTCTACACATCACATCAGAGCACTTCCCTGGGAGATGTTAGTTTGAGTTAAACTTTCTCATCAGTCCTTGTCATCACCCTGCCTGTTGTAAGGCTGAAAAGACAGTAGGAAGGGGAATGTCTAGCCAGCACTGATCCCATGGCAATCAAAGTTCAAGGTCTGCTGGATGGCTCCCAATTGTCTACCACGGAGGCCATTCTGCCTTTGGTCTTGTCTCCGGCCACACTGTCCATCACGTGTGCAGTTCCATTTCAGCCTTACACCAAATTCACTGAGTGAGGATTGCTCTTTGTATGGCTTTCGGCAGTTCCTGGGAGCCCGCGGGGAGCAGGAGGACCTTTTGCAGCAGTGTCACGTGACACAGGGTTGTCTCTTCTTGAGTCATATCCAGGAAAGAAGGCCTCCATTATCCAAGGGCAACCTTCCTGAGATGTGTGCCTTGCATGGATTGGCATGTATTTGCTGTTGCTTCAACTATCAACCCCTCTGATCACATTTCCTTTCTCGCTTTGCCCCACTTTAGTGAGACTCTGTTTCAAAATGGTAAGTTTTATTTCTGCTCCCATAGAACACAGTTATCACCCATGGTTGAGATGGTTATGTGTGCTTACAAGGTTTACAGTCTTTCTGAAGTGGGGTTGGCTACAATGAAACGGGGGTCTCCCGCCGAAGGGAGGGGATTCCTGGTTCCCCCAAGAACCCACCACACAGTCTCCAGGTACAAGATGATAAAAAGATGGATTTATTGGGGAAGTAAAAGGAGAACAAAAAGCGAACCGACCGGCCTTGGTCGCAGCCCAGACTCGGGAGCTGAAACGGCTGATCTCGTGTGCAGGGTCGGGAGCCGGAACCGCGCGTGCGTGTGGCCATCCAGCCTGGTTATAAGGCAAACATCACAGACAAACTTGCCACACGCAGGTGGCCAATGAGGATACAACACTTACAGAGCATGCTAGGCCGCACGCAGGTGGCCAATGGAGTTACAGTCTGTCTCATAGTATCTGTTTGAACCAACCTATCATTCTAGTTAGAATTGGTGCATGGATTTGATGTCAGGTGGATACATCCACTCATGGGAGGGCACATGGATTTGATGTCAGGTGCATAAGCCTAACTGGAAGCTCCCAGGCCTCAGGTGGTCAATTTACATAACTTATCATAATAAAGGGGAGCTTCCCTGGATAAGGTGGGGGAGAGCTTAGTGGAGATGGAGTTGGCTTCTGCTGTACTCTGAGCTGGAGTCAATCTGAGGACCCTCCACAGTCAATGATGGCACTGGCCAGATCTGACCTCCCGGTTACACTTTCCAAGGCAAGAACTGTGGTTTCAATGTACCTCTTCAACATACATTACAGGAATGAATGATGAGGAAAGGCATGAATGACTCAAGTGTCTGATGTTCTTACAGTCAATGTGAAGTAGGCAAGGGGTTGTCTTTTTCACTTGAACCTTGGCTCATAATGGTTTATTCTGTGTGTGTGTGTGTGTGTGTGTGTGTGTGTGTGTGTGTGTGTGTGTGTGTGTGTGTGTGTGCTAGCACTAGAGCTTGAGCTCAAGGCCTTATGCTGTTTCTTAGGTTTCTCCACTCAAGGCTAGCACTCTACTATATGAGCCTCACCTCTGCTTTATGCTTTTGCTGGTTGATTGGCAATAAGAGCACTGTGGACTTTCCTTCTAGGGCTGGCTTTGAAGAGTGATCCTTAGATCTCAGCCTTCTGAGTAGCTAGGACTATAGGTGCCTGGCTTTTATAAATGAAGGCATATCTTGTAGCCAAAATAGTTTTGTACCTTAAACAGCTAACAACCATTTAATTTCTTCATGGAAAGGTAATTTATAACTTTACTCAACAAATACTTCTTGAGATTACATAGGTACTTGGACAGAAAAATGGGCAACTGAATGGGGTTCCAGATTGCACAAGAATTTATCATCCAATAGAAAACACAGATGACATAATAATGTAGCATAAGAGTTGTTATTGGGTAGTATGTCATTGGCTTTTCCCCATAATTATAGCTCTTCAGGAAGCTGAGATCCAGGCGATTTGTGGTTTACCCAACCTGTGTGGACTTAAATGTGAACAGGTGCATCATTACTGAAACCTATACTTAAAAAATGTTTAAGGTAGTAAAATTTTATTTAATGTGTATTTTGTCACAGTTTTTGTAAGAAGCTTTAAAATGGGGAAGCTATGGTTTCTTTCCCTTTATTCCGTAACTGAATCACACATAGGGAGAAAGTAAGATTCTGAAGTAACAGTCTCAAGTTACGTAGTGTGTTGGATGAGGAAGCCTGGAGTCTGCCTGGGTGCAGTGGGAACCACACGGTGTGTGGAGAACTGTATCAATGCACCGCTGAGAAAGCCCCGTGGTGCATGGCAGGGTGGGCACAGAAAAGGAAGTCGAGAGGCGGTTGCCACAGTTAGTCCAGCTGTGGCCAGCTGAGGGCTGATGGGGTCCCAGATGTGGACAGTGAAGGTCGTGGCGCTGGCACTGGGGGGAGCTGGGAAGGGGAGGAGGAACTACACTCTAGGATCATTTAGCATAGAAGACGACGTGATTTATTAAATGGGTAGATGGTAGGGGGGTGAAAGGGAAGTTAGCGTCTAATTGCCCTCTACTTTTCTGGCTCTGGTAACTACATAGAGAGTAGAGTTTCCATGAGAAAGAACTAATAAGGGGGTGTAATGAGGGCATAGACAGGTTCTAAGGCACAGACACTAACATGGGCATCTCCATGGCATTATTTCACTCCTAATGAAAACATGAATGACCAAGAAGAAATGCAGAGTGTCGATTCCTATTTCCGAGGCAGATTTGATTCTAGAAGGATATTTGAAATTTACAGAAGTGCTCTGGCCTAATTTTATTTGTATCCTCAGTGATGTTCTTGCCAATTCCATGATCAGACTTGGGCTTCATCTTCTTATGGAAATAGAAAGGGCCTAATGGTGGAAAGAGGATTCAGATTCAAATAATCTAGACAGTTCTGATATTCTCTCAGAGGTGATCTTGGATATGTACTTTAACCTCTCGGAGAGTCGGTTTTGTCACAGGTACTAAGGAATGTCACTGTTAGAATGGTGGTAATGGAAGTAGGATGTGAGAATCCTTTGCGAATTGCAATGGTGACATTGTTAAATATAATTTTTGCTTTGAGATTAATATTCCATTGGACTCCCTGGAAAATACAAGTACTGATAAATAATCCACTTCTAAGAGTGAACATCAAATCATATTACAAATCCTGGGTGGTCTTGTTACTATCAGTAAAAGCTGATGTTCACAAAAGCATATTTTTCATCTCAAAGATGAGTGAATATATTTGCAATGAAGACCTGTTTCTGATAACCTGTTGATGTTAACATAATGGGGCTCTAGATAGATATTAGACATTACAGTTAATGCTGAGATGGTTTTGTGATGATATTTCAGTGATTAAGGCAAAATAGCATTTTATTAGCTGGATAGTGGGTCAGGCAGGGTGTAACTTTCAATAATGGGGACTCTAGAGGAACAGCTTCAAAAGAAAAGGGAAGGACACACAGAGAAAACGAAAGCCCGCCATGGAGGCCCAGGCAAAGGCTGAAGGGGAAGACTGACCCTTTGATCAGGAATGAGTGTCCGCATCATTTCTTATCCTGATTCTGTTTCCCTTCCTGACAACCCCCTAGCTGAAAAGTTCAAATCATGGCTTTTGCCAACGGATTCGCCTGTCGTTAGAGTCATGTAGCTGCTTTTTCTCTTAAGATAGTTAAGAGGAGAGGAAAAGAAAATAAGAGATAAGAAAACATTGTCTCTTTCTCCTTAAGGATCGTCTGAGTAGAGCCAGATGACTTATGTTGATTGTTTGAAGTTCTATAAATGGTAGCTTCATTCTGAAAATTTCTGGTCTTCTGTCCTGTAATCCAGTGAGCCAAAAAAAAAAATCAACAGTCTTCATATGAAGTAAAAGAACAGCAAATTGTCTTCCCTTTCCGGTTTATACAAATCATAGAGATGTAGAGAATTTTTCTCATTATTGTGGAAACTTAAGTTTTTCACAAATCCTGAGACAAAATGAAGTTTTCCTGGTTGGACATGTAAGAATTCCATTATCTTACACAGTGCTTTTTCTTCTCTATATGTCACCTGAAAGTTTAGCATATGCTGGACAATTATGGTTGTTTGAAGAGTTACCTCCACTGCTACTTAACTAATGTTTCCTTTTCATTTCCTCTGGCTTTTTCCCCTAGTGCTGGTCTTTGAACTCAGGGCCTTGGCTTCTTGCTTAGCTTTTTAGCTCAAGGCAGGTGCTCTGCCACTTGAGCCATATCTTTACTTCAGGATTTTTGCTGGTTAATTGGAAATAAGAGTCACAGACTTTCTTGTCCAAGCTGGCTTTGAACTGCAACACTCACATCTCATGTGTCTCAGTCTCTGGGTTTACAGGCATGAGCCACCAACTCTGGACTTAAGTAAATTTCCTTTGTTTCATTTATTATCCTATTCTCATAGCTCATAAAAATAAAAAGAGTATAGTGTCAGGCAAAACTACCTGATCAGCAGTGGTGAATATTGATCTCACTTGCTCCTGCTGAATCTGGCTTACAGTGATCACCAAGTGTCTGTGGAGAAGTTGGTTGGCGTTAACAATAGGCACACACTGTAACCTGCCAAGGAGGTTAGAATGTGAAGTTCAAACTTGAAGTCTTTGCAAACACAATGATGCCTCTTTTCCTTGGTTGTCTTTTCTCCTAGAAGTATCGCTATCAAGATGAGGACGCCCCACACGATCATTCCTTACCTCGACTAACTCATGAAGTAAGAGGGCCAGAGCTCGTGCACGTATCGGAAAAGAACCTGTCTCAGATAGAAAATGTCCATGGATACGTCTTGCAGTCACACATCTCCCCTCTGAAGGTCAGTGAACGTGTTCTTCACACTTCGTAGCTGGTGATGGTTGCTGGTCCGCGTTGCTGGTTGTTAGTCTTCATTGCTGTGGCTCTTTTAGAAGTGGAAGAGAGGCAGGCTGCTTGCCAAAGGGTCTTCCTGTGAGTTGGAAGCCGACCTAGTATTTGTGGGACATATTTTTACTGCACTTGTCTGTTAGGAATGGCTAAGGAAAGAGCCAAGAATAAAAAACTGAGTGGAAAATAAGCCATTTACCTATGTTATTTTTAATCTCAAGAGTACACCATTGTTTGGTTCAAATGCTCAGTCCTTCTACATTCCTGGTTCCAGAAACAAAGCAAAGGAACAAATATATCATGATCACACTTAATGGTTGCCTTGCTGTCTAAACTAAGAAAGAATTTGTGTGAGTTGACTCCTCGATACCAATTTTATGTAGGGGAAACTGTTTACCAGATTTCTTCCTATTGAGTAATATTCATGATTTCCTATACTCTGTATGTACTTTTAAAATTTTAAGCAATTTCTTGATCAAAAGTATTTTGACAAGATAGAAAAATTAAATGAGAATACAATTTTTCTGTGCTCTCTGGTTTCCCTTCCCTTTCCTTGGCTGTGCTATTGGATTTTGTGCTTCAGATAAAAAAAAAAAAACACTTATTAAAAGATAAACAGAAATCAAGATAAGACTGTAATGTACGGGAATTGAAATGAGAAAAGAAAACCCTGACACATTTGCTGTTGGTAACAAAAAATTTATTTCATTATCCAGAAAACATATTTCCCCAGTATTTCCATGTAACTTTCCAGTAAAATACATGCACCTACCAAGCTGTCTCTGAGACTTTCTGGGATTTTTTCATGATGGCCAATAAAGTAGAAGAAAATTTAAATTATGTTTAAGATAGCCCTGAAGTTTGGTACAGTCTAGAAGTCATATGCTTTATCATTGCTAGCTGTGTTCTGCTCATTTGGGTACATTTTAAATACTCTGATATCCTAAGAACCATTCAGTTCTCATTACTATCTGCTGATTGTACTTACTATCAATACATTAAAATATTGGCCAATAGTTACTTCCTAGTAAATATGACATGATACATAAAATATGTAAATATTGTATTTCTGGGACTCCTTGTGCATTTTTCCAGAGGTTCTTTGAAAATGATTTGCTATTGGTAGAAATAACTACATGAAAGAGAAAAGATGAAGGATTGGGGCACAGAGAATCTTTCTACTTCAAGAAAAAACAACAGAGCTGTAAGGTAGATGGTCAGTCCACTGTGCCCATCTGACGTGATCATGATACCATCCCTTCTCTCAGGGCTAAGTCACTCGGGGCCAGAATGCTT
Source organism: Perognathus longimembris pacificus (assembly GCF_023159225.1). Classification (NCBI taxonomy): domain Eukaryota; kingdom Metazoa; phylum Chordata; class Mammalia; order Rodentia; family Heteromyidae; genus Perognathus; species Perognathus longimembris. The sequence continues at coordinate 7,207,035 of NC_063173.1, read as the reverse complement.
CTTGTTTCCAGAATCCCCCAGGCCCCGAGGACTTGCAAGGGTTCCTTCAGCAGGAAGGGAACGAAGCTGACTCTAAGGTTGAGCTCTCGGGAACAATGATTTTCTGCTCATTTCAGATGACATTGGCCTTCTGTAGGGACCTGTTGCCTTTGCAAACAAATACTGATGCCTGCTCTCTCTGATCACCATGATCAACTGACAAGGGCTTGCGCTGGCATCCAGGGCTGCTCTTCATGAGCACTTCCATTTCAGTTGCGTTCTAACTGCTTCTCCTGTGAAGCACCTCCAGGGAACTGCCCTTCTTTTCTTTCTCTCAATTAGTCTTTTCCCCTTCCTCTCTAATCAGCTCCCAAAGAGGCTTTATGCTACATAGACTAATTAATACTGGTCTAAGCTGGCTTACAATCAAAATGATGAAGATGGGGATGATGGTGGTGATGATAACATTAAAGAATCTTCATTATGCATATTAAATCTTCTGCATATATATGACAATGATCTAAACACAAGATTGGGTGATTATACCCTCATATCCTAGGCTATTCAATACTTCATTGGAAAAAAAATGTCTATTAATTAGAGTTGGGGGTTGGTTATCCTGAAAATCCGATCTCATAATCTATGAAGGATTTTTCCCACTTTCTTTTATTCCTTGCCTTCCAGGAACCTCAGAGTTGCTTATCTTCAATATCAGTGGTTTTCCTTAGCCCAAGTTTTCTGTTATATTTATTTCCCTTTTATCTACCTTTTTTTTTCTTTTTTTGCCAGTCCTGGGGCATGAACTCTGAGCCTGGGTGCTGTCCCTGGGCTTCTTTTGCTTAAGGTTATCATTCTACAACTTGAGCCACAGCCATTCTGACTTTTTCTATGGCTAATTGGAGATAAGAGGCTCACAGCTGTTTGTGCTGGGGCTAGATTTGAACCGTGATCCTCAGGTCTCAGCCACTTGAGTAGCTAGGATTACAGGCATGGGCCACTGGCACCAGGCCGACTCTGTTCTTTTTGAAGATGTGATGGATAGCATTCTTGTCGTGGTTTGTTTTTAACTGCGACACTGCTTTTTAAAGTAGCCCCGTGTGTGAGGGAGACCCGTGGGGTTCAGCAAGGTTGCCAGTTTCCATTCATCTCTGGAGCGGCAGTTCCCACAGTGCCCTGGTATTCTAAGGAGGATGGAAGGGAAGTGCATCCCGGCATTCTAAGCAAGGCCAAGTGACAGCTATTTTGGGGACCTGTCCCTTCTCCTCATGACTCTCTCCGAGGTGTTATTTGAACGAAATAAGATGTGCTTTTAGATCTTCTTGGGGAAGAGACTCTGTGTACCTTTCTTCTATCAGCTATCAGGATAGGGATAAATGTGTGCAATGTATCTCAGGAGGAGAAAAGGTCCGGTTTTTAATAAGGTCTGCCTGTTTTCTGCTATAAATGCTTTCCTTATGGCTAATTTCGGGCTACCGACTTAAAGCTACCAAAACAACTTGGAAACTGAGGCCCAAGAAGTTCTCACAGCTGGTACAAACTAGCTCCAGTTTGCAGGACAGCACCAAATACACATTTTAACAGCAAGGGGACACATTTCCTAATCAAGTTAAGGAGTTATTGTATTATTCAGTTCAAGTGTTTGTAAAACTTGCCTTGATTAAATCCTCGCATGTTATTATTAAAATCAGGGAACTGCAAAGAAAGTTCAAACTTGTAATTAAGAATGCCAGTTTTTTACACCTTTTTCGCTTTCTTTGATCTGTCTAGTGTTCTTGGGTCAAGTATTAAAGGGGAGAAGAGTGAGAGGGAAACTAAATAACCACACAATGCCCCTCCTCCCATCCTACCATGTGGCTCTCAGGTGTTAATTAGGACTTTACATATGGCATGCTTAAATACAGTGAGAGAATGGTGGGTAGCAGTTTAAGTGTGGGACTGAGCAACCTCTGATGATTCGCAGAGCAATCTCATTGTTGCAGATTTGGTATCCTTTCTTCCATCTTCCTGTATTACTTGAAGCCTCCATTCTCAGATTCATCTGTCTTCAGTGCCCACTAGCTGCCTGAGTGATAAATGGGCTGGCTTAGCCTGTTTTCATTAGCAGGCCTGGGCCAGGGTGAAGTATGAGCTTGGAAGGAGAAATGCAATTTAGTAGTGAATTCGAAGGAATTTGTTTTCCTTGCCACAAGATGGGGATGCATTCTCTTCAGGCACTAACTAGAATCTTCTAAGAAATATTGTTTTGTCGTAAAACGTAAGGATTTTTCTTTTCAGTGTAGGTCTGTCTAATAAACACTAGTGCCTACTATGTGTGGTAGGTTATGGATAGACAAAGAACATAGAATGTGAACTTAAATATTCATGTTATTCTCCTGAGGAATTGGAGTTATAAAGTTATAATTATATACTGCTTATTCTTACTGTGCCAGGAACTCAAAATGTTACGTGTGCATGTGTGCGTGCATGTGTATGTGTGTTTGTGTGTGTGTGTGTGTGTGTGTGTGTGTTGGTCCTGGAGCTTGAACCAAAAGTGAACTGAAGGCCTGGGCACTGTCCCTTGTCTTCTTTCCTCAAGGCAGAAGCTCTACCTCTTGAACCCCAGCTCTGCCTCCATCTTTGTGGTGGTTAATTAGAGATCACAGTCTTGCAGACTTTCCTACCCGGGCTGGCTTCAGGCTACGATCCTCAGATCTCAGCCTTCTGAGTAGCTAGGATTCCAGGCGTGAGCCACTGGTGTGTGCTTACGGGCTGCTAAGCCTTAAACTCTGCGAGACCACACATGGACAGCACAGGACTACGGTCAGAGAGGGGAATAAAGGGAGAAAGGAAGTTGTGAGGGAGAAGGAGAGAAAAAAGGGAGGGGGGAGAGAGAGAGAACTGTTACTCCCCCCTTCTTTACCTAGTAATGATTGACGCAGAATTTCATCCATTCTAAACTTCATAATTTAACACAGATGAACATATCTGAAATCTGGATGTGTGCAAACATTTATGGTATCCTATAATTAAAATTAACAGTATTTCCTAGGGTATATATATTTAAGAAATCTTATCTTAAAACCATCAGTAACTATTGACAAGAAAGACGAGACTGACATTTTACAAATTGGTGTGTATTTCTCTAACCAGACCAATATGAATTTGTTTTCTAATTTTACCTGAGATTAAACAATTCTGAGAAGTGTTTGGGGTGTGAAAGGTAAGGGTGAGGAAGATGTCTATGCCCTTGTTGAGAGAGAGGTAGGCATAAAAGGGTTGCCGTGTATGCATTTTTAAAGAATTTCTTTATTGTCAAAGTGAAGTACAGAGGGGTTACAGTTTCATATGTAAGGCAGCGAGGACATGTCTTATCCAACATGTTACGCCATGTATGCTTTGTCTCATTATTTTCTTACCATCCTTGCTGTGATCTGCTCCCAGGAAAGTATGTATTATCTAACAGAACCATAAACCCTCTTCCTCCACAAAGCCTTCCCAATTCCACATAAATCATAGCATCTCAGACCCCATGCATTCACTTGAATGATTAGCATTTTGAAATATGCCTTATGCTGTCGGTCAAAATGAGATTTGCTGAACTATGTAATATGCTTACCCTACAGTAGCCATTTTTCTTTCTCTGAGTCAACATGTAAGCTCCTAGGAATTGAACCACATCTTATTTTTAATTTTGTTTTGTTTTCCTTTTTTTTACTTTTTTCTTGGTATTCGCAATGATGCCAGAACTATAACATGCAGTATATTTGGTAGGGTTTTTATCAGCTTTTTAAGGAAAATCAGAGGATGAATGAGTAAATATGATTTGGTCAGGTTTAATGCATACATATAGATATATAGATACATATATATATACATATACATATATACAACTTAACCTCTAAGACAGCGATATGGTTAGTGCAAAATATTTCCCAAATGTATTCGATCATGGAATCCTTTCTTCTAAATAATATTTTGTTTTATTTGGGGACATATCCTTTGGGAAAAGTATGTCAGGGGCACCGCAGAAAAGTGTATGATGCTTTTCTGCAGCTCTGGGATGAGAAGCAGCTAACCTCAAATACTCTGCATACTAGCCATGTGAGCTTGCTCAAGTTACAGTGTTGGTAAGGACATCCACTCATATTGAAACAGAGGCGCTCTTACCAACAAAGCTCATATGGAAGGAATATGGAATACACAAAAGGGAGAGGTTTTTGTATGGCTATTGATGTTTGTTAGGAGGTGTAGCAAGTATTCCTACTATTCCTGTGTTCTAAACTGGAAACCTTGGGACTACTTTTAGAATATTTTTCTCCATAGTCCTATTTATCTTTGTGTTTCCATGCCTTCTTACCTCTCTGTTTGTGTACAATCCAAGATTTTATTGTCTCCAAGCTATGTGTAGCATGGTTATTGTAAAACGCCACACATTTTGGTGCCAACAAATGCATGCATGGATCGTGCTTTGGTAATTTCTCCCTGGGAAACCTGGGGAAAAGCATCTAGCATTTCTGAGACAGAGTTAATTTTAATATTAAAATCTCGCACGTGTATTGATTGATTTACTTATTCAATAAAACGGTTTTGGCCTACTAAAACCTGAACCTCTGTGTCGTTCCTTGAGGATACAAAAAGGAATCTGTCTTCACACTGCTGTCATATTACATTCCCAAGTTCAGAGTTAGATACATATCATACACCATGTTATATATATAATAAAGAAGGTAGAAAAGACCACTTACATTATCCCAGGATCTAGAAGACTTGCTTTATTTCTTTTTCAGAATCTGGGTGTATTGGGGATGGGTGTGACCAGTCCATTTCAAGAGGAGTATCTTGAGGGCATAAGTTGTGAGAAAGTAGGAGAGAGTTCTGGGATTTACTGGTGGTTGACTAAAACAAAGAAATGAGAAACTGATTCAGGGTGCCTTGACTGCATAGGCAGCTGTAGGCATGGGGGGGGGGGGGGCGGGGCGGGGAGGCAGGTCAGGAAGGGATTGTACTTCACCTTGCAGGTCATGCGGGATGACTACAGAATTTGAAATAGAGTGGAAAAAGCCCAATTTATAAATTAGAAAAAGCCTGATTTACAACTAAGAAAGTTATTCGTGTTATGGGCACAGTTAAAGGAAAATAGGAAAAGAATGATATTACAATCAAAGGCATCATATAAAATGCAAGAGATAAGACTTGCTCCTAAGGTATTAGGGATGGAGGAAGCTTATCATCAGGACTTTAATACCTCTAAAATACAGAAAGAAGACGAGGGATTGCGTTTAATTCCCAGTGTTTATTTGATTGATTGGGTAGAGGAAGTATTAACACAGATGCCTGCAGAATGTCTGGCAATGTAGCTCTCTGCTAAAGCACTTCTCCTCGTAGACTGTGTAAGGCCCTGAATTTCATCCCAGCACAAAAACAAAACAGAACACAACAAGAAAAGAGCATGCCTATCGATAAACAGACTTTAGAGTAGCAGAAAGCACAGGGAGCCATTCTGTTTAAGTTTGAGCAATTCAGTTTAAGTAATTGGAATTTATCTTGTATCTAAGTAGAGATGTTCAACAGGCAGTTTAATATAAAAGACATAGGAACTGAGAGAGATCTGACCTAGAAACTGAAGTAAGGATGTCTTCAGGGTGTAGCAGCCATGGCCGTGGATGAGATTGCTCAAGAAAGAGGAAGGGAGGAAGTGAAGCTGTGGCTCAACTGGTAGAGGGTTAGCCTTGAGCACAAAGAGGCTCAGGGAGAGCACCCGGGCCCCGGGTTCAAGTCCCACAACCGACAAAGAAAGAAAAAAGAGGAAGGGAATGTGGAGTACTGCAAAGCAGGGCCACTTCCTCATGTTAGGGGCTTTGTGGAGAAGAGAGACTCACTAAGATCCTGACACAGTGAGTCACTTACCTGAGCCACCCTTCCACCAGCGGAGCTTCTAGTTTCCCAGCTACTTATGTATTTCCTCCAAGGCGGATGGATCCTATTGTATGTGAGCAAGAATATGCAATCCCTCTATAATGCCTCAGCTCACATTGGTCACTTCATAGATGCTTTTTATTTGGCTTATTCTAGGAAGACCTTTTAACAGAAGAAGAGCAAAATTTAAGAAAAACAAAACAACAACACAAAACAACCCAGTAGTGACACAGGGGCACTGACTTCTAATTGAAGAAAATCATCGTATTTTTCTTTTCGAAGCATAATTTTTTAAACCACTAGAAAATGATTACGCCGATTCTTGCTATTTTAGAATATTAGCAATTTTCCAAAACGTAAAATCTCTTCACTTCTGTCTCTTGCCACTAGATGGTGGAAGTAGCCGAGCTGATGATTCTGGAAATATCTGGTCATGGAGAAAAACCAAACAAACAAAACTGGGATTTTTTAAGGCTAAACTGAGAAGCTCCTGGCTAATAAAGACATAAGAAAGGTTTGACAGAGGTTTGCAGAGTTGTGATAACATATTTTATTTTGGGTCTAGCCTTTGGTAGAAAAGGAAGTGATGGAATGAAAAATGGCCTTGAAAGAGAGAGAGAATGATCAAGAGCCAAAGCTCTTGACCAAATTTCTATGTAATGAAACCTGCTTTGCCTCAATTATCTTTAATTGTAAAAAGTAACAACAATGTATCCCATGTAATCCTGACCATTCTGGCCTGACACTGGAAAAGAAGAGGAAAAGGGCCAGCGTGGGACATTCTGTAGCTTTTTACATTTCAATAATTCTCTCTGGAGTGAAACCCACCGAGCTTTTGAAATATGAATTTGTGGAATGATTTCCAAATCGCTTGCTTTGCTGATTTTCATTGATTTTTTTTCTAAGAAACATTAGGACATATATACATACACATGTATATGTATATGTATATGTGTATGTATATGTATACATGCATACTTAAGCTCCTAGAGGCTGCTCATCTAGAAAGAACACCTGTTACCATTGTTGGTGATGTTAGTCTTTTTGGTGTCCTAAAGTGATACATCAGCCCTACACATTTCTGCATTACAATGCAGAAGTTACAACTTTTTGTTGAGCATATATTCAATTCTTTCTCCTTAACAAAAGCCAGGCAGGAATTATTTCAGCCTTTACACAGTAGGCTGGTATATGTTGACATAGATCGGATGAAGGTATTTTTAACTCCTTGCCAGGTAATTCAGAAAAGTACCAGCATGCCAAATAGTGGGATGCAGGCAGCCTTGAGAATCTTGTGTTTTTATCCTGTTTCCATCTTGGCTCTATTACTTTCTAGCTGTGTCAATTTACAGGTCTATTTCCTTCTCCTATCTTGGAAATAATAGTGTAGAATTCAGAAGGTTGCAGTACAGATTAGCTGAGGTAAGACATGGAAAATATTTAGTAGTGCTGGATAGAAAGTATTCAGGAAATGGTAATTATTTTACATTTAAAAATAGAAAAACGTAGGCTTGGCAGATCAGAATTTTAGATTACTGAACTATGAACTCTCAACTTTCTGTCTGTTTTCTTGTTGTCTTTGAGAGAATGACTTTACACTAAACAGCATTCCCATCTCAGATCAACAAGCACATGTCATCTATATAGAAGTCTGACAAATGCAAAAAAATACTGCTTTTTCTAGGTAAAATGAGGTGTAAAAGTATATAGAATGAACTGTGGGCATAAGCTAAGTTTTAGATGGTCCAAATAATTTATTATGGCATGAGGAAATGGAATTCTATAGTGGCAATAGAAGACACACATATATGTATGTGTTTGCATGTAATGTAACTTGTACATGTATATACATAAATATATTCAAAATGAATATTTATATATGTATAAATGTGTATTATTTGATACACTGTAAGGCTTGAAATCAGGGCCTGGGCAGTATCCCACAGCTCTTGGACTCAAGGCTAGCCCTCTACCATTTTGAGCCACACCTCCACTTCCGTTTTTGTGTGGTTAACTGGAGACAATAGTATCATGGGGACTTTTCTGCCAGGCTGGCTACGAACCACAATCCTCCACTCTCAGCCTCCTGAGTAGCCTGGTATGAGCCAAACTGGAACCCATCTGTATATATGTATGAATATACATATATACTGAATATACATATATACTACTATCTCATATTAGAAATTCACATATTATAAATAAACCAATTGCATATCCTATTGTAATACCTGTTATAGCCACAAATTATATACTATATGTATAAATTTTAAGATAACTTGGAGGGAAACATTAACTTAGAAACATAATTGCTAATATATTCATTTAAGATGTTTATTTCTTTAAAAACTGTTATTACTAGTTAGGTACCAGTGGCTCACACTTGTAAGTAAAACTACTCAGGAGGCTGAAATCTGAAGATCGTAGTTGCAAACCTGCCTAGGCAGACAAATCCAAAATATTCTTATCTCTGATTAATCAGCAAAATGTCAGAAGTGGAATGGTTCAAGTAGTAGAGCTCCAGCTTTGAAAAAGTCGAGCAAGAGCTGGGGCCTCTACATAAAAGCCCTAGTACCAACATACACACACACACACACACACACACACAAACAAACAAACAACTTAAACACTTCATTACTTAAATACCATCATATCATGGTAATACCTTTATGTTTGGTCATCATGGAGTAATGAAGGTGTTTAAGAATGGGTTGGTGGCACATGCCTGAATTCTCAGCCACTGTGGAAGATTAAAGTCTGATGCCAACCAAGTCCAAGGAGTAAGACCTCATCTGACAAACAAACTAAGAGTAGCAGGTATGAGGCCCTTAGTTCAGCCTGAAGTACCTCCAATAAATGAATCAATGAATAAGTTTAACGAACATTGGATGCACACTATTACTATACTAAATTTTAGAAAATATCCCATGAAGTGGAATCTATTTTTTGTTCTGTGTCTAGCATCACATTTCTAAGCACTGCTCATCTTGAATATGTAACACATGTGTTTTTTATAAATTATAAGGGGTGGGGACTAGTGCTATAATTTTGTTGTTTTTGAGAGAAATTATACATTAATCAGAGTTCTCTTTGACAGGGAGATGTCTGTTGAACCAACAGACAGCATTTGTTTGTTTATATTTGTCCAACAAATTTTCAAGCTTCCTATGGGGTAGAAATATGAAACAGCTGCTTAAGTCTGAAATACAGTTTCATGGCTTTTGTCTTTGAATTGTATCAGCTCATCTAGGTTTATGTTTAAGGGCTGTTTTAGGATACATGATAATGCAGTATAGATTACACACACACAGGCACATACATCTTATAATCATAGAGCATGTGGCATAGTATAATACCATAAGATAATGAAATGTTATATTCAATGAATTTCTAATATATACTAGACACTATTCTGAATCTTCCTATGTACTGGATTACAACAACCTTGTAAGAGAGGATCTTTTAAAATTATTTCTGAAGCAGGGTAGATAGGTGATAAGACAGAGAAATTATACTATTTTTAATAAATATCGAAAGGACCATCAGACCCAGAAATTGAAACTAAGAAGTAAAATAAAAACGGCCTCAAGCTCTCCTCCCAGTATACCCTCTTTAGATTTAAGTTACAAGAACTGGGCAGCCATGGGAGGGGCTACCTAAACCTTTCTTCTTGGAAAAGAAAGGAGAGAACTTTAAACTCTTTGGGGATGGGTAAAAATAGAAAATGAGAAGTTTATCTAAGAAAAGGAAGTCCTAAAACCCACCTATGATCAGTCCTGATATTTTGAGTAGGCCCAGACACAGCTCCATATCTTAGAATAATAAACATCACCTGCCTTACACAGTTCCACTGTCTAATGTTTGGAGATTGTTAGCCAACATGACCAAATGTGCGTTTTCTCCCACCTCAGGAGCTATAAAGGTCAAGGTGAGAATCACCATCTTGACTCTTTAACATTCCCTGCATGAGCGCTGGAAATGTTTCCCTCTCTTCTCTATGTCTTCCTACTTTAGTCTTGTTATGCTAAAATAAATCCTTGCTAAAACTTTCACCTTCTGAGATTTTCCTATTTAGAAGCAATTCTTTTCCTGAGTGGATATCAAGGATCTGTAGTTTTTCTTGGAAACTGGAAGCTAGGTGAAATCCTCGAGACGCATGGAGTCACTTTATGGATGAGGGACACAGGCTCAGTGTTTAAAAGCCTTTCTAATTCACTTAGGGAGATGTTGAAATATCTGGATCTTGATTCCAGCATCTGGACTTCTACTCTAACAACTCCATTATTCAGCAGCAAAGTAACACTGTACTATTTTTTTTTTGGAAGTAATAGAATTTGAACTTGAGGCATGATGCTTGCTAGTTAGAAAGACACTCTACCCAGGTCTCATATTATATCAAATCCAGATTTTTCACATGGTAACTCACCCATTTACAGATACAAAGTCATTTTAGTTGATTGCCTTGGAATAGAATAATAAATGAGAATGAAAATACAGTGTGTCATAAATCAGAATGTGAAAAATGGGTAGATAGAAAAGTAGAAAACATAAATGAATCATTTTTGTTTTGTAGGATGTGGAGGTGCATTAGCAGGCATTTTTTTATGTGTTTCTTACTGTATTGTAGGCAAATAAAGCCAAGAAGTCCCTGATCTGATCCCAAACTCCCATATTATTAATTGTGGGGAATGGATAGGAAGGAAGCTGTCATCCAGAGAAGTTAATGATTCCTCAGTAACACTAATGAGGAATGGCAAAGCCTGCCCTTAAATCCCTTATAGTTGTAACTACTGGTGTTTTCTCCTTTCCGTATCTATGAGGATGTTCTTATTATGTGGATGTTAAGTTCCTTAAACAGTGGTTCTACACCAAAGTGTGTTAGAACACACAAAGCCCCAGCCCCACCCATCCTCTCTGGGGCTCATGCACTAGGGGCCCCAGAAGGTGGCTCTGTTCCACACTAGCTTTAGAGAAGGACTGTCTTGAACTTCAGGACACTGTAGTTAATTACTGAACAGTGCCATGTGTGCTGGCTGCACATTCCTCAAAACCTTAAGAAAGAAGAGAAGAAGAGCTAAAGACTCTCTCTACCAATAGCCTCATCTCTCTTAGGGAAATCAGAAGGTATTTCAAGTCCTATTTAACTTTATTTAATAAGTGTAAAAGGTATTCCTCAAGGCATTTTTTTAATATTTCTTTAAAGCAGTTTACAAAGGAAATGTCCCAAATGCTTATCTAATAGAGGATGTTGTATATGATCACATGATGGAGAAAGTTGAAATGATTCATTCCAACTCCTGAACTGCCAGTGTTCAGGGATCAGAAGGAGGAAAGAAACAGCTCCCAGGATGTTCCCTGGGCTGGCTGACTCCCAAAGGCATAGGATTTGTTCCTGATGAATTGGCAGAACACAGCATGTTGGGGCTAGAGGCCAGCTGTGGGCCGTTGTTAAGTTCATTCCAAATGCATTCAAGAAGTGCTTAATGAAGTCCCTTTGCATCTAAGTGACACTCAGAATCATCCCTCCACCTGACGTTAGGGGCCAATAAACCACAAGGCACCTACAGACGTTATAAGTCACTGGTGAAAATCACCTTGAAGTAATAGTTGTTGAACTTCAGAGCTGATTCTCTAGAGACGTTCTGTTCTCACTCCCTCAAACTGTAATGTGAAAGAATTGAATAAGCATTTGTTTGGGAGTTTTGTTCTCAGTGAACTCTAAGACAGTTAGATGACTGACTTTTAATTGTAAATCAGCAACATAAAACTTTAAAAAAAATAAACTGTTATTCTCCATTGTGCACAATTAAAGTGGAGCTCCCTATCTATTCAATATACAGTGGTCCCTAAGACTTGTCCCAAGACACCAATGGATGACTGAAGCCACAGCCCAAAATCCTGGGTAGACTATATTTATTTCTTGTATATGCACATTTGTGACAAAGCTTTACTAATTCATTAGACAACTAATAACCAAATGTAACAACATATACCAACAATATATAGTCATAACTTGTCAACATCAGCCCTTTGGGTGTGGGGGCCATTATTAACTTAACACAGATATGAAGCCCTATGATAGTTGATCTGGTAAAGAAATAACTCAAATAAAGGTGTACAACATGAAAATGATGGAGGGACATGATTTATGTCCATGAGGACATGTAAGGACACAATGGGAGATTTGCTCACACTAGTTGGAATGGTATATAATGTAAAACATAAGACTTGATTATTTCTAGAATGTTGTATTAAATACCTTTGGGCATGATTGCCTAGTGTACCTGCAACCCAAAGTGAGGTTGACTACTGCATGTACATGAAGGGAACAGCTTCTCAAACAGTAGTCTTCATTTTGATCATGGGCTTACATGAATGCAGCCAAAGGACTTTTAAATTCATCAATAAATTCCCTGAACTGCTGAATGACCATGTGTTCATTACTAAGCCTCAAATCCCAGAACTTAGACTGAGCAGTAGCTTTTGAAATATATATATATATATATGTATATATGCCTATATACATATATAGTACATACACATATATACATATAGTACATATATGTACATATATATGTTAGAATATAAATATATATTCTAACTACTTTATTTTACCCATAAATTAAGAATTAAAGATACAAACGAGTCAGATCCTGGTGGCCATGCCTGTAATTCTAGCTACTCAGGAGGGATGAGATCTGAGGATCACAGTTTAAAGCCATCCTAGGCAGAAAAGTCCTTAAAACTCTTATTAGCAATTAATCACCAAATAGCAACAAGTAGAGGTGTGGCCCATGTGATACAGTGCCAGATTTGATTTGTGTTTTTTTTTTTAAATCGGCGGATAACAAGGCCCAGTGTTCAAGTTCCTGTACCAACGTGAGAGAGAGAGACAGACAGACAGACCGACAAAAGACAGACATTTTGACAAATAGAGAGAGCCATTTTCACAGAGGACACAGAGCACAGAAGGTGAGACCGGAGCCTGGCTTCCTGACCTCTAGTCCTGTGGCTGTCTGCTGTCACCCAGCAAGGGCAGAAGCAGGCACACTTGACGCCGCACCTCGGAGGTTTATTCGTTTCCATTTGTAGGGGATACTTTTGGAAATTGTTTTCAGCTTTCCTGAAAGGCGACATCCACATTGGTGGCACTGAACGATGTCTGTCCCACCTCTGACTTCCCCCGAACTCAGTCGTGTGACTCTGCTTGCTTCCGGCAGAGCAAGAGCGGCAGTATTCTCTCGAGTGAATGCTGCGTATTTGTGAACTTTTGTAACCACTGAGGAGTTGATGGCTGTGAAGAACCCATCTAAAGGATCAGATCTGCACAACGGACATTCTGTGATTTCTTCCATCCGTTGGTTTGCCAGAGCTGCAAAGCAGGGGTGGCAACCATGTTAGGAATCACCACACAGCTATTCATCCCCTTCCTATATTTGTGCAGAGTGTGATATAAAGAACTTTTAGGCTGTCGATTAAAGAAGTAGAACCAGCCCCGCTGTGGGTTAGGCCAAGCCTGTAATCCTAGCTAGTCAGGAGGCTGAGATCTGAGGAGTGGGGTTTGAAGTCTGCCCAAACAGGAAAGACCATGGGACTAATCTCCAACCAACCACCAAAAAGCTGAGCGTGCGACTGTGGCTGCAGTCCCTGAGTGCCAGCCTTGAGCACTAAAGTGAAAGGAGTCAATCCAGGCCCTGAGCACAAGCCCCAGTACTTCTGTCAAAAGAAAGGAGGAGGAAGAGGAGGAGGAGGAGGAGCAGGAGGGGAAGGGGAAGGAAGAAGAAAGAAGAAGAAACCCCTCAGTGAACTATTTTAGAGGTGACTCTGGCCTCCACATTAGCATTTTTGAAAGTATTAGCCCTTTTGAGAATTAATGAAAACGACAAGCCTTTTATGCTCCAGACAAAACTAGCACTATAGAGCCAGCAAGCTTTTGCCGCACATCTCAGGGTGAAGTGACTCACAGGGGCCCGCGTGGGCTCCCCGGAGACCCCGGGCTGAGGTTCAGAATGTCTGCATGGAGTGAATTTCAAGATTCCTTTCATCTCGGACAATTTATGATTCACATTTCCCTGCCTCATCGAGTCCTCCCCGCCACCCCCGCCCCGGCCTGCCCCTCCCACAGTTAAGGAATTCTTGTTCTTCTCCAGAAGAACTCTTTGGCAAATGTCAGTAAATAACAGAAGGTCCCCCCCCCCTCCCCAGTGCTTTGTGCTTAGGAGACAGGGCCAAGCCCTTGCGATCCTCCGCAGGGAGGACCAAGGGGGTCAAGGAGGAAGATGGGATTGCTCAAGAACAAGAGAGGGCTGGGTATAGAACCTCTGTGCCTCTCCTCCTCCCCTCTCCCCAGTATTTCTCCTTGGTTATTAGTGTCATAAGCTTTTGCCACCTTGCAAGCCAACAGAAATAATAGCCTGTTTCTCCAAATGCATGTTTTCACTGTCTTGAGGCTATTTTCTTTCTGCTAAATAGAAGGGTCCTCCTTTCAGAGAACATGGGTGGAATTCTCCCATGAACCTGCGATGGCACCTTTCCCAACAAGTTTAGCCCATTCGCTTCAAGGATGGGATCTGGACGCTGCTTGTCTTGTCTGTGCCATGAAGGTATTGACAGACTAGAGTTGCTGGGTCTGAAGTTTTAAGAATAACTCTCTCCTAACGTTTCCCTTTCTATCCAGGGAAGCTCGGTGAGTTGCTTATAAATCAGACCTGAAGTATGATGAATCGAGGTCTCCAACTCAATTAGCTTAATGTGGGTAAGAGGATTTCCAGGGTTTTGCAGGCTTTGTTTTACTAATCCTCTGAGCAGACTGTTCTATAAAATGTGGCTGCAGGACTCATGTGTGAGTCTTGGGGTATTTTTCCTTCCAGCATCCAACCTCAGCCTGTACCCCATAGCTTTGACTTGAATCTGGAGCTACTGAATGATGTTTCTGAGTGTGGTTTGTCCTTTAGCAAGCCTCACCTTGTTATTTTTCTGCCTTTGCACCGAGTTAAGAAAGCAGCCTAATAGAATTGCTGCTGTCACTGGGTGATTTAATTGAGGGGGAAAAAAATCTCAGCAATTCACGGCAAAGCAGAAGCTGGAGCTGTTTCTCTGTCAAATAAATGATCCGAGGAGATGATGGGTGGACAGCAGCAGACCCCGGCAGTTGGGAGAGCTTTCAGCATGCCTACTCCAGCCGCGGAGCGGCATTTCTTGGAGGAATTGATTATGGAGTTTGCTTTTTTTGCTTTCTTTTCTTGAGAGAATATTTTGAAGCTCTAGGTAATGTTTATTATGAAAAAATCCATCTTGGATTTAAACACATCTCACGTTTCGGAATATTATTAGGGTTTTTTTTCCTACATGGCTTCTCTGTCAATCACAGCTTAACCTTGCAAGTTTTTCTTCATTTAATTTTTTTAATTGACAGATATAGTTGTATATATTTATCATAAACAGCGTATTGTTTTGAAGTCTATTTAAATAGTGACATGACTAATGGTAGCTAATTATCATATGCATTACCTGATATAGCATTTTATTTTTTTTTGGTGGTGTGAATACTTTACTAGAAGATGTCACTTCTTTACTGTAAGTGAAGTCAAATAAATCATTTCCTTGGAAGCTTTTGATGGTATTCTTACCTGTAATACCACATTGTACAATAACTCTCTTGAATTCATTCCGCCTATCTAGTGACATACAACTTGGTATCCTTTGATCAAAATTATTCCAGACCCATCTTCACCCTCAAATATCCAAATTCCTGGTAATCTCTTATCCCTTTTTCTTCTGTGACATAACGTTTGTAGCGTATACTGTGAACTCCTATAGTGCTTGTCTTTTGGTGCCTGGCTTCTTATTTTACTTAATTTCCTTGAGATTCTTCAGTTGTCATGAGTGGCAGACTCTTCTTTTCAATGGACTCTTCACTTTATTCCACGGGTCTTTATTCCATGTGTCTGTTTTTATGCTGGTGCCATGGTCTTTTAGTGAGTAAATATGTACAGGATTTTTTTTTTTCCTATCCAGTACCAGGGTTTGAACTCAGAGCTGCACACGGCTTGCTCAGTTGGTGATCTACTTGAGTCATGCCTCCAGTCCTGCTTTCTACTGGTTGTTTCTGAGATAGAGTCTTGTGGACCTTTTGCCTGGACCAGCCTCCACATATGATCATCTGAATGTTAGCCTCCTAAGTAACTAGAATTACAGGCATGGACCTCCAGCATCTGGCTGTGTGGGATATTTTAGGTGATGTGATACTCCCAACTTTATTGTTGTGCTCAAGATTGCTTTGGCTACTCATTTTGGAAGGGTTGGAGTAGAATCCAGTGAGAGCACTTCAACAGTATTCGTCAAATCCATAGTTTCAGATAGGCCTTCCTATATCTGCGTCTTTAGCCATTTCTTTCATCAACATCCTCTACTTGTCTTTCTAGAGATTCTTCTGTCTATTCCTTGGTTCAGCGTATTCTGAGGTATTTCATTTTGTTTGTAGCCATAATAACTAGGATTGTTTTTTTCTTGCTTTCTTTTTCAGACCACTAGTGTCTAGAAACACTCCTCATTTCCATAGTACTGGACTGGGCCAGAAGCCCAGGCAGTTGAATTTGCAGAACAAGGTGGGGACAGAGACATGGAGTTTACCATGCAAGCTTGAGTCTGCACTGCAAGATCCTTCCTGGGGCAGGGCACTGCTCCAGGCCTAGCCCGTGAGCACCAGCCTGGCCCAGTGCCCAAGGAAAAGCTTTGTGTTCACTTGTCTCTCTTTCCTCCAATCAGGTGCCATCATTAGAATGTGCTGTCCAGAGCAAGAAAGGATGACATAGGAAAGGTCCACTACCTTCCATTGCTTGTTCTAGTGCTGCTTTCCCTATTGAGTTACAACGGGATTTTTCTGTTTTCGAACTGGTTTCCTTAGCTCTTGTGAAGTTACCTTTATGATTGTTGGAGTTGAGGTTTCCACGGAAGCCCAACTGCTCTCCACCCTCTTGCTTCGCCCCCAACAGATGCACACTCACTATTAAATACAAGGATACTGAAAGGAAATGCAACATTCAGTTCAAGTGATTCCACAACTCAGCCTCTGTGACATGAGGCAGGTCATTCACCTCCCTGGGCTTTCTTTGAGAGAATCAGCGACTACTTCCTGGAGGGGAAATGAGAGTTCAGATGGAGCAGCGCATCGTTGTATTCAGGAGAAGTGAAGGGCAAGGGCAAGGTTAGCTATAAACAGGATTGCTCTCGACCAAGCACTGTGGTAGGTGTTGCATGCTGGGCAAAAAGATAGAGAACAGAGTTCATGGCTTGTGCCTCGCAAGAGCCTCCCACTTGCTGCCTTTCGTTACTCTAGCAACCCTGTAAAATAGCTGTCCAGTTATGATTACTTGTATTTTCAGAAAAAGAAACAGAGACCAAGTGAGTGAAACCATTTACTTAAGATGACAGTCTTAATTTTTTCTTGTTTACTTGTACTCTGAATGTATTATAAGTTCATCATATTCTGTCCTTTGAAAGCCCCTGTCACTCACATGGACAAAGAAACAGCCCTTGCTCCAAAGGGCACCAAGTCGAGTGCAGATAAGTGAAGGGATGTGTACAGCCCAGAGTTAAACTAATCATGTGTGCATTTGCCTTAGATTCTCTTAAACCCGCTGCTTTTAAGGCTCTGGATCCTAGCAGCTGCCTCTCCACTTCCTCTCAGTGTTTCTTGTGTTCCTAGGGATTCTTAGTAAGCCCGGACTTTTCTTAACCCAGGAACTCAGAGTCTGCTCTACCACAATAGGCTACTCAGGGCTCCGTCCCTGGGAAACACAGACAGAAATGTCCTTATGCTTAGCCACGAAATGCCTGCCACCTTTAGTAAGGCGACCTGGACCATTGCTCGTATGCTACCAAAAAAAAAAAAAAAGAGACAAAATAGATGAAATAGACACTGTAACACATTTTGCTTCTCTTGGCTGACCATAGGGCAAAGTAGAGAATGCAATTACCCGGTTGACGTGTGCCGAGCTCACAGAGATGAGCCGGCCTTGAGCACACCAGGAGACGGTTCTTAGTCTCGCTAATTCCTGTGAAGAGTTTGTTCTTTTTTGAGAAGTTTTGTTTAATCATAAGAACAGCATAAGACCATCTTTAAATATCTCTGTTTTTATCAGGTGCCAGTATCTCATGCCTGTCATCCTAGCTACTCAGGAGGCTGAGATCTGAGGATCATAGTTCAATGCCAGCCTTGGAAGGAAAAACTGTTTGATTTGTATCTTCAATGAACCAGCAAAAAAAAAGCCAGAAGTGAAGCTGTGGCACAAATGGTAGAGCACTAGCCTTGAGCTAAAAAAAAGTCTGAAGGGCAGACCCTATGCCCTAAGTTCAAGTTTCAACACCAACACGTACACAACATGCATGCACACACTCAAACACATTTCTGTTCCTGGGCCTTTTTAGATTTTAGTGAATCAAACAGAGACCTGTTGTGCGCACACACAATCCAGATAATGTCAGTCATCAGCACAGCTGGGTAACCCTGAGGGAGAGAATGAAGAGAACCAGTCCGGCTATCCAGCACTGGCTGGTACTGAGGAAGAGGTTCAAGAGTCCCCACGGGTGCCTTACCTTCAGGGTTGCCCCGGGCAAGTGTGGGTTCTAGGGCACACCTCTCAGCACTTCAGTACTTGTCAGTATCCATTAGTAAATTAATTCACTCAATGAAGATTGTTTTTGGAATCTGTGAAGTACGTATTTCAGATACTATAAAGAAGAGAAAATGTGTATGACATCTGATATAATCTAAAGCAGAAATATGGTTAATTCATTTTTAATAGTGCCTGGAAAAAAGATTCACTTCAATCTGGGTTGCAAGAAAAATATGCTAGTTGAACTGAATTAAGTGGTAAGTAGGAGTGCTAGAGGCAGGATGGAAGGAGTTCAAGGCTGAACCATAGCAAATGTAAGATTCTATCCAAAAGATCACTAAAGCTAAAAGGGCTGGGGGAATGGCTCAAGTGGTAGAGCAACTGCTTAGGAAGCACAAAGTCCAGAGTTCAAACCTAAGTAACACCAAAAAAATAATAATAATCCTAAATAGGTGATAGATGTGGTAGTGTACTCTTGTAATCCCAGCTCTTCTGGAAAAGGAGAGAGACAATTGAGGCTAACTTGCACAAAGTTAGCAAACATTTATCTCAAAGACAAAAGGAATAAAGAGAACGGGGACACGGCATGGCTCAACTGGTAGAGTGCTTGCCCAGGAGAGAAAATAAACAAAAGGAGGGGAGGGTTTAAAAACGATGTTCTTTTTATTAGTTATCTTTTTCTTCCATTATTCCTATAAGAAGTGGGTGGAAAATGGCAGTTTTGCATAGAACTGAACTTTGGCAAAAGACACATTAAGAAAAACATGGTTTTGTACATGGAATCCAGAATCTTCAAGCAGAGGGGCCCAGCATTTGCTGAGAGCCTTTGAATTTCCCGATACTCCATCAAGCCCGCCCCAGAGACCGGTGTTTCTTTTGTTACTCAGAGTTTACAGTTGTTTCTGAGGAACAGATACATCTCCCCCCAGCACAGAGCTGCCAGAGGTGAGCACAATCCAGTATTCTTCCAGGGTTGCGAATCTTTTATCACTTTGATTGAGAGACTTAACCAGGCGCTGCTAACTCACGCCTGTCATCCTAGCTAGTTAGGAGGCTGAGGTCTGAGGATCGAGGTTTGAAGCCAGCCCAGGCAGAAAAGTCTGTGAGTAAACTACTCAGAAAAAGCCAGAATTGGCTTGTGACTAGAGCACTAGCTTTGGGCACAATGAGGCTCACGGGCGATGGTCAGGCCTGAATCTAAGCCCTAGCACCAGTAAATAAATAAATAAGCAAGCAAACCAACAAACAAATGACCTGTCCTTCCGACTCTTACGAGATAACAAACAAAACCCAACCTTTTTGTTTTGTCACAGCCAATGTTATGAGAAGTTAATAACAATCCATACTAATAAGGTTCCTCTAATGCAAGAATATAGACCATGAAAGATAAATAACACATGATATTTCCTACTGTGAGTGGTAAATCCCATAACCATTACTGAATAGTTGAATAAAGTAAAATCTATCTACCTTTGTGTTTGCCAAGAATTTTGTAAAATGCCAGAGCTCAAAAAAGGTAATCAGGGGCTGGGAATATGGCCTAGTGGCAAGAGTGCTTGCCTTGTATACATGAAGCCCTGGATTCGATTCCCCAGCACCACATAAGTAGAAAATGGCCAGAAGTGGCGCTGTGGCTCAAATGGTAGAGTGCTAGCCTTGAGCAAAAAGAAGTCAGGGACAGTGCTCAGGCCCTGAGTTCAAGGGCAGGACTGGCAAAAAAAAAAAAAAGGTAATCAGCAGGAAGCAAGTAGTATGATAACCATGTGTGGATTCCATAAGCTCAGTGCTGTGTGTTGTCCTGTTTTCCAGAGGCTTCTGTGTTACTTTGTTTTGCCTTCTTAGCTCTCTTTACTATAATTTGAAAGAAAATACTTTCTAAATTTGTTGCTCTCCCCGTTATTGATAATGTGATTGGGAAAGAGATTTCTGAACTCTTGTTTGCTTTTTTAACATATTGGAAAATTTTAAGGATTAAAAGAAAGATATGGGGCTGGGGATATAGCCTAGTGGCAAGAGTGCCTGCCTCGGATACACGAGGCCCTAGGTTCGATTCCCCAGCACCACATATACAGAAAATGGCCAGAAGCGGCGCTGTGGCTCAAGTGGTGGAGTACTAGCCTTGAGCGGGAAGAAGCCAGGGACAGTGCTCAGGCCCTGAGTCCAAGGTCCAGGACTGGCCAAAAAAAAAAAAAAAAAAAAGAAAGATATGTTTAAGTCTAGTATGGTATTCTGCACTTAGCATCCACATTAGCTTTTCCCTTTCTTATTTCAGCAAAGCAATAAATAACACTTCTCCAGAATTCCACAATGGCAGCTTCTCCTTAGCCTAACTTTATTGTTGCTAATTATTGTTTGACAAACACCTTAAGACTGAATGGGCCCTAATTAAGTTCTGTTTCTTTTTAATATTTTATTTTTTTTGGCTGCCTATGGTTTTATTAAAAGCTGAAGGAAAGTGAATTTATGTTTTTATTGTATCGCTATAGAATTCTGCATGTCTATTTAGGGAAGTTCTTCATCTTCTTCTAATTTTCAGTTTTACCAAGCGTTGGCTCTCGGCATGATTTCTTCCTCTGGTCTTCTGAGAAGATGCACAGGGCCATCCCTGCCCAAGCTAATCTCACAGGCTTCTCAGAGATTCTGTCATTTTCTTTCTGTTCTGCGTTCAGCTCAACTGACCAATTCTCTATTCAGATGTGAGGAAAATCTGTCCAGTCCCTTCTATCATTATAATAAACGTGTAAAACCTTTATGGTTTTGTCTTCCAATTTGTCTTGTTACACCTAGTGACTCAAGAAGCTGAGATCTGAGAATTTGTGGTTCGAACCCCAGCCCAGAAAGACAAACTTGGGAGACTTTTATCTCCAGTTAAGCAGCTAAAAACTGGTATGGGGAGACATGGATGGAGTGGCAGAGTGCTAGCCTTGAGTGCAAAAGAAAGAGCAAGAGGCCCTACGTGAAACTAA
Source organism: Perognathus longimembris pacificus (assembly GCF_023159225.1). Taxonomy (NCBI): domain Eukaryota; kingdom Metazoa; phylum Chordata; class Mammalia; order Rodentia; family Heteromyidae; genus Perognathus; species Perognathus longimembris. The sequence goes on along the minus strand of NC_063173.1, from coordinate 7,185,578 downwards.
GAGAATCTCACAGCATTTGAGAACTGTAAGTTTAGGAAGCCCATCCACACGACGGCCATCTGGGGCTTTCCATTCCCTTTGAGAGGTATTTCTTCTTCCTTAAAATAGAAGGCATTTGCCTTATGTGGAAAACAGCCTTCAGAATAAACAGCAATAAGAACCCTACCACTTAGGCCTGTGAGCCCAGCTCCAGGCTGCTCTAAGTGAGACCAGTGCTCTAGCACTTGAAGTGAATTCTTACTGTCTGTGCCCTTTCATTCAGACTCCAGATCTATTCACCTGCTTTGCCTGCCCCCACCCGCCACCCTTTCCTTCCCTTTGCTATCTCTGTGGAGGGAGCTGCTTCCAGCTGCATCGCTTCAGCCAACAGCACTTAGATCCCTTCCACGTTTGAAGACCACAGGTCCAAAGGGCTTCCACGGGCAGAAATTAAAATGTCTCAAGGCTGGGGGAGAATCACCTTCCGAGCTTCCAGAGGAAGCTCGTCAAATCGCCCCCCGTTTGCATCCCCTTCTTTAAAGCTTCAAGAACCATTGCATCATTTCTGGGTGCCTTTGGTCTGTCCCCCACTAGCCTCTTCTGACTCTTTCAAAGCCCCCCATCCCCCCTGTGATAACACCGGAAGCAAGGACATCATCCAGGAGAATCTCCCCTCCCCCATGTCTGTAGGTCAATCACATCTGCAAAGTTACTTCTGTGTGTAAGGTGACATGTTCATGGGTTCCAGGGATCTGAAAGTGGACGAGCAAAGTGGGGTGCATGATTCTCTCTCTATAACTTTAAAAAAAGAATCTTTCATTTGTTTCAAGGGACAGGGGGGTTGTTATTGTGACTTCTCCACAAAATTTCCACGGTGTTCCAATCAGCCTCACCCCTTCATTACACTCCTGGCTACTACCATGACTGCACCCCACTGGTTTGCTTGTTTCACTTCCATACTTGCAAAGAATCTATTTTGGCAGTATTTAACTCTACCATAACTCTTCATGTTGTCTCTTTTTGTAAAAATAAATAGCTAAATAAACTAAGATCTATGAGATCAGACTACAAGGCATACTTTATGGTTCACTTCTGGCATCATTATCTGGGGAAAGCATCACAAATAATTCTTGTTCCCCCAATTCCCTATACTGACACAAGTTGTGTTATAATGTGTCTAAAGGTAACTCACATTTCTTTGTACTACAACTACCATTAAGTAATGGTGGCAACAGTGTAATTATGACTTTTTGTGCTGAATACATGAGGTTCTAGATTAGGGACATTCTATATATTACCTACAATTATCTTGCAAAGCATAAGTTATCATTCTTGCTTTGCAAATTAAGGATATGGTCTTGCATAAAAATCTAACACTTGCTTAAAACCATCTAACCAGGAAATGATGGAGCTGGGATTTACTTCAGCGGTCTCTGCTTCAATCCTGTCTCCATTTACTGGGTTTAATCTTGCATGCTATTTGCCTCTCCTCTTGTCCCCTTGGTATGTAAGTACTGATTATGTGGAGTTACTTTTTGTGCAGGTACTGGGCCTTGAACTCAGGTCAAGAAGCTCTCGCTTGGCTTTTTTTTTCTCTCAAGGCTGGTGTTCTGCAACTTGAGCCACTACACTTTCATTTCCTGCTTTTTGCTGGTTAATTGGACATGAGGCTTACAGACTTTTCTGCCAGGGCTGGCTTCAGGACCCTCAGATCTTAGTAGCTTGGATTGTGGGTGTGAGCCACTAGTGCCTGGCTTGATTGCCTGAAACTTACTCCTGTAAGTTTTAATTTTAATTTTAATATAATTGATGTCAGCATAATAGAGGTACAGAAATATTCGCATACAGATGATACCTGCAGATCCGGGTATGGTGTTACATGCCTATAATCCCAGTACTCTACAGGCCCAAACAGGGAAATTACAAGTTAAAGGCCAATCTAGGCAACAGAGCAAGATTCTGTTTCAAAAAATGAAAAGACATCCACAGAATCATTCCTGAATCCATTTTCAGTGCTCTTACTTATTGGGAATTTTATCTATTTTGATGGCAGAGACTATAAGAGACGGACTGGCAAATACATTTTCTCAAATACATAACTATAAGAGCTGACTTGCTTCCTAAGTATTTATATGAGTATGTTGGAAGAAGAGATGAAGTTAAAACTTATTTGCATGTGGATGATTCTACCTAAGAAAAGGAAATTTCACAGTGTATCTGCAGAAGTTGCTACTTTAGCATGGAGTGAAAACTCCCACTGTATTTATCAGGTAAAGCTGGAATTGCCGGCTGGGTTATCTGTAAAGAACCTATCCTTTGAGCCATCAGTGTCTAACAGGAGCTACTTCTCTGTGAAGCTTGCTGTATATATATATACACACATATATATATACACATATATACATATATATACATATGTATATATATGTATATGTATATATATATATGGATGTTTTTAAAGGGTTAGTTTAAATTCCTGGATAGTACACAATTTTTACTTTACTTAGATAGAAAAAAAATTGGATGTAGAAAAAGAATGTTGGCAATTAGGTCAGCACAATCTCAGGGTTTTGTCTTTGAAGTCAGGCTTAAATTGTGTCTTTGATAAATAAATAATGAGGTTTCACATGCTAAACTAAAATAGCATAACAGTGTTTGATAATAAAAGGGATTTCATTAATAATTGAGAATTAATAATAACCACAATGAGTTCTAATAAGCCGAACATTTACCAGTTAGGAAGATTTGGCTTTGCAAGTTCATATAATTCTATTACTGGCTCCATGGAAGTTAATTGGAATTATGGAAGATTCCTACTCTTTCAGAGTATTAGTGACTTGGAAGCCTTAGTAGCAGACAGACAAGTTTGAAACAAGCTCTACTATCCATCTTGGAACTTCTTACGTGTAAAATTTGTACACTACTCTTTTTTTTGTTTAATTCGGTTAGTATTGGGTTTGAACTCAGGGCCTTGAATTTGCTTGATTTGTGGCTTGTTTAACTTACTTGGCCAGTACTCTACTCCTTGAACCACACCTCCAGCCTGGATTTTTGCTGGTTATTTTGGAGATGGAGTCATTTGAATTTTTCTGCCCAAGGTAGCTTCAAACTGTGAACCTTCTGAGCTCAACCTCCTGAGTATATAAGGTTACAGGTATGGGCCATGGCACGTGGATACAGTACTCTTATTTCATAGTCATTATTATTAAAGTAAATAGTAGAAAAGAGACTAGGTTATACTCTGGTCCCCAGTTAGTGTTCAGCACATGACAACTGTTTTTTCTTTTTTCCATTAATAACCAGAATTCTCTGTTCAGTAGAAAATCTACATATAAATCATGCCTACTATCCAAGTCCCATTCTGAGTCATTAGAGTTTGTGACAGAAAAACGTATTTAATAATCTCCTTAGTGTTGGCACAGCTAAGGAGCGAGCACGGAGGAGTGAGATATTGGTCCCCCTTTACAGGCCCCATGATGCTAACAAGGATGTCATTTTTGCTTCCGTGAAAAATAAAAAAAAAAGAACTTGGGTTCATGTTTTGAATGTGTCTGGGGTTTTTAATTCAGGTTCGAAGACAAATGTGCGTGCTGTTGAGCCTGCTGAGGCAGACTTTGTCTAAGGACCCTTCATCACTTGAACTGAACGGGCAGGCCCGAGCAAGCCCGGAGCTGGATGTGGATGCAAAGATAGATTGGGAGATAGGGTGGGCAGGAAGGGTGAGCTGCCTACTCACAAAGGCCTCACGGCTTGTATGTTCCCACGCAAGTCTCTGTGGCACTCTCTGTAGAACGCCAAGGAGCTTAGGTCTAAGACACACAAAGGTCTCTTCCACCAAAGGAAATGTGAGTGTCCATTAGGACATGTGTTTCAAACAGCCTGCGCCTGCGTGCTCTGTTCCTTACCTCCAATGATTGCCTGATGTGGAACTCAGAGTCCTCCCTTATGTGGGTACTCTGCTAGGCCCATTATTAGATTCTTTATACTCATTTATTCCTGATACAGTCCTGTAAAACAGTGCTGGGATGGGCTGGGGATATGGCCTAGTGGCAAGAGTGCTTGCCTCGTATACATGAGGCCCTGGGTTCGATTCCCCAGCACCACATATACAGAAAATGGCCAGAAGTGGCACTGTGGCTCAAGTGGTATAGTGCTAGCCTTGAGCAAAAAGAAGCCAGGGACAGTGCTCAGGCCCTGAGTCCAAGCCCAGGACTGGCCAAAAAAAAAAAAAAAAAAGAGTGCTGGGATCTGGGCACTGGTGACTAATATCTTGAATCCTAGCTACTCAGCAAACTGAGATCTGGGGATCAAGTTTTGAAGCCAGTCCAATCAGAAAAGTCATTGAGACACTTATCCCAAACTAACCAGCAAAAAGCAAGACGTGGAGATGGGGCTCAAATGGTAAAGCAGCAGCCTCAGAGGTAAAGTTGAGATCACGAGGCCTTGAGTTCAAACTCTAGCACACACACATACGCACGCGTACACGCACGCACACACGCGCGCAAGTAGAGATGAATGAATCGTTTCTCTTACCTTGGTTCAGTTGTTTTTTTTTTATGTTTGTTAAGTTTTCTTATCTTTTATCAGTTGACCAAAACTAGAACACTGCAACATGAATGTCAAAGAAAAAATTGTATTGCATCCAGCCCTGATTTCCAACCAATTTTTCCTCTGTGTTATATACTACTACTACAGTTTACTTCTGCTTGTCAGGTCATTATTTGTTTTTCTACCTTCAGGATGAATTGTAGAATGCAAACTGTGAGAAGACTCTCTTTAGTCCCACTGAACACGATCCGTTACCTTCAGTTCTCTGTCTCTTTTCCTAACAATTCCCGTTAGACACAGATCCCTGACACGCCTCTCATTGGACAATTGTCTCCAGAAATAGGATTGATGAGGGACTTTGTTACTGCCTGGTTTCCTAGTAGTTGTGGGGCTCTCTTCCCCCTTCTTTACATAGTCATTTACTTCTGTGATATCTCTCTCTTGGTGGTACTACAGTCAAGCTTCATGCTTACGCAGTAAATATCCCATAGAGCCAGACCTTCAATCCTGTTTTCTTCTAGCAGTTGTGTTTGTCAAAGTAGTATTTCACTTTCTACCCAGGTGCACTGCTGGACCACCACCTAGCTATTTTAGGCTTTACTTCATAGCAGGATGCCAGGCACATACCACCATCCTCAGCTGTGGGTGAGAAGGGATCTTGTGCAGATGACGAGGCCAGGACCGACCCAAGAGCCTCCTGCTCTCTCCTCAGTAGCTGCTTCAGATACAAGCCAGCAGCACCTGGTTCATGCCCTCCATGTACAAAAGGAAGATCCTTAGAGGTCCAGGCCATTTGTAAAGCTCCATCATGCAAATAGATACTCTTAGAAATGTTCACATAGCTCAAAAAGTATGTGAGTGGAGTAACTCATGCCTTAAATCGATCTATAGATGTCACTAAGAGGAGAGGCAGGCTCCCTGGAGTTCCCGGCATGCGCCCCTGGCAAAAGCAGGGTCTGATGTCCAAAGTTGAGGCATTAGCATATTTGAAGCCTAGAAGTGATCTTCTCTGCGTATTCTAATGGTCTCTCTACTGCATTATACATTTCTCCGTAACAAAGTGCTTTCTGATAGATAGTTCAGTCATATAATTATTCCATTGAAGACAATTTTGGAATGAAAATGTAATTTAGAGGGCATTAGTCCAATTTTTTTTTTTATCGCTATAAGTACTAAAGTCTTTTACATTTACACTATACTGAAAAGTTTACAAAAACTTTGATGTCCTGGTCTGTTTCTTACAGAATCCAATGAGTTAAGCAAACACATGTTTATTCCTATTCCACAGGTCCTAAGTACACATAAAATAGGGAGAGACTTGTATAATTAATTCATCTATATAGTTTTAATCAGGGCTAACTAGTAACAGTCCTTGTCCAATTTCCTCTAATCCCAGATATATCACTACTTTGTGTGTGTGTGTGTGTTTGTGTGTGTGTGTGTGTGTGTGTGTGTTGGGGTTTGGGCACTGTTCCTTATATTTTTCCCTCAAGGCTGATATTCTTCCACTTGAGCCATACTACCATTTTTGGTAGTTAACTGGACATAAGAGTCCATCGATTTTCCTGCCCATGCTGACGTTGAGTAGCTAAGATTATATCACCACTTCTACATAAACATTTCAGAATCTACATAGAAAATAAGTGCTGTTCTGTATGTTTTCTTTTTCATCATTAATAGCTTAAAAATATAAAATTTTAGCTTTAGGGAGTTGTTTTTTTCCCCCTACGGAATATGTAAGCACTAAGGAATCATTGCATCCAAGTCCCAAGTTCTTACTAGGAACTTCCGGTGGGATAAACAATGAAGAAAACTGAGGTCTATGCGTGGAATGAGTGCTCTTCCTCACCCCACAGTCAGGTGAGACAATTCAGCAGATAGCATCTTGGTATAAAAGAGAGTATTTATAGTATCCTTGAGAATGTATGTGCAAATTGCTGAAGGCTCATTCTAGATTAGAAGAAGGACCTTAGAGCTGCTATAGAACAAGTTCTGTCTATCTGAAACAACTACTTACTATAAATCATCTCAACTTTAGGTTTTTTATTATTGATCTGGTTCTCCTGTCCCAAGGTACCCCTGACAGTGAAGCTTAGTAGAATATGAGAGAATTGGAACCTTTTCACATGACCTCTGCTGCTCTCTTGACTGCAGATCAAGTGCACACAGACACTTCCTTGATACACTAAAGCTGTGAATGCAGACACTCTCATGCCTTAAGCAAAGAGAGCTTAGGTAACAAAGCTCAATGTCCTCCCCGACAACACTAGAGTGAAAACAAGGACAGGAAAAAATGTTCTGTGGGGCATTGAGTAAATTCCTTGCTCAAGTCCTCAGGGTCTCAACTAATTTTACGCAACGTGTGAACCTTGTGTTCAAGCTACTTCATTTTTAAATTTAAATTGATCTCTTTATTGTCAATGTGATGTACAGAGGGGTTACAGTTTCATGCGTAAGGCAGTGCGTACATTTCTTAGCAAACTTGTTACTTCCTCCCTCATTTTTTCCCAGCTACACGTTCCTTCCCCCACCCTTCAATTTAGCAATAGCTATATCTTTGTTGTGATTTTATTTTTCTCAAAATGCAATAGTCATGGATGATTCTCAGGCCACGTACCTTTCCCTCTCCCTAATCAGGAAGGAACGGGACACGAGGTACAATGCTCCTCCTGTTATTTATTTTACAGCTGCCTGATATAATGGTCTTTTTCCAAATCACTCTATTCTGTGACCATATGTACTTTACTTCTTTTATCACAATCTGATACTATTTTGTTTGTTTTCATTTCTATTGTGTCTTCCCTCCCTAAAATATAGTCTTCTTGAGGGAAAAAAGTTGGGTCTCCAGAGAAAATAGCCTTATGTGGTATATGGGTCATCAGTAATTATTCTCAGTGAACAAGCAGACAAATGAATGAGTGGCTGAAAAAAATCTCGTCTGTGTCACGCAGCTTCTGAAAGACAGGAATTGGATTTAGCCCCATACAAGAGAAATCTATGTGCTTCCACCCACTTTGCTACAGAGGCAGGTATTTTAAGAGCGAGTGAGTAGTATGTGTGTAGCACATGTATCATTGTGGGTACGTGTGGGGAACAGAGAGAAGAGAGAGGCAGAAAGAGAGAAAGAGTAGGTACTTGCTTTGATTTGCTAACTGGTCAAATGTTTCTATTTAGTGCCACGCTAAGGCTTTTAAGTACAACTGTTCATCTTTGCTTTCTGTGTATGCTAGGAAAGCCTTTCCAGCCATGTTATTCAGGAAGGTGGAAAGCGTCTTCGAGGTTAGCGTAGCAGTTTAGGGATAGTGTTCTGAGTGTGAAAGTGGTGCAGAGCCTTGCACTTGTGATACACAGCACAAGCCCTTTGTTTTAGCACCACTTGAGAGTTCAGGTCATGGACTGTGATTGTGAAGGGCATGGCGTTTCTTTGTTTTCTATGTGGGCTCCTAACAATTGGTGCTACTCAATTATTGCCCTCTTAGTAATTTAGTATCTACTCAGTCCTAAATCTACCATCACGGAGAATTATGTTAGGCATCTAAGGTCTCATTATATTCCTTCCTGCCATAAAGACAAACATTACTGTACCATTTTACAGATGAAGAAACTGAGATTGGGAGAGCTGGACTAAACTACCTTTCTCTTATCAGACAGATGGGATTCAATATGTGACTTGAGACTCCCTCCTTTGCCTTGACCTCTTAATTTTCTTTGAAAGATGTTAGAAATGGATGAGAACATCAGTTATTTAAATAAATCACTAAGGCCCAAATGATGAGAACCCATGTCTATATTGCATGCAGCTGGTGACTAGAAATTGGAAAGGTGAAGTTCTGTGTGGTTTTAATACTATGTACTTTATGATCATAAGCAGCTGGCAAGGCTACTTACTGTACCTGGTCGTACACCTGCCTCCAACCCTAGCTTCAAAGCTCCTTTTGGTTTCTTTGTACAAATCACTTTATTTTCAAATGTTTCAACCCCATAACGGTAGGATGATGAAGATATTACCTGACCCCTGTGAAAAATCACCTTAAGAACATGTGTGCCTGTAGAATCTAGAATGCTCTGATAAATGCCAGACACTTATTTTTAGGGAATGACTGCCTCAGCTTTGTACAGATAACATATTTTAAAACTGGACTTTCTTTTTTTTTTTCTCAAATTTTTATTTTCAAACTGATGTACAGAGAGGTTACAGTATCATACGTTGGGCATTGGATACATTTCTTGTACTGTTTGTTGCCTTGTAAAACTGGACTTTCTTTTGTCACCAGATTATTGCTTTGGTGTTTCAACCCAAAGTTCTGTTCATACCGAGGTTTTTGCTTTGTTTGAACTAGTGTCTTTTAGCAGGTCATTTTGGTGGCTAAGTGTTATGGTGATGTATTGTGCTGCTTTGTGAGTAGAGAGTTACAACATGGTGGTACACCATGATGGTGTTTCAGTTAGGGCATAGATTCAATTACAGTGGTGACTATGGTTTACTCATCCACCTCCCTTCAGCTTATATGTACAATACCTGAAATCTGATTGGCATTAGGTTGACTGACTAAATGAACACCTGTAACATAACCTGTAGGGTCTCAGTTTCTTTCTGAGTGTGAATTAAGATAGAAAGCATTGTGTGAACTTTACTTGAATGTAGAAAACATTGACTATTATGCTAAGATAACCAACTTACTGGTGACTATTACCGAGTATCTCTCTCGCTTTAGTGACCAGGGAAGTACCAAGCTGATAGCAGCAAGGCAGTGAGAATCTCAGTTTCCACCCCGCTGACTGAATGAATCTACCTATGGAAATAATCTGTACAAAGTTGTCATGTAGAAAATTATTGTCTTTTCATGTGTGGTTTGTACTCATTTAATTTCTTGCCACAAGTGGTTTTGCTTCTGTCCTCTGATCTTATGCATTTTGATTGCCAGTTGGCTATAAACCATAGCTCAATCGGGGGACACCTTTTCATGTCACCTCTCCGGAAGCCTGCGTGGCTGCCTGCTGTCACATGCAGGTAATGTGGATGGGTGAAAGCCCTGAACGGAGCTGACACTCCGCGGAGGTGTGATGGCATTTGCGTGTCACTGATAAGAGATGATTAGCTACTTTAATTTCCATAGAGGTTGACATATTTCCTTATGCAAAATAACAAATGTGTTTTATATGGATTCCGTGGGTCCTGAACTCATGTCATGAGAATTCTAATTAGTAATAGGTGAGCCATGCAGAGGGCAAATGAGCTGATAATTTTGCTCGAATTAAAATCTCCCAGGTTTCCTCAAGGGTCTCTTTTGGAAGTAGCAGTATTCTCCCACGAGGATACAATGGCCTTCCAGATCTCTAACTCCTTCGTTCTTGCTCAGTTAAAAAAATAGCAACAGCCTTTCTTATTGGATAGTGGGATAGATGCTCAGATCAAAGGTGCTTGAATCTCATCCCTGAGATACAGAGGCTCCAGGGCATCATTGTAATCGCAATAATGTAGTACTTGAGAGAGTTCAGAGCCAGCCTCCACTCTTCTGTTATTAGCTGAGTGACTCCAGGCAAGTAATTCAAGGCCTTAAGACTCTCACGTTCCATAGATTTTTAAAAATGAATATAATAATTCCTCTAAATCCTCAAAGCAATTTATTTGTATCTCTCCTATAGGAAAATTAAGGAAGAAATATTAACACTAATTGAACATATTCTATATGGAATCCTTGTGTGAATATTTTTCATATCTGCTATTTAATCTCTGCCATAGCATTAAAGGCGCTCATTTTTGTTTCACTACTGAGTTCTTTTGGGAGTCATAGGTTAAATACTTATTCAAGACCCAAGAACTATGCTCAGACAGAAAAGAAAAAATTCAAACCTTAGTTCGCTACTACATTTTAACCTCTTTCCTCTCATTTTAATTTCCTGACTCTGGAATATTTCACTTTTTATCTCATAAGTAGAGCATTCCTTTGTTCAAAAATTGTCAGTTCTTGCCATGTCAGTTCTTGCTGCAGACAGGGGAGATATATAACATAGCCGATGCTGTCATAATGCCACAAATCCCATAGGACCCCCTCCTCCACCTTTTTAATTTGAATACTGGTAGATTGTGAGAACAAACTAAGATAGAAATTAAAAAGCTTTTGACTTGTGTTACATGCTTTGAGCCATGTATAGTAATAATATACTTTAATTTTTTAAGGTATGAGGATTGGCTTTTGGATCGTTTTAGAAAGAAGCTCCAAGCACAGCCACTGGTTGGAAACTCACAGTCCTACTCAGGATTTCTGATCCCTCTGAAAACATAACAGAAAACCTCTCTCAGATGTAGGGATGGGGCTCAGCCTAGCCTGGGTAAAGATGCCTGAAGTCCTTTGCTACATGCAGGGGCAATATGCTTGTTGTCTGTGGCCTGTGGCCCATCAGCCTGTAGGGGTCATTTTGTGTGGCTCACAAATGCTGTTACCGATGTGCTAATGTGGCTCTGGGCAGGAAACAAGCTTCCCTGCCCCTGTATGACAACACACATCTAAGAATGCAGCCAGTTGTTCACCCGTAACTTCCAAACTTCTTTCGAAACACACTTATTTCCACGCAATTTTAAAAAACATAAAATTGAATGAAAAGGTAATGAACTTTAGAGTTTAGAAAGTTGGGACATTCTGAACTCCATGCCCCTATTCATCCTGCCAGAAAGTTTGGGTGGGCCGGGTGAAGGACTAAGGAAGAAGGCATTCTTCCACCTACACAGAGTCTTTCAGCTCAGTTTCACTCAGCATAGCTAAGATGCTCGATCGTACTGGGTAAGGAAGAGAAAATATCGGCCACTCTGGTCCACAGCTTTGTCGTCTTACCTTAGCTCAATCTTTCTACTCAACCCTGCCTTGAATATCAGAATATTCCAGCAGCTGGAAGAATTGGAGAAGCATTAATGCTGTGGTTCCATAGCATCAACCTCAGATCGTATTTGCTCTTTTGAGACTCTATCCAAATTTGTTTCTGAGTCTAAGACTTTACAGAGCAGGGTGGATCATCTACACAAATCAAGAAGACATTCCCAAGGTAAGAATCCATCCCAGCCTTCCCAGGAGGCCACGCAGAGAAAGTCACATATGGGGGAAGGAGGTTTATAAAGAGATTTATTGAAGAGGGGCAATGGCTTCCCACCCCTATCCAGGTGGATCCTTCTGATGATGGGCCTAGAGAGGTGGGAGGTACTCTGTGTGAGCAGCAAGGTCTGGGCAGAGAGTGGGAGTGCCCACCTCTCCTGGGGGGAGTTCTAGGGCTGGGTGGAGTTCAGGTGATGGGGGGGGGGTGTCAGCTGACACAACTCTACACGTGGCCCAGCAAATGTAGTAGGAGGGGCTGGGGACCGGAGGTGGAGGAAATGCTAACACTAAGGCTGAAGGAATGGAGCCTTGAGACTCTGACCAGCGATCACCTCCCGTCTCTCCATCAGGAGTCTGGTTGATGCTAATCAAGAGCTATAAGCACAGAGGCGAAATCCATCCAGTTTGAGGTTGAATAGAGGGATTCCTCAGGATGAGGCATCACTGGAATAACATTGTTTACTTTGTTTATTCAACAAGCATCTATGAAGTACACAGCAGCCCTCTGTGCAAGTAAATACTGACCTCAAGGTAAAATGAATGGGAAGCAGCCCTTTTTAGTGTGGACGCAAGTCCCGTGAATTACAAGAAAGCTGGAGGGTGCTTGGGACTCCATGAGGGACAATAAAGCAGACTTGTGCAGAGTGGGGTGCACATTTATGATACCATAGCCGGGTCAGGTCTCCCGAACAATTGAGGTGATAGTTTGAGTAGAGATTGAAGACAGCAAACCTAGAAAATCTCCACGTTGCCAGAAAACGAAGCCTCTTGACACTGCAATGATTATGGCAGGGGAACATTCGGAGACAGGAGTAGGACAAAATGTCAGAAGGGGCCCAAGGAGCTGATCTCAGAAGCTCTTCGAGGGTATATTAGGAGTTTAACTAAAAACTACTGGGAGAATTTTGAGCTAATAAGTGACAGCTATGCTGTTCTCACTAGCATGTGTGCGCGCATGTGTGTGTGTGTGTGTGTGTGTGTGTGTGTACTCATGGGCATGCAAATGTGTGTGTATGTTTTGAGGATGGTGGAAGCAGAAAAGAATGAAGAGAAAAATGTGAGATGCAAAGAGTTTTAAATTCGTCCTGATATGATGCGAAGCCCCTGGAGGACTTTAAAAGGAAAACGTTGAGGAAGTGGGTGAAATTAGCACGAATTAACACGAGAGAGCCTCTTGGGCAGCTGTTTGTTGCAAGCCGGTCTTGGCCGCCAGATACCCTCCATAGCCAGCCAGCAGTCAGATCCCACGGTTCTCTGTGGCTTTCTGCCTCTGCTACTCATAGTTTAGGGTCTGCTTCCCATTCCCCGGAGCGGCCAAGGCACGTCCCCTGGAATCATTGCCTTTGCCTGGACTTAGTCCCCAAATTCAGTTTATCCACCACCAGTAATGGCCGCTCGAGTCCTCTTGGAATGGCCTCTCTTGGCTGTTGTCTTTGCCTGACCCACAGCCCTGACTCTAACCTTTTCCTCATCTGCCTGGTGAGCTTCTAAGCACATGCCCGTTCTCCTAGGGGAGCCCCGGAGCCTCAGGTCTTCCTGTGTGAAATCTCCAGGCAAGAACATGTGAGATTTTAACACCAAATGTTCAGGTCAAAATAGATCCCAGACCAAAGTCAAGTCTCCCCTCTTCCCCCATTGCCATGGACACCGAGGCCCCACCAGAAGGGCCTGGGCTGTATGATGTGTTCTCCTCACCCTTATGGGACACAAGACCCATGGGCCAACTTGCCCAAGAGAGGCCTTGCGGCAAATAGACTGTGGGGTAAATATGAAGGCATGTCTTCAGTCACGATGCTCAAGAGTCAGTTGCTTTTTGAACTTTGCATGTACTTTTCACTGATACACGAAAGCACAGTTTATGTATCAATGGGGGATTACTTGTTGCTTTATTACATATATCATATAATGTTTAAATCATTTGTTATCTATCCATCTTGTTATTTGTACTTCTTTATGGTGAAAACTTTCAAACTCTTCTAGTTTTTTTTTTCTCTTTAATGTTGAGCATAGTTGTTATTGCTAGATAATCAGCACCCATTGATCAGCTTCATTCTCACTGTTCTCTAGTTTTCACCTTTCCAGCTTTCCAAATTCTGTGAGATCCAATTTTGGTGTCCTAGGACCTTTGCCCTTCTGTGCCTCCTTTATTTTCCTTAACATATTAGTTCCAGTTCCATGGAAGTTTTCGCAAAAGACGGTTTCACTGTTTCTAGGGCAGAATCGTATTCCATTGTGTACGTATAATACAATTGCTTTATCCATTTATCAGTTGATGAACACTTGTGTTATTTCCATGTCTTGGTTAACGTGAATAGTGCTGCAATGATTATGAGCATGTAGATGTCTCGGTTTCCTTTGGATATCTATCTAATATTTACCCATATGGTTGTACAGGTTTACCTATCTACCAACATTGTACAAAGGTTTCCTTTTCTCTGTATTCTCCTAGGTGTTGCTGTTGTATATTTTAAACACACACACACACATTCATTCTTTTCTTTTTCTTATTTATTGTCAAAGTGATATACAGAGAGGTTACAGTTTCATACGTTAGGCCTTGGGTACTTTTCTTGTGCTGTTTGTTACCTCCTCCCTCATTCTTATTGGAGTGAGCTAAATCTTATTGTGGATTTGATTGGCATTGAAGTCTTCTTTGCCTTTTCCATGTCACATCCACCAGGTTGGTACCACCAACCGTGTCTGCGTGGAAACAACTCATCCACACGCACTGAGTCTCCTCATGGATCTATCTGCCTCAGACTGTGACAAGGCTTTACAGTTTCTCATTAATTCTGTTATAGGCCCAGATGCTCACCTCAGTAAAATTGATCTTTTTAGACTACACATTTCTGATAAATTGAATGAGGAGATATAAAACATCATTAATCCTGCTTTTGAAACATTTTAAGCACCTACCAAGTATTGACCATTGTTCTTGGCATTTTATACACATTATCAGAGGGCAAGAAACGTAGAGACAGTTATTCTCAGTTTATGTGAAAAGATCCCTCTTTGGTATATCCTACACTCCCCTGTATAGTTTGGCTTCTCCTGGACACCTGTGATTGGTATAAATGGTTGAGCCAAGGCTCTGATACAATCTGAATGACTGCAGGGCATACTCACCATTGGAGAGATACACTGTGCCATATACCCTGTGAGGACATTATTCTGCCAGTCACAGTATCAAACAGCCCGACAAAGGTATGACACATACGAACCACCCCCAAAGAGGAACCATTATTATGACTCAGACTCTGACTAGGTGGTGGTATGGAGCGGTGACAGAGGGAAGAGGTGGTAGGTGAGTAGGGCGAAGTTGCCAAACATACCAATTCCAAAACCCTGTATGTAGATGTCCATGGGCTTTGTTACTGCCTCATACTGGAAAACTGCTATTAAGCAGAAAGTAAAATACACGAGGAGTCTGAGGCTTTGCCAAAGGCAGAGATTCCCCAGTGAGTCACTGAATGATATTCGAATCTTCGCTTTTCTTTTTCTTTTGGCCACTCATGGGATTTGAACTCTGGTCCTCAGCCCTGTCCCTGAGCTCTACCACTTTGAGCCACACCTTCACTTCCCATTTTTTTGGTGGTTAACTTGAGATAAGAGTCTAATGGACTTTCCTGCTCAGGCTGGCTTTGAACCGTGATCCTCAGCTCTCAGTCTCCTAAGTAGGTAGGATTACTGGTGTGAGCCACTGGGACCCGGTCTGAATCTTCTCTTATTGCATAGATCCTCTAGTAAAAGGAATTGCCGAGTGTGGTGGCCTGTAATGCCAGCACTCAGGAGACGGGCAGGAGGATCACTAGTTAGGGGCCAACTTGAGCTACGTAGCAAGTTCAACTCTAACAGCGACATAGAGCAAGACCATGCCTCAGAAAGAGAGAGAGACAGGGAATTAAAAATTAAAAATAGGAATGATAGCTGGTTGGTGGCTCATACCTATAATCCTAGCTACTCAGGAGGCTTGGGTCTGAGAATTGTGGCTCTGGGTAAACTTGCACACACTAATAGGGGAGAGTTTTTAATCTCCAATTAATTAGCAAAGAGCTAAAAGTATAGGTATGGCTGAAAGTATGGCCCAAGTGGTAGAGTGCTTATAGAGAGATTTAAACAACAACAACAACAAAACAAAAGCAAGAAGGATTGAGTTCAAGCCACAATACTGGCACCAAAAAAAAAAGAATTAGGAATTGACTAGTCACTATTGTCGTCCATACTAATGAAATAAGGATCCTGTGTCTAACTGGCACCATCTTGGCACTGTGGTGGAGAGGGCATTGGGTTTAAATGATGCCCTGCCTTCTTGGTGGATGGGACATCCCACTCCTAGGTGATGGGTGGGCCTGAGTTCCTAGAGTCAGGAGGTGCAACTTGGACAATAGGTTACGGGACCTGCCAGTCCTGTGCCACGATCTCTCCAGACTCACACGCTCCCTGTGTCCTTGCCCCCGACCTTGACCCTATTGAGGCCACAATCTGTTCATCCACCATTGCATGCCATGCCCGTGTTTCCTGACAGCCCTCTTAGGCTCTCCATCGGAACTGATCTGTTTCATTGTTACTGTTTTCTGGCTCTTTTTGTTGTTGTTGTTGTTGTTTTACTACCCCCATGCTTCGTTTACTTACAGTGCTAAGTGTATTCAGTGCTGTTAGTTTTCTGTGGGTACTGCCTGCAGTCGCTGTCTTTCTAATAAGGACTCCCTATTTGGCCACTCGTAATGAGGCTTCTCTGAATCTCCCGATTGAATTCCCATGTCACATTCTGTCCCCTAGTGCATCATTTTAAGTTCATGGGAAACAATCTCTGTGTCAAGTTCAGGAATTCCACCATTAGCATTATGACTTTTTTCAAGTTTAGGATGTCGGTGTCCTACAGGAGTTTAAAAACACATTCCTTTGGTCTGATGGTTGAATATATTTATTGTAATTTAAATGAAAACTCACAGAACACTTCCATTAAACCAGTAGTTTTCATCCCAAAGGCCAGTCCTCAGGTACAACATACTTCTTGAATTCAATGTCAATAAAGATGAATATGAGGGCAATTGTGACACTGATAATGATGAGGATGAAAATGACACGATTGTCATGAATACTTACTAAATATGCTAGGCATTGCCTTAAGCATTTTACACCCATTAAATTACTCCCCACAATAATCTTGTAGGTTATATGCTATTATTCTTTTTCCTATCCAATTAGGAAATTGATGTTAGAAAGATTAAATATCTTCTGGACAGTCCCATAGAACATTAAATGAGAGACCCATTCATTCTCAAATGTTTGTCTACCTTAAAAACTAAGTCATGCTAGTTTCAATATTTCAGGAGGCTTAATCCACTCATAGTGGCTCTACAGAAACATATTCATCTTAAATAGAGAAAAGCCTTCCTTAGCTTGTTCAGGAGTTACAGCACTCACTCCCCTAGTGAGGGTGCTCTTGGGCTGGTTAAGTGCTCATCTTGGTGATTCTGAAACTAAAGTGTTTGAGCCTAGTACCATACTCTAGGAGTCTCACATAGCAGAGTTTCCCACTCCTCCTTTGAAGACAAAAAGACATGGCTGAAGGGCAGAGAAGGGAGATTTATTATATGGAAAGACAAGACTTCAGTGTATCTTCAGAAATACACATATTTGCCTGTCGTTGAGCAGGGAAAATTGGGGACAGATGGTGAGAAGGCATTCTTACTTAAGCAGTCCCAAGTCCAAGACAGGTTCAGAGGTGGTCTGCAGCCCAGGATTTCAGGATCTGTCAGGCAGGGCCCCAGTTACAATGAGTCGTTGATACCTGGCAGGTGGCCTGGCCCTTGCTGCCATCCAACAGGGTTATAAAGTGAATGGTGGACAAAATGGCTCAGGACAAAGGACATAGGTACAATACAGAGGGATTGGGGATGCAAAACAGTCAGTTCATGAGACCAACTAAGGAATCTCTCTTTCTCTGTCTCTCTGTCTCTCTGTCTCTGTCTGTCTGTCTGTCTGTCTGTCTCTCTCTCTCTCTCTCTCTCTCTCTCTCTCTCTCTCTCACACACACACACACACACACACACATAAAACCAGGTCAGCACTGATTATACATAGCAGTGGCAGAAAAATTCTTCAGGATATAGAATTTATGAAGTAAAAATGATAAAAGGAAATCTTTTATTGATACTAAAATAGTTGGTGTCTCTTTTCTGAAGTATAGTATTTTCCAGCCTGAAAAGTCTGAAGTTTATATCTCTTAGGTGTAAAATCAAATCAGCACCTTATATTATAAATTCTGTTAGGTTGTAACTTTTTATTTTATATTCACTTAAAATATTTATTGGATAGCCTCCAGAATACCACATCTTTTCCTTTAGCCCCCATCTCCACAATAGAAAGGGAAAACAGCGAACTTTCTTATCCACAGAGATACAGACAGAAGATAAAATGTGAATGTAGATCCTGGGAAAGGAGCTTATATAAGGGTCAGGCCACAAGCACCAAGGAACATAAATTCAGTTGAGAAACTGCTTGACAGTAGCAGTGGGAAAGCTTCGGAAAGAGCTGAAACAAGAACAAAACTTTGCCAGTTTTAAGAACCAAGGGAATTTGATAGTATTTTTTAAACATTGAAAGAAGCAGGATAAGCCACAAGCAAACTATTCCTTGCTTTAGCCATTAGAGATGGTCCAGAGAACACATACTTGTATGCATGCATGCATGTATGTATGTATGTATGTATGTATGCATGTATGTATGCATGTGTGTGTATGTATGTGTATGTGTGTATGTGTATATGTGTAGGTATGTGCACATATGTATGTGACCACGCATGTGTGTGCATAAGTGTGTGTACATATCTGCATGTATTTACATATTTTTGTGTGGGGCTTTCTGTTTGGGGGCTTGAACTCAGAACCTCATGTGTTCTCACTTGGCTTTTCCACTCCAGCTGATGTGAGAACTTGGGCCATACCTCCACTTTTAGCTTTTTGTGTACGTGTGCAGTTCATTGGAGATGAGAGTTTCATGATCTTTTTTTTTTTTTTTTTTTTTTTTTTTGGCCTGGGCTGGCTTTGAACTGTGATCCTCGGATTTCAGCCTTCTGAGTAGCTAGGATTACAAGCGTGAGCCACCAGTTCCAAGCTCTTAAAGAGCTCTTAAAGATGGGTTTTGCATGGCAGCTGCCACAAAGCTGTGCTGTTATAGAAAGCACATTGAGGCCATGCAATATCTCCCTGTCTGTCCAGGAAGGGGCCAGTGACCCAGCCTGGCAGCACCAGTCCCTGCTTTCAGATTCCCCTGACAGGGGCAATGTTCCCGACACTCCTTCTTTTTACCCTTCTGTTTTTAATGTTCAGAGCAGCTAAATGGTACCTCAGGCTTGTGGATTTCTCTATGCTATTCCTTCAACATTTGTAAATAATTACTGGGATATGTTATTTGAAATACTCTCATCATTCCTCATTCGCTAATTCATCCTGCTAGTCAGTAACCAAATAGTTCTGGATCTGTATGTTCTTGACACTCTTACTTCCATTTACTTCACTTAGTTTATACGCCACATCTCAAGGAGTAAGAGAGAGGACCAAGTAAATCAACAGAGGAAAACGAGAGACATTGCTAGTGTCTTCATTATACAGGTGAGAAAAAGGAAGACTGTGATTGTACATGTCTTGTGGGCTTTGGTTTTGTTTTCTTCCGATGGATTCTGCCATATTGCCCAGGCTACTCTCAGGTTCTCAAATGCCTGGATTCAAGTGATCTTCCTGCCCCCACCTTGCAAGCAGTAAGGACTATGGCTGTGCTGAATTTCTTCAAACCCTCACTGGCCTCATGGCTTTAAAGCACTCCTGTCAAAGCTGATCATTAGCTACCCTCACTTTTACATCAATAGTTAACAAATTCTCTACAGTACTTCCATTTTCTAAATGAATCTAAAGTGGAAAAAGAATCAGTACTGTCTACAATTAGTTAGTGTGGTTCAGAGGACTAGCTTCAAAGAGAACTTCTGATCTAGAGATGGCTCAAGATGAGACTCAGGAAGAGTTCTATGTCAGTTCATCTATTCAGGAAACTAGAAGACACCGTTGTTTAGAGCACAGGACTTGAGCAGGCCAGCTTACATCCTTTTTCTGTTACGAACTCTCAGATACCTTGGTCTCTTGGAGATGTAGTTTTACAGTAGGCAATATGAGGATTGTGCCAAAAATTAGGGAGGTTCTTTTATTCAGAGCTCTGATCCTTTTACGTATTTCTGTTGACAAACAGTGACTTGTTTTCCATTGTGACATCAGTAGCCTCTTTCCAGGGGCTGCAAATTAATCTCCACCAAGAATCATCAAGAGCTACAATTAAACAGATGCCAGCAAGTTATTAAGCCGGAGCTCAGCTCTCCTGAGCTTTCCCCCTAGAGATGTTCCTCAGGCAGTCCTGTCAGCTGCCCCATCCTTTGTGCCTTTACAGTAACAGAACTGAAGAGATGCAAATTCCATCTGTTCTTCAGAATGCAAGCTACCATTTTGCTAGTTTAAGGTTGCTTATACAGTCATGCCTACACGAACTGTACAAGAAAAGTTTTCATTTGCCAAGCTGAAAAATATGTATACCAGGGGATGAATGGCGTTAAAAGAAACCTGACTCAATAGTCACCACCGCAGATTCAGCAAGTAAATCAGATTTGCGATTTGAATCCATTTTGTCTAGTTTAAGAATTATAGTTTTGTCTAAATGCCATAACTCATGCCTATAATCCTAGGTGCTCAAAAGGCTGAGGTCTAAGGACTGAGGTTCAAAGCCAGGCTGAGCAGATAAATCCAAGATACCCTTGACTTTGAGTAACCAGAAAATTCCAAAAGTGGAGGTATGGCTCAAGTGATAAAACACCAGCTTTGAGTGAAAAATCCAGGTAAATGGGTGAAGTCCTGAGTTCAAACACCAAAAAGAAAAGAAAAGAGGATGACATTCCTGCTAGCCATTCTCAACGTTTGTTAAAAATTGCGTTTTGTTTACTGTTTTCTATTTTTCCTTTAAGACTGCACATTTTCTTCAGTGTGAGAGTAAAGTAGAAGAACATTGAAAATCAAATGTTAGGTTGGTTATTATCACCAAATATGATAATACGAAGAAAATGGTTGTGTCCATTGAAGACTAAGGATGCACCTAAAGAAGGAAGGATGTCCTCTTTGGTTAGCAGGACTCTATCCATTTCTCCACTCTCAGTAAAACCTACATAAAGAGAAGCACTGATTATGGTCCTATTATGATGGTAGAAACTTATAATTTCTCAACTTCATTCTAAAACGAATCCACATCCACATTTTGCTTTTATCAATAGACAGCAATTTTTGAAGTCCTTCTTATTATTTGTTTTTGCATCATACCAGACTGTCAACGCTATGTGCAATAAGTTCCTAGTATTTTATGGTAGTGGAGAAGGTAGGAAGATGAGATAGGCATAAGAGAATTTATAGGAATAGAATGGCTAAAAGCTGGCAGCTTAGTATATTTTCAACAGGGAAGAAGACCCCATAAATGCCATCAGTGATTCACCCTGGATTATCCGAGTGGATGCTGATGCCAGTGACAAGTTTGGTTAGGAAAAGTACAAGAGAAGCTTTTAAGTCTAGTTTCAATTAAATGTATGTTAAATCATCAGATATTTATTGCATTATTCTTACTGAGAAAAAGAGAAACCAGATGGCAAACACACATTCAGGACTTCAATAAGATTTCACTTCTTTGTCATAAGGCTTTTTGTGTTTTCTTCAGTAGAAGCAGGGAGAGCTGAGCTTATTGGATACATTGAAAAAACACAGTGTAAACAGGAAGAGTGGATGGTTCCAGAAAAAAAAGATAATATCAAAAATAATATACAAATGCAGTTGCTTATGCCTAAAAATGTAAAAGAATAAAGACTTATCAATATCCTTCTAATCAAATACTGAGGACTTAGGCCAAAGGCAACAACACTAAAAATAAAAGCAAAAATACAGTTTGGTTTGTTTTATAGTATGACAAATTCTAAAATACCTTTATCTTTGCACAGTCTCAAATGTAAAACCATGTTGAGTGAATGTGTGGTAGCAAGGAAAGAGATAGATCAACTAAATGGAGCCCTTTCTGCGATCTATCAAGGTCATCATTTTAAATGAAGTTATTCAATATTTCTGAGCCTCAAACTTAGCTACTATCATTGAACAGTTGAGCAATTATAATGGATCTGGTCACACTTTTGCATATTTTAGCTAATGTACTTCACCTTGAGACTCCTCAAAAAGAAGAATCATACTGCCTAGGAGAAATTTAATTTATTGAATCAATTCTGTAAATACTAAACTTGTATTTTGGTATAATAACCATAGAGTTTTTGAACCAAAGATAAAATACAATATTTGTTGCCTCTGTCAAAGCTCAGAACTTTCTGTCATCTTTCTTTTCCTCTAGGAGGAATAGGACCCTTTAAAACGAGTGGATATGAAAGTCCTCTTTCAAATGGCCACCATTCTGTCCTGTGGAATACAGCCCACTTGCTGGCCCAGAGGCCACAAGAAGGTGATAAGGGAGTAGAGTGGGAAATGAAGGGATCTGAAACCTGGTAGCCAGCAGTGCATCCCTAGGCTAGAGATGTGAGCTATAAATTTAAATAGAAAGTGAATTGGAGGCAGGGGGCAAGAGATGTGCATAGTGATTAACCCTACTAGTCCTAGGTGAAGCCTGGTCTGTTTCCCAACGAGGTTTTGGAGATGCCAGTATCATTTCATCACTTGAGCACCGAGGAAAAAGCCAGTCACTGTTGCCTGGCAGATTATCTGTCCTGAGCTTTGACTGTTCTTTGTTTGGAACCATTTGGCTTCTTGCCATAAGATGGTGAGAAGAATGTATTGCCTTATGTCACAAGATACTTACTGGTAATTTTGCCTTTCTTGACGCCCAAAGTGATTGTAAAATGTCTACAGGAGAGAATGCTTCAGCTCGAAAGACACAGACACAAAGCAGAGGGTTGGATGTTCTGCTCTTCTCCTAGGTTCAGTGAATTTGTGGGCCCAGCAGCAACACCTGTGGAAGCACCTCTCAGTCACATGCTTACCAAGACGTTTCCATCCTTTATCTTGGGGTAGCTAAGTTTTTAGGTCTATAGTAATGAGCTTTATTAGCAACAGAGTCACACCTTGCTTCAAGGACATTCCTAGGTCAGTGTCCTCACTTAGCTTCAACAACTTCCACCTTTTCTGAGTCTGTGAGTGAAAATTGTTATTTCAGGAAGATTTTTACACCTATTTCCAATAGAGAGAAGTTGACCTGTTACTCATATAGACATGTAAATAATTAACACACTGGCATATCACCTTGCGATCTGGAGGCTTAAACCTTGACTCCTAGGAAGAGTCTATCAAAAGCAGAGCCCGGAAGAACATTTGGATGAGACAACCATCTTTATGAGTTTTCTCCTTTTAGACAGTTCCGAGGAGAGAAACGAGACATCATATGCTGATTTGGGGCAGTCCACGTTAAAGCCTTAGAGTAATCTGGATTGCAGGGTGGAAATGATCCAGCAGACAGGCTGCTCCAAACCTCAGCTGTTGGAGACCTTCTTGAAGCTCTGTCTCAGTGCCTCCTCACAGCTAATCTTTCCAACCCTCGGTCTGGTATTGAGATGTATCTTACATGTAGGAATAAAGGAAAGGAAAACAGAAAGACAGAGGGCTGTTCTAATATGCCACCCTCTATTACTCAGTCTTGTTGTCATTTACCAGGGTTATACAACTAGTTTTAGCCAAGTGATTGTGGGAAACATGATGTATCCCTCCACTAAGCCAAAATGGAAAAGCCAGCGCATCTCCACTTCCGTCTTTCCGACAAAAGGATCAAGGAATCCTTGTGATCCAGATGCTGCAACTACAAAGCATGGACTCTTCTCATCTAGATCCTAAAGGACTCTGTTGAGCATGTTTTCCTTCTGACCTATGATGATGTAGCACGAGTGAGAAGCTACTGAGAATCTGTGGTCACTATGTTCATGCAACAGACTTAATGTACCTATACTAACATGGAAGAAACAGGAAGATAATTACTGTTTAATAAGCACTTATATTGTTCAAGGACCTTTATATGATCCATTGTTCCTACTGCTTTCTCATAAAACCCTTATCACAGTTGGATGTACCAGCTGACACAGGAGAAAGCACAGAAGCAAGCTGAGGAGGGTGTATACCACACAATTGCTTCCCCATTGCTTTTTCTGTCACATTGTATCTATCTAAATGCTGAAACTTTATAGACCTGTCTTTTGAGAGGTAGACACATAGTTTACTATTTAAGAAAAATTAACATTGATCAGGTCAGTGACCACACAGTCAGAGCAAGCCATTTTGGAATGAGTCAAGCAGATAGGTGTCCTAATGCATATTCAACTTTTATCCTTTAGAGTTGTGGGATTCTTGAAAATTATTGCATGTGACTCCATAAGAATGCTGCTATTTGGTCTTATTATTTGGCATTGTTAACCCTTGCTAATGAATAAGGTAAAAAATGGAAACATTATGTACTCAGAGTATATCAAGTTAAATACCATACAGAAAGGGTGCATAGGAACATAGTTTCCAAATCATTGCATAAAAGGGGGCATCTAAGCAGAATTATGAGACATACAGACTGAGGTTTACAAGTGCGTTGGAAAAAAACAGAGGAGGGTTCTTTGGGGGAAGCCATTTCTGAATTTACTCTAAAAAATGGATAAGGAGTTAGTCAGCAAAGAGAAAGGGAAAGGGCATTGTGAATAAAACTCTGGATTTAATTTAATTTTATTGTCAAGGTGATGTACAGAGGGGTTACAGTTACATACATAAGGTAGTGAGCACAATTCTTGTTAAATCTGTTACCTTCATCCTCATTTTTCTCCCCTTTCCCTTCCCCCAATGCCTACCCCCCCCACCCCAGATGTACAGTTAATTTCCAACGTATTGTCTTGTGAGTGTTGATCTTGCATTGGTTCACACTTCATCATTTGTCTCACCATTTTGATGTGCCTCTTCTCTCCACTAATTCAGATAAACATACATATAATACCCAGGGTACCAAAATCAAATTCAGTGACAATAGAGGATAAACCATCGGAAAGAAAAATGAAAGACAAAAGAAATAATTCCACATAGTACATTAAAAATAACAACAACAATGAAAAACCTCTTGGTTCCATATCTTGGAGTTCATTTCACTTAGCATCATCTTATATGATCGTAGGTACATTGCTATTTAGCTACTGCGATTCTCTGCTAGGACTATCCTAGACATACACTAATTATTACCAATGAGGGAAACCATGGAATCTATGTTTCTGGGGTCTAGCTCACTTCACTTAATATGATTTTTTCCAATATCTTTCCATTTCCTTACAAATGGGGCAATGACATTCTTTCTGATGGAAGTATAGAACTTCATTGTGCATACATACCACATATTCTTCATATTCTTGATACATTCATCTACTGAGGGGCATCTAAGTTGATTCTGTATTCTAGCTATGGTAAATAATCCTGCAATGAACATGGTTGTTCCAGAAGCTTTAGTATTGCCTTGTTTGTGATCCTTTGGTTAAATGCCCCAAAGTGAGTTTGCTGGGTCATAAGGGAGCTCTATGTTTTGCTACATACTGCTTTCCAGAGTGGTTGAACAAGTTTACACTCCCATCAACAGTGTAGAAGTGTTCCCTTTTGACCGCATTCTCCACTAGCATCTGTTGTTATAAGTTTTCTTGCTAATGGCCATTGTAACTGGGGTGAGGTGAAATCTCATTTTTTATTTGCATTTCTTTTATGGCCAGAGATGTTGAGTGCTTCTTCATGTGTCTATTGGCCATTCTCATTTCCTCTTCAGAGAAATCTCTCTTTAAGTCATTAGCCCGCTTATTGCTGGGTCAGTTGTTTCTTTAAGGATTTATTTTGGGGGGACTTGAATTTTTCAGTTCTAAGTATATTTTAGATATGAAGCTCTTGTCTGTTGTATGGCTAGTAAAGATCTTCTCCCAAGCTGTGAGCTAAGTAAGTGAAGAAAACACCCCCCCATGCTCCTAGTTTGGGAGGAGTAACATCATGAAAATAGCAATACTGCCAAACACTATCTACAAATTCAATGCAATACCCATCAATATCCCAACATCATTCTTCAATGAAATAGAGGAAGCAATCCAAAAGTTCATATGGAACAATAAAAGACCCTAATAGCAAAAACAATACTAAGTAGAAAGAACAGTGCTGGAGGAATATCAATACCAATCTTAAAACTCTATTACAATGCCATAGTACCAAAAAACAGCTTGGTATTGACACAAGAACAGGCCTGAGGACCAATGGAATAGAACTGAAGACTCAGAAATGAACCCGCAGACGTATGCCCACCTAATCTTTGATAAGGGAGCCAAAAACATAGGACAGAAGAAAACATAGGACAAATAGTGCTGGCAAAATTGGTTAGACACCTGTAGAGAACTAAAGCCAGATCCTTATATATAACCCTGCACCAGAATCAATTCAAGATAGATCAAAGATCTCAAGGTAAAATCAGATACCCTGAAAACATTGCAGGAAGGAATAGGAGCAACACTAGGGCTCCTTGGCACAGGTTGAGACTTTCTTAATAAAGGTCCCAAAACACAACAAATCAAAGAAAGGTTGGACAAATGTAAACTGCAGAGCTTCTGCATGTCAAAGGTAATCATCTTGTGTAATTCTCTCTACCACTCTGTGGGGTATGTACTACTAAATTCCCATTTTACAGGTGATAGAGCAAAGCAAGACAAAGGAGAATCTGTAGGGCCAACTTCAGCTAGTCAAAGTTATTCCCAGATAAGAGGCTTTTGTGTAAAAAAAAGTGGTTACAGAATAGTTCTACTAATACAGATTTAGAAAATAATTGGGGATAAGGCAAGAAGTGAAACAAGAAAAATGATATAGTGTTTGGAAATGATCAAAGGTACAGAACAAAATTCAAAAAGTGAAAGAGGAAGAGGTAATAACAAAATCACAGTAAAAATAATGTTGACCATTGACCATGTGTTTATTAACCATATCCCAGGTCTTGGTCTATGTGTATTCATATATTCATGTGTGTGTGTGTGTGTGTGTGTGTGTGTGTGCTAATCTTTAGGCTTGAATGCAGAGCCTGATTGCTATCCTTGAGTGTTGGTGTTCAGTGCTCATTCTTTACCACTTGAGCCACAGCTCCATTTCCAGCTTTGTGGTGGTTAACTGAAGAGTCTCACAGACTTTCTTGCTGCCCATGCTGGCTTCCATTCTTGATCCCCAGATCTCAGCCTCCTGAGTAGCTAGGAATACAAGCATGAGCTACAGGCACTCTGCCTATGTATTTTCACTTTTAACCCTTAAAGTAATCCTGTAAGAAAATTTTTGTTTCCACTGTTTATATTTGAGGATACCGAAAGCGCAATAGCTAAGTATTTCAGCCTCACAAAGAAGCTTCTTTCTGTATAGCTGGGATCAGCTATCCTGACTCAGGAGTCAGTATACTTCATCACTATTTCCTACAAACTCTTGTGTACCAGTAATGGGATTAACTCCATTTATGGCTTTCTTTTGTAGAATTTATATGTTAGTTACACCTCTCTGAGCCAGATTGTATTTTCTATCATGGAATTATAGCCAGGCCCTGATCTTCTTATCTGATTTGGGAAGCATATTTTCCTCTAATCTAGGTGGCTAATCTTATGCACTGCCTGTATCACTGATAGAACTCTCCTGGAGTTTAGCCTTATGCCCAAATCATGGGTATTTATTGGAGCCCCATACAAAGTGACAGCTTTGGTCAGCCATTGGGGGTAACAGTCACCTCTCTTTTGCCCTTGTAGATAAGACAGGACAGTGCCATGATAGATAAAGAATCAGGGGAAAGGGAACAATTCAAAGGCTTGAGGGCTTTTATACGTTTTTTAAATTAAAATAATAGATTTCTATATTGCTATGAAGTTGCTCAGGAGAATAAAAGAAGCCCATTTAAAATTATTTTTATTTTGGGCTATGAGCTTTGAAATAAGGATGCAAGCAGAACAACTCTTTAAGAAATACACGTATTTAGGAAAGAAGGAAATGAAGTTCTGAGCTGCTCCTAGAGAAATGAGAAAAGGAGGATCCAGTATAACAGCACTAACTATGCTTGTACTTTTTGTCTCTTAAGTGTCAGTAGTCTTGCTTTTCCCTAAGATAAATAATTGTTTCTCTTAATGGCAGTTTGGAACAGAACTTTCATTTGATTTGATTTTTTAGTACTCTGAATGGTCATGCTGTCCATGCAGTAAGACTGTGAAATTCTATCTATTATACAGGAGCACCACAAGTAATTTGTAAATTTGTTATTAGCATTAATTTTTTTTTCTAACACCTCTCTTGGGTTAGAAAGATGCTCCTTGTGTTCCTTCTGTGTGTTCTACTTTTCTGCCTTGTTGTGTAGCAACCTAATTTAATCCTTGTTTGAATGTTTAAAGCATTATATTTCTAGAAAAATTTGAAGGCAAACTTCATTTGTTGGCTTAAGACTTTCTCACAAGAAAGAGCTATATGGTTTTGGGAATTTATTTTCAGAATGTAGTAGGCCCTTACTCCTGGAATCCTAGCTACTCAGGAGGTTGAGATCTGAGAATTGTGGTTCTAAGGCAGCCTAGGCAGGAAAGTCCCTGAGACTCTTATCTCTAATTAACCACTTAAAAATTGGAAGTAAAGTTTTGGCTCAAAGTGCTAGCCTTGAGCACAAAAGCTCTGTGACAGTGCCAGGCCCTGAGTTCAAGTCCCATGACCAACCAAAAAAAAAAAAAAAGGAAAGGAAACAATATATATTTAAGAAATAAGGAAAATAATGGAAGGAGAATGGATATTCTTTTTTTTTGCCAGTCCTGGGCCTTGGACTCAGGGCCTGAGCACTGTCCCTGGCTTCCTTTTGCTCAAGGCTAGCACTCTGCCACTTGAGCCACTTCTGGCCGTTTTCTGTATATGTGGTGCTGGGGAATTGAACCTAGGGCCTCGTGTATCCGAGGCAGGCACTCTTGCCACTAGGCTATATCCCCAGCCCCCGAATGGATATTCTTATTGAATCAAATTATATCTAAATGAGAATAAAATTCAGTTCATGGAAGGAAAACCCACCCCTAAGGAGACATCATTTTGACATTTCTTAAATGTAAACAAAGGTGTCTATAGCAATTAAGGCCACTTGCCTAATTTTGTAGTAAAACCCAAGCCTACTGCAGAAATGGATTATTTTCAAGACTTGTCTTTTCCTATCTGCTAACAAGAGTTAAAAATGGTTTATAGTTCTTTCAAGTACTAAAACAATTCATAGGAACTTAAATAATGCCTGGAACATAAAAGTTAATTTAACTGGACAAATACTGCCACCTGGTTACAATGGAAGTCGGATGAGAATGTGACACTTGCTTTAATTTTAATGTAAATTCTTTCAGATCTATCTTGATTCTTTTAGGCCAGAATCCCTATCTCACAGTGAGTGTTGTATTCATACTTCTCCCAAGATTACAAATGAGTAAATTTACTTCTAAGTTCTTTCCACTGAAGGCTAAGAAAATATTGTTTGAAAAGGCTCTCAAGTGGAATAAAATTAAGCAAAACAAAATGGCTTTATCATGCGAATCCCTACGGATTCTCTGTTGCTTCACTGTGAGTTATTTGCATGGCTTTCTTGTCTGAGGATTAGTCTTCTAGATGGCTTGGGAAAAGAAAGGGCTATCATTTAGAATGAAAGGGCAAAAAAATATATTGGTCACTAAAAGTTATGACTCTCCTTAGACTATCATTAGAAGCCTGCGTTCTATTTATTGGAGTTTGTATTCATTCAAAAAGACTTATTGGATGTCTCCTATATTCCAGGCATGATTCTAGCATCTGTCTGCCCTGAGACGGTTGTATTACCTACTCTGCATAACAAATTGTTCCATATCTTCACAGTTTAAAACACTTACTCTCTCTCATAGTTTCTGTGGCCAGCATTCAAGTGGGACACAGTATGTCTGTTCTCCGTATGTGAGAACAAAGGGTTGGAACACTCTGATGACGGAGTCTCTAATGATCTGGATCTCTGTGGATCCCTTTGCTGGGCTGTACCCTGCAGGAACTATCTGTAACTTTCCATGGGGCCTGGAGGTCACATGCCACAGAGGTTGACATCCGAAGATAAGCTTCGCAAAAGGGAGACCTAGGCAGAAGTCATGTGTTTTCTTATGACTTCTCAGAAACCACTTTGCATCCTTTTGCTTAGATTTCCTTGGAAAAGGCAATGTGTGCACAGTAATTTTCTATACAGAGTTGAACTGTAATCGATGCTCACTCAGTAGGAAGGTGAATTTGACATTTTTCAGTTCTTCTAGATTTCATCTCATGAACATCGCATGGCTTGGGTTTTCTTCTTCGTAATATGGTAGCAGTGTTCTTAAACACAGAATGCAGTGGAAATGATTAAAAAAACAGGGTATATATATATATATATATATATATATATATATATATATATATATAAATTTCATTACAGCTTTTATTTTCTTTTGTGTTTGAGCCAGTACTAGGGCTTGAACTTAGAGCCTTACTTACATTCTCACTTGGCTTTTTTTGCTCAAGGCTGGTGCTCTACTATTTGAACCACAGGTCCACTTCTGGCTTTTTGCTGGTAAATTGGCAATAAGAGTCTCATAGACTTTTTCGTGCTCAGGCTGGCTTTGAACTATGATCCTCAAATCTTAGTCTCTTGCGAAGCTGAGGTTACAGGCATAGCCACTGGTCCCTGGCTCTCTATTACATGTTTTTAAACTTTTCCTAACACCTATGTTAATGAATTAGAACGTATATTTTAGGAAAATAATATACACATATGCAACGTGATGCTCTACACAATTATTTGTGGGTGATTCTAAGACTCTCAGGGATTTGAGTTGAATTGCTACTAGTAATGTACTAGGTATGTGATTTTTGAGTAAGTTTCATGAACAACTACAGGCTGCTCCTCTATGAAATAAAATTTAAGAATCTATTATGCATGCTTAGGCCATAGTAACTAGTCAGTGATCCTAGTCTTTGATATTTTAAATAAAAGGCCCGTGAGAACTCCTACGATGTGCAATTGTGACCAGAAATGCTGAACTGAACAGCCAGGGGTTATGGCATGTGCAATCTGACTGAAACTAAATCACTTGTAGCTCAGAAAGCTTCTTTCTGCAAAATGGAAAAATGCATTCTCTTCTGGGAGGTCATGTGCGCGTGTTTTCCTTCCTCTTTTGTAAATGTAGACAAAATGGCAATATCTTATCATCCAGCACAAGCTTGCCTCGTTTGGAACTCTCAATCTTCCTGCATTTGCCTCCAGGCTGCTGGGAATATTAGCATGTGCCACCACACTGGACTGTGGTTCATTGTTTAAAGCGAGACAAGCAAGTGCACGATGGCTTCAGCGGAGGAGAGATGAGAGATCATGACATTGCCATCTCACTCTGGAGAGAAGCCAAGGTGTTTAGAATTTACCTTGTGCTCTCTGCTCCTACCTCTGCTTTTTGGTCACAGGTAGCAGATGTTTATGGTCACAGCAAATGACTTTTTTTTTTTTTTCCATTTCCCATCAAACAAAGGAGGAATTCTAACAAAAGCCTTGGCTTTTGGCTTATTTTTTTTTTTTAAACTTCATTTCAGTTTCTGGTTTTGTTCCTCTGTATCCTCCCACAAAAGAGCTACAGATTGAGACAGAGAGAGAGAGAGAGAGAGAGAGAGAGAGAGAGAGAGAGAGAGAGAGCCATTTTTTTCGATAGGTGTAAGCTGTTTTGAAACAGGCAAGTATGGGTATGAGCTCCTTTGATTCAATTACTTTCCCTTCAACAACTATATCCAGAGGATCTGGTCTTATTTCTCCAGAAGATTGTGATTTAGAAATTTAATGGACAAATAACAGTAGTTCTACTGGTAAGAGCAGCAGCAGCAGCTAGTACAAACCCACACTTGGTATTTAAGAATCTCCTATTGTCTGACTGTGTGAATTTGATCTAAGTGACTTGATTCGTCTGAGCCAGCTGTTCTGTTTATAGAGCAAGTATCCTACCTCACAAGGTATATGTCACATTCACGGTAACCTCTGTGACAAAGAGGGGGAGGGAACTAAGTAATATCTGTAATTATTAGCAGTGCCATCATCGAGTCATCATTATATTAAATTCAATAGCATCCTTTCACAGCATCTAGAAATGACTTCGCTTGTCTCGTGAGGGGGCATCTGTAAAGTAGGTCATACGACATCAGCAGTGAAGAGCAGATCCACCAGACCCTTCCTCCCCCACCCTTCTTACTGTAGGAAGGGGCTTACGTATCTTGCAGCAGTGACAGTCCAAGAGGATTTGGAGCAAGCGGAAATCCACTTGATAGAAATGAAATGTGATCGGAATTGATAAGAAATGGCACCCTGGTGGCTCCCACCTGTAATCCAAGTTACTCAGGAGGCTGAGACCTGGAAGATCACAGTTTAAAAGCTAGCCTAGGCAGAAAAGTCTATATGACTCCATCTCCAATTAACCAGCAAAATCCTGGACTGGAGATGTGGCTCAAGTAGTAGAAGGCCGACTGGAAGCAAGCAAGCTGAGCTAGAATAAAGGCCCTGAATTCAAGTCCCAATACTGACACACAAATAAACAATTATTTAAAACTGCAAGGAAGGCAATGCTGACGTAGACACTGAAGAATGCAAGAGGAAGTTTTCAGGTACACCCAAGTGGAAAGAATCAATTGCACAAATACTTGTTTATTGCTCTAAGACAATAAACATAAGGAAAAATGACCTTTCCCCCCTCTGTCTGAGATATTGTGGAAAATTTCAGCTCAACAACACTAGATAATGTCACTGCATTTTGCTTAGATATAAAAACTAACACTTAGATCAAACTTTGGAAAAACTATTTTAAGATACAAATATTGAATATGTTTGGAAGAGCAACCAATTTTTATTAAAACATAAAAACTAGACTTTAACGATATTTTATTTCATGTTTCCAGAAGAATTGCTTTCTTTACTCTGACAAATTAATTATACCATGATTTACATAGTATATAAGACACAAGAAAACCACTTGCTTTCCCCAAAGTTTGTTTTGCAGAGTTTTTTCTTTTCAAAGTTATGTCTAGTTATCCTTGCTAGATTTTTTTTTTTTTAATTTCAATTGCCCCTGAGATGGTGGCTGGAACTGACTTTACAGTACTTCCAATAGAGCTAATCTTCATTTTTTTTGTCTGCTGTTTTGGCATTCACTACTGTGAATGACTATTCTAGGTCATGTATATTCGTGGTACACTTTGATGAGCATACGTTAAATCTCTCTTTAGGATACCCTGTTTTTCCTAGGCATGGTGTCTTGTTCACAGGAAGGACAGTTGTTACATGCAGCCAGGAACGTTTCCATTCCTCAGAACCACACCTTCGTATCAGGAGATGGAAATGCTATGAAGTTCACTGAGGTTATTTGTGTGTGAGTCATGTGCTCTTCACTTCACGTGACACTGAATGCAGTCCAAAGGGACAAGCACCCACCAGTCACTGAAAACACGATAAAACTTCTGCACTGAAGGCCACTGACTGGTACGCTATCACAAAACAAGCATCGGATTAGAATCAGAAAATAAAATGTAAAGCTTTGAGGCTGCCCAAGACTAGCTGTGTAAACATTAGACAAATGATAGGACAACTTTGGACCTCTCTGCCTCCATTTGTAATGTAGGGAGATAAAAATATATGTACTTTGTCCTTATTGTCACTCTGGGGCTAGGAAACCTCTAGCTAATTTGACATACCTTATATGTTGTCATATTATATCTTAACTTGAAAGAATGAGGTTTTCAGATTGGATATTCTTTTTTTTAATTTTTAAAAACCTTGTATCTCAGAGTTTTTTCCTCCATATCAATGTTTGTTTATAATCTGATTCTCTCTTTTGAATGAAATGATCTCTTGAGATTTCACCAATCCTTTTTTGTCCTTAATAAGTATAATGAACAATATCTGAAGATATTTTCAAGGCTTTCAATTGCTAGTATAGTCATGTTCCTTCAACTCAAGATTGAGGATACCCTTCAAATTTTGCCCCAAACTATTATTTTGAATTCTGTTGAGTTGAATATTTGGCACTTTATCCTACCCAGGTGCATAAAATGGAAGATGCTAAGGATGCCCCATCCTTATCCTTACATTAAGTTTATCAATGGATTCCAAATTATAAATCTGATTGTCACTTTTTAGAACCTCTGCCCATTGCTTCCAAGATCTAGTGTACGTTTATCAATACAGCATACACCCAAATCACCCTTTCTAACCTTTCTTCTGTCATGTCATTATCTGCCTTTTCTGCCTCCTCTCTGCACACATTCAGGCCATCCGAATTCCAGGCCTCATTCACTCTACAGGTATTTACTTGGGCTGGTGTTTACTTCTGTTGGGAACTATGGCCATTAACATTTATACAAATATCTTACTTATAAGCATTGTATATTCCCTCTTATTGGAGTGTAATCCTTTGTACCATTGCTTCCCAGCCTTCACTCAGGCTCAAATTAATTTATTGAAACACTCACTAGTGCCAAATCTCTCCAAATCAGTGAGCACTTGCCTCACTGATTGACAGTTACTGGTGACATTTCTCCCTGCCCCCTGTAGACACTGAACTCCCAGGAAACAGGAACATTGGTTTAGTTCTCGCTTGATCTTTAGCAGGTAACACAGATAACATGGGACGTTCTCATGAATAGTTTGGTCAATTAAAGTAGCCAATGAAGTGCTCTGAAATGAGTATCCTATCCATCTTTCCCTCCTGTTTGGAGCCTTCATTGGCTACCTTTGCCCATCTTCTTCCTATTATTTATGCTTTGCTCTTATTCGCTGCTAACACTGGTACTTGATGTATTTTACTTCACTTGTTTTCACTGGATCAGCGTTCCTGAATGATTTCCATGTTTCCATAGAACACTGCCCTGGGACTAGGCCACAAAGTTGCAAACATTTCAATACCCATGTTATTTGCTGGATTTTCGTGCTTCTTTTTATTTACATTATCCATTTTGTCTATAATTAGATAGGAAGAGAACATCGTTTTTCTACAGCAACAAGCAGAAATCGAGGATAAATATTTAATGATGGAAATGTTGATTCACTGCAATATACAGAGTGAGAATAAAGCAATTTCCACCATTATGCAATGTAAATGTCCACTGCAAAGATTTGTTGCCACTAAAGTGGATTTCATACAGCTTTTCTCCCTTTTTGCTCACTTTAAAAGGTTTAATGATTTCTTGAATTTTAACTTAAATCTAAAGCCTTAAAAGTAAACTACTGAGCTTGTCTCTGCCATCCATCTAAAAATTTAATGGTAGGAACAGATTATCCTTGATCTTAGATTCAGTTCCTGGAACTGGAGGCATTTTTGGTGGCATTCAACATAATAATTCATATTCTTCTCAAATACCCCACCCTGGAAATCCTCGTCAGATAAATCTTGACAAATATGTTCTTTATCATCTCCACCTGCCAAAATATAAAATTTCAATGTTATGTGTATTGAAGGGAGACCTATTCTGTAGTGTAATAAATATTATGTGGATGGATTCATTAGTCATTCAAGAAAAATAGTTAATGTGTCCTTACCTGTTACCTTGTAAAAATCTAAGTACTTGGGAAGACTGATTTGGTTACATTGTGAGTTCGGGAACATTCACACAGGAAATGCCAATTCACTTGGCACTTGAAGGGGAGATTAAAACCCAATACTTGACTCCAATTTCCTAACATGTGAGTCTGGGCCTGCGTCTCTCTCTTGTCAATAGCAAAAGGGAATAGCCCTAGAAAGCTAAATGATAAGGGTTAAAACTCTAAAGCAAAATAAAATAGTAAAGGAAAAACTAGAACTTGAGTATATGAAACTTTTAAGTGGTAGACATTTTACAAATATTTTAGCACTTTCTTAGTAACTTTTATTTCTAATATAAATAAAATTGGATAAGAGCATTTTAAAAACAGAACTAAGGTATTAAAACATATCTTAGTTTCATCCCCGGATAAGGACCAAGTTATGAATAAAACTGGAAATGACAAAAGGGCATTCACTTTAAATTCC
The DNA here is from genome assembly GCF_023159225.1 of Perognathus longimembris pacificus. Taxonomy (NCBI): domain Eukaryota; kingdom Metazoa; phylum Chordata; class Mammalia; order Rodentia; family Heteromyidae; genus Perognathus; species Perognathus longimembris. Next base: position 7,149,842 of record NC_063173.1, on the reverse strand, counting down.
ACCAGCAATTCTGGATTGCAGAAGAGTTAAAGGCAAGATATAAGAACATGGCCATTGGAGACTTGAGTGTGAAATCAGTGAGCATGGGTGTGTATGTGGGGCTTGGTGTGTGGAGAGGTCGTGCACAGAGCACAGACAGGGTATTTGTTGTTCTTCACTGGTGGAACTTAAACGGAGAGTCAGAACAGAGAGTGAGAAAATAAGAATTCCCCTCTTCCTTTGGGAAACTCAGAACTAGCCAACAAGATCCAATTAACACACATGGGAGTCAAGGGACCGTTTTGTGGTAATTTAACCTACTTATTCACACGTGCACTAAACCCGGAGTTGTTCACTCCGTGCAATAAGGCACCCCTAATTTCCTCCATGTGTTAATTGGTTTCTGCATTAGAGAAGGCAGTATAATGGAGAAAGGGAATGAAATAACATTTACCAAGAAGCAGCTAGTCACCAGGGATTATTCACTTCGTTCTGTAATTTATTTATTTTTAATCCTATAACAGACCTGCAAAACAGGTATTCTTCTTACTTTCTATTTTTCCAGAACTTTATTGAACTAATATTCAAATTTTTGGAATGTTGAAAGAATATCCCAATAAATATCCATGTTTTCTAGATTGAATAATGATTAACATTATGCTATATGTTACTTTATCTGTGTGTGTGTGGCTTTTTTTGCTCAAGGCTGGTGCTCTATAATTTGAACCACAGGTTCACTTCTGGCTTTTTGCTGGTAAATTGGCAACAAGAGTCTCACAGATATTCCTCCCCAGGCTGGCTTTGAACCTTCTAAGCACAATCCTTAGACCTCAGTTTCCTGAGTAGCTAGGGTTCTAGGTGTGAGCCACCAGTGCCTGGTCTTATCATTGTTGTAATCTTGGAACTGCCAACTTTTTTGATATGTCCTTGGACATATAATTAGAGAGCTAGATTTATTTTCCAAAAAGAATGCAGATATACCCTGCAAGTGAAATGCTTTAAAGTCATCACAGTATTAACACACAGGTATGAATTATTTTCCATTATTATTTAATTTTTAAATTATTTAAATTCTATTTTCATTAAATTTAATTAATGAAATGTTCTTTAATATTTCTTCCATATTCAAATTCCATGACTATCCTCCTAAATTGTTTATGAGAATGTTTTCTACACACAGACCCAATTATGATTAATGCCTTACACTAGAGTATTTAGAAAATTTTCATATAAAAGACTCTCCCAAACTCTTGCCCCTGACACTTACATTTTCTCTTAGCTTTAGTTCTGAGTAATTAAAAACCTATTTAAAAAAAAGAACTTTGAAGGAATAGCCAGCTAAAACACTTGTACGTTTTAGATTATTAAGCAGTTATCAACATTTTTCATATTACTACATTTTACATTTGCTTTCTTTACCTTGATTAGTCTAATTCTAAAAACGTGTGTGTGAGTGTGTGCGTGTGTGCACGCGTGCGCAGGCATGTGCCAGTTTACGGGGGCTTGGATTTGGGGCCTTGTGCTCTCACTTTTCCTCAAGGCTGGTGTACTTCCATGTGAGCCACACTTCCAATCTGGCTTTTGCTGATTAATTTAGGGAATCGCTCAGATGTCCACGTTGGCTACTTGGAGCAATGACTGTCAGGTTTCAGCCTTTTGAGTCGCTAGCATTATAGACGTGAACCATCAGGCCGTGGCTTAAATGGAAAATTTTTGTAAAGAAGTATGTATTCCTTATCTTAAAATGCCATTTCTATAATTAAATTTTTCCTTCTATATTTGCCAACTTTGAGTACTGTAAAAATTATTCTGCCCATAAGTGAATTGATTCTTAATTTTTAAAACATTGTTATTACTTCATTAGCATTTTGCCAGTGCAGGGGTTTAAACTCAGGGCCTTAAGCTTTCGGTTTACTTACAGAGCTAACCATTTGATCATCCTTCCCTTGTAACATTTTGGTGTTTAGTTGGAGATGAAGTCTCATGGGCTTTTCTTCTCTGGCTGGCTTTTTACCAAAGTTTACTGCCATGTAGTGGAACTGTTTTGCGCAGATCTTGATCACCATTTCTCCAAGGAGCCTTGGTTCATTTTAGTAGGAATGAATAAATAGATGTCAGAAAAATTAGTAGTTGTTATACTTATTGTTATTGAGATGCTATTTACTTTTGCGTGAACCTTTTGGTTCATGAAGAGATATGAATATTCCAGTTCAAATTTAATTTACAGTCTTCCTAAAAATTCTTGCTTTTAAGGATTTTCTCTGTTTTTTTCTCATAGGTAATTTTTTATTTTTTGCCAGTCCTAGGGCTTGGACTCAGGGCCTGAGCACTGTCCCTGGCTTCTTTTTGCTCAGGGCTAGCACTCTACCACTTGAACCACAGCCTCACTTCCGGATTTTTCTGTTTATGTGGTACTGAGGAATCGAACCCAGGGCTTCATGCATGCTAGGCAAGCACTCTACCACTAAGCCACATTCCCAGCCTCTCTTAGGTAATTTTCTTGGAGTATTTTCTCTCTTGGATTTAATTATAAGTTGGAAGAAGTTGTTTTTAATTTTTTTGAATTTTTAGAGTTTTTGGTTTTTTGTTTTAATTTGTTTATTTTGAATAGTTACAAGATGCAGAAATTAAAGCGTCTTAACAAATGCAGAAGTGGGAACTTCTGTTTCCTTTCTGTGTCTTCCAGGCTCTTATAGGAACAGCCTTATGCAATTAATGTCCAAATAGGGTACTTTTGAAAATGAGAGGGGCTACTTACACAATTTTATAACTTTCAAACATTTACATACTAACTAAATATCATATTGTTAGAGCAATACCGATACACATTGTATTGATAGAGTAATAAAATAACACATCAAGGTTACGTACTCAAAGTCCTTAATTAAAAATCCAGATTATATATTGTAAATAACTTCTATCCATGTATAAATAAAGCAAGTATAGAAATAGAAAGATCAATCCTGAAAATGGTTTTTAGCATCAAGGAACATAGTTGCTCATTTTTATTATTTTCTGGTTAGCATTTGGCATTTATTTTCACAAGAATGATAAAATACGTCACGTTACCTATCTCTCTAATTCACTTATTAAAATATACTAGGAGTCATTACATAGATGTGTGTGAAAATCTTGCTTCTTTTGCCAGTAATGAAGTTTGAACTCAGGAGTTGGCGCTTGCCTGTCAGGTGCTCCACTGTGTGAATCAAGCCTCCTTGCTCCTGTTATCTTTGTAATATCACCGTGCTGTTTGCCCATGGCAGCATGTAATGAAACCCTCCTAGGTGCACTTGCCAATCGGGAGGTACATGAATGCCTCCAGCTTTTTATGGGGAGACAGGGTCTCAAAAAGGTTTGTCCAACCTCTCATCTAACTGTGATCCTTCAAGTCTTGGCTTTCTACATAACTGCGGAAATATCTGATTATTGGCTGATATCGGAGTCATCAACTTCGGCACAGGCTAGCTTTGAACTAAGAGCCTCCTAAGCTCAGCCTCCTGAGAAGCTCAGATGACCGTGTCATGGAGCCAGGGTAAAATCCTCAGTTCTTTTTCCATGAATGATTATTGTTTTATTCAGCAAGTTCCAGTTGCCTTCCATAAAGACCTTTCAGTAGTTTTTATTGTTGTTGTTTGTAATACTGTCACAAGATCGCATTGTAGATGTGCAGTTTTAAATGATGGATGTCAAGTTGTAGAATAGACATCTAAAAATCAAGTTTAGAAATGCTACACTTGTCCTGGGAGTGGGAAAACTTTGTCTTTCTAGTAGCGATGTATAAAAAATTCCATTTCCTTTTGCTAACAGTATTATCAAATATTGGAATTTTTGCCAGTGTGATAACATGAAAGAGATACCATTGGATTTCTCTAGTGAGTGAGTGGTATGTACATATTTTCATACGTTTTAGGGCCATTTGCCATCTGTGTGCTCTGTTCCTATCATCTACAGTTTTCTTGGGTCTACAATGTATTTTTGTTCCAGAATTCTAGAGGTTCCTTTTTATCAAAGTGGTAGGTTAGATCTTTGTGCCTATATGTTGTACATATATCTTTTTACCATTTGTTGTTTACCTCTGGAAAAAGTGTGTGTGTGTGTGTGTGTGTGTGTGTGTGTGTGTGTCTGTCTGTCTGTCTGTCTGTCTGTCTGTCTGTCTAGATTTTGAGTTGTGGTTACATAAGCTTTCTTTTTCCTGTTATAAAGAAGTGCATCTTGGCCACCTGACTTTTTCTAAAACTCCTACCTTTTCTTTCCTTACATCATGTTATTTTATGATTAGATTATCATATTACATGGTGTGAGGTATTTAGTTTTATCATTTTGGAAAGAGCAATCCACTCATCGCTGTATTTATGTAAAAGTCCATTTTTCTTCACAGATCAGAGATATAACCTTGGATAATAGCTTCTGTCATTATTTGAGTCTTTGTCTCAGTCTGATAATTGTATGTAATTTAATAATATGTCAATATCATACTATTTAAATTATACTAAAAGCTTCTTCCCATTTAAAAATGAGGAATTGATAGCTTGGAGCAATAAATGGGTTTTCTCAGGTGTATTTATTAATGAAATATTAGAGTCAAACTTTGGCCCATGGCCTCTATGCTGGTGAGCTTTAAATAGACTTCTAAGTATAATGTTTGTCTCAGTGAAACAAGTATACATCCGTAGATGCTTGAGACACCCTGACATAATAACACTTGGGACTGGTGAGTTACAGGGCACAGAGTACTATTGGTAGCATGAAATAATTGTATCTTAACAGCCTTCTGATGACCTCCTTTGAAAGCTATGCATTATCCCATAATCCTTTCCGTTCTTGAGGTTGGACTTCATATGCACACATACTGAAGTATATACTTGAGCCAGAATTGGGAGTAGAGGAAGATATGATGGTCTTTGCCTATGGCTCACGTTCTCATAGCCACATACAATGAGATTCTCTATCCTGATTGTATTCTTTCACACATACGAAGAGGACTCATTAGTAAATAAATATGAGGCAAATAAATGTCACTTGCCTAATGCTGAGCAGTTTAAAACAAAAACAAAAACGCACTGGCAGAAGCCATCTGTCCCTGGCAGCTTTCCCAGTTAAACACTTTTAATTGCTTCTGTGATCTTGGTGGGTTGGCATGCCACGGTTTCCAGGGATTTGGGAGAATTGACCTTTATGAAGTAATCACAGTTCGTTGTATAAAAGAACTCCGTGTTATCAAAGCAGGCAGCGCATCCCGCTGTGGAGTTGTGGTGATGGGAATGCATCATAGGTGTGCTGATTTCCTATTTGGATTAACTGTTTTATATTTTACATATGGGGCATTCCAACAGTCAACACCATTCAACATGGAATGTCCTGCACGTGTGGCCAATGATTCCTAAGTACAGTACTCTCTGTAAATGAGATCTGGTTTCCTTATCCTGAAGGTCACTCACTCCTCTGACTCCAGGGTCACTTTCTATGTAACTTGAAATATTCTCTTGTGGTTTGGGAGAAGAGCTGTGTTGGTACAGCATAGTTTAGTATATACATTTCTCTTACCGGTATCTGTTTGCATTGAAGTTAATTGAGAAGTTTTTTCTTATGTCCATTGTAGGTTTCTATCTCATTTTAAACTTATTTTTTTACTCAACTTTGTGTGATTATCTTTAAGAAGTTGTGCAATGGGACTTTAATTCAATATATTAGTTTATAAGTACAGTATATCCTGACACTTCCATTATTCCCACCTCTCCCTCCCAACACAACCCCTTCCTTCAAGTTACCTAGTTCCACTGTCCCATAAGTATGTACATACATTGAATATAATGAATGTTTTTGCCTACCAGTCCCTCTCCATTCATCATTCCATCTTAACCATCCTGACAAAACATGTTTCAGCTTCCTCATGTTCAGTATATCAAACTGTATGTTAGTTATTCAGAAGTATTACACCATTAGAATTGTGCCCGGAGTATACATAGTTTAGTTAATTTGTTTGTGTATATGTTTTCATAGGTGTTTATAAGTTAGGCCTAACTTCCACATATGAGAGAAAACATGTGCCACTTATTTCTGTGAGCCTGGCTTGCTTCACTTAACATAAGTTTTGTCAGATCTGTCCATTTCCCTTCAAATGACATAATATTATTCTTGTTGGTAGATGACTAAAATTCCATTTATATACATACATATTTATACACATACATATATATATGTATATACACACATGTCCATCACATTTTCTTGATCCAATCATCCATTGTAGGGAAATAATATTATTTTAATAATAACTAATAGTATTTAATAGGAATATTTAATAACTAATATTGTATAATATTATTACACTTATTAATTACTGTGTTACAGGCTCTATGATAAATACATTTCATCTCTTGCCCCCTTTGATCTTCACAGTGCTGTGGCACATTGTCATGCCTGAATTTTCATTTTACAGATGTAAAAGCTGATGGTACAAGCTAATGAAAACTGTTTTCTAACGTTGGACAGATAGGAAAGTATAGACCATTCTAGGCATTCTTGCCAAAGCCCAAGCTCTTAACTGGTATAGGGAGATTGTTAGAGTTACAGTGATATCAATTCTCTGCCCTCTCTTATGGAACTTGCTCTTTGCAAAGCCAGGGTTAGAACTCATTTTTACTGTCTCTCCAACATAACACTGACAAACCATTGGTCACTAGGTGACAAGAGAAGCCTGAGGTTTAATGTACCCAGAATCATTCGCTGTCTCTTCTCAACTCCTGCATTTGTGTTGTTTGTACTTCATTTGTAGAAGTTACCACATTGCATATTATTCTGTCAACATGTTTTTCTAGCTGACAACAGAGCACAGAACTGGAGACCAGGATTCTGTATTATTCATTTACGCTCTTAAAGCACACAAACGACGCCCTAAATACATAATAAATTCTCAATAAGTGTTTGTTAAATAAATAAATTCCTAATGCAAATCGACTTATTGCAAGGGAAATGGTTTCTGAATACCTTAGAGTAAAATTACTTGGAAACGGAAGTATTTGATGAATGTTGCTGTTTATGTGATGGCTAGTCCATTTATCCTAAGTTAATTTTAGGGTATGTCTAAAGTGGAGAAAGAAAACAAAGATGGAGTTTTCTGTTCTCTCCCTCTTCCAATCTGTTAAAAAGGAGAGTACAAAGAGTGATCAAGGCTGTCAGTATAGCCTGGTAAGCTTAAAGTAATGAAGATTTTTTAAAACAAGGGAACATTTACAATGGCTGCAACTTTACTGTCAGAAACACAAATATTAGAAACACAGTGATCTGTTCCAGATTGGAGATGCTTTTCCAGGCACAACATACATCCTCACACATTCATTCTTGCATGCCACAGTCATTAGACACTAAATGTACCCTAGACTCCAAGGAGATGAAATAGATTGCCATAGTTCCTTCCCCTGGTGAACTCATAAATAAACAGTTAAAGGACAGTGAGCCAAAGTGGTGGATCAGTCCCATCCAGAAAGAAACAGCAGTCCATCAGCCCCAGGTCTCTGCCCCTCTCCTTGCTTTCTTCCGTGGTGTGGCGCTCGGTGTCCATCTTCTCTCAGTGAGCTCCAGATGGAGATGGGGCAGTGGTCTCAGCACAGAGGACTCGGAGGGGACCAGCCCACAGGAGGCTTTTTCTTGTTAGCATCCTTTCCCCATTATATTTTTCTCCTACTCTAAACTTCTCCGATATTTCAGAGCAGAATGAACCACACTCTGACTTGCCTGTTCCAGCTCTATTTCATTCAGAGCAGCTAGATTCTAGAGGTTACCTCCCATGAGGAATACCATACCAAACAAGACTGTGTTGCAAAGAGATATTGTGCCATAAAAGAGGAAAGAATGATGTGCTGGGTAGAGGAGAGTAAAACTTTAGTGTTGGCTGTGCTCCTTGCTGTGACTTTGGACAGGCCCGAAGCTCTCAAGACCTTTCTCACGTCTCCTAAGGCAGGAAAGAACAGCATCAGGGGCCTGGTCCAGAGACCCAGTCCCAGCTCTAGTATTCCATCCCTTGGAAGATTGCTTTGTAACTAATGGAATTATAATGCCTGCTCACATCCGAGCATCTAACAGCCCCTAAAGCTATATTTCTAAAATGATACTACCACTCACAATTCTTTTTCTTTTATTATAATGGGACCAAATATGTGTTGTTTACAGGTGGCCCGATAAAGTTGATGGAGGGTCCATGACCTTTTCCAAAAAGATCAGAGCCAACTGTTAAGTGAGCCACTAAGAATTTCATTCACCCGAAGTCTAAAGTCAGGCACGTCATTGAATGTTTCCATTTTTAACCCATGATAGAGATAATATAGTCATTTTCTATTTGGCATAAAAAAGAGGCAAGCCATTCTAATGATCTGTTTATTTCTGTGACATCAAACCAGTGTCCTGTAAATAGTAAAAGAGTGATTATGATTTTATAGTTGCATGCAAGAAGGATGGCCATATCTGGTAATGCAGCATCATCTCCCAGTTGCTGGAGAAGCAGTATATTGGCAAAGGCTGAGCATTATGTTTCTTTTGCCTACAAATGTAAACTTCCACACGTGTCCAAAAGCACATTCATCTCTATATTTCTCAGTAAATTCCAGCTCTGTTACAAGTATATTTGTGCTTTTTATGTAGTTGTGAGGACTAAAAGTTGGCATCTTCAGTCCTGTGGGGCTATGAATTCAGGGGCAGTATTTGTGGAGATGGCATCTCGCAGCAATCATTCTCAGGAAGCTTAAAGTTTCTTCAAATCCTGGCTAGAGTCCCTGGGGGTCTAGAGATGTTGATATAAATGAAGAGTTTCTCCCTCCTTTTGGTGGGTACAATGGCTTTGTGAGATAGTTCTGGGATTATAAATTGCAGAATAGAGAATTATAATAATTGTACAATTAATAAGGACAAATAAGGTTATTAGTTATGATTCTTTGTTTCATATACAGGAAAATTTAGGCATAGAGAAGTAAGGAATCTATTTCATTTTGCTAACAATGAGTAGCAGAATCAGGCCAAAGATGTGCGTTTATCTTTCTGGAATCTCTTTCTGTTGTCTGAACTAATTTCTCTGGCAAGACAGAGACTCATTTACTCATTCATTAGCCAGACATTTGCCTAGTGGCTCTTAGGTGGCAAGTGCTTTTGCCATATCAGAGATAGGACAATAAATAAAACATGGCCGCTGCTCTTCTAGAAACCTTGTTCCATCTATCAGAGCAAAGCTGTAAACTGGCAGCCTTCTCTACCTGAAAAGAAAATTTCAAGATAGATTGATTCAATTCAGTTGTGTTGAGCCCTTTCAGTTAACTTTTAACCTTACATTCTTCACTCTTTAAATGACTTCTACACTTACCTACAAGTTATCTCAACTATTATCAAGACTTCAATGAAACACTGACAATAGTAGGGGCACTTTTATTTTTTTAAATTTTTATCTTTATGATGAGCGAGGGCCACAGCCACATAAACAATGTTACCTCCACCCTTCATTTTCTCCCACTTACCCCTCCTTACTCCCCTCCCCACCCAAGTTGTGAGGTTGACATCCTATTGGTAAGTATCATTGTTGTATTAGTTCATCCTTTGACCTGCTCTTTCTGTGATTCCATTTCCCTTCCCCTGTTCAAATAATCTTTTATATAAGATACAAGGTACAGAAAATTAAAAGATATGAAAGAAAAGAAATAAAACAAATACAAAAACTATGTACAGTACATAATAAGAACCTGTTGTTTCATATCTTGAAGTTCATATTGGTATACTAAATATGTATTGAGCAATAGAGTTATTGAGATCCCCTGTTAATAATGTACTAGACATAGTCTAGTTCTTACAAATGAGGGAAACCATGCAACTTACTTTTCTTTAGTTTTGGCTTATTTCACTTAATATAATTTTTTCCAGGTCTTTCCATTTCCTTACCAATGGGGCAATGTAATTCTTTCTGAGGGAAGCATAGAATTTCCTTGTGTATATAAACCACATTTTCTTGATCCATTCATCTCCTGAGGGGCATCTGGGTTGGTTCCATATCTTAGCCATGGTAAATAATGCTGCAATGAACATGGTTGTGCTGGTAACTTTAACGTGAGTGCCCACTATTTTTGATCAATCCCTCTAACATTTTTGGATTGCTGCCTATACATGATTGATTAATCCCCTCCTTCTCCATTTCTGGCCATTTCTGAAAATTATCAGAAAGAATAAAGAGTATTTGAAGCATGTATTGCTCACATAACACTTGTAGTTAAGATAGTCATGACATATAACCTAAAGCTGAGCTATAGGAGAAAGGTAAAAGTAAGGCCCTTGGGAACAGGCAGCCCTGGACATGATTCGTAGGTCTTGTTTGGCTCTGTGTGCAACACTGGCCGACCAGCTTCAAGGTCATTGTCTCCATGACATGAAGTATGAAATGGTGCTGATAAGCTATGTTTATGATGCTGAGGTGGGGCGTACATAATACAGTTCAGGCCTGGAATAATAGTGTTCAGCCATGAGCAGCTATCACTCCTAGACTTCAGAGATTACATGTTTGCACTTTCTGTTTTTAAAATTTTTTCTTCCTAAAGCACTTTTAACAAACTGAGAAAATTTGTGACCTTGCAGAATTACAACTTAAAAGAAACATATAGAAACCATCTTACGTATCACTGTAAAACAGTGCATATATGTGAAAGTTGTTTTTGAAAACATTTTCAATGAGTTTCTTAGAAGATAGTATAATGAAACAATTTAAGTAAATTATTTTACCTCGTTGGCTTCACAAAGGGAAAACCTCACCAGTTTTATTCATTGCAATTTTAGTGTTAGTTATATGGCATATATATGTATATATATATTTAATGTATATATTAAATAAAAGTTTTTGACTGGTAGAGCACTTCCTAATACACTTACATTTCTTTGTTTTATTGACACTGATGAGAACAAATAAATAACCAACAAACAAAAAAATTCACTTTCTGAGCTGGGCAGAGTGGTGTACCTTCTTTTTCTATAGTTCACATTTCCTAGATGTCAAAACTGACAATCATAAAATTTTATACTATGTTTCTTTTATTATTAAAGAAGAGAGGTTGAGGAGGTGGCTCAGAAGTTCCTGCCTAACAAGTATGAAGTTCTGAGTTCAATCCCCACTACCACAAAAAAGTCAACAAATATACAGAAAAAAAAAATAAAGATGAAAACATCCTTCTTTAAAAAATAAAGCATCCAGGAGACTTGATAGCCAGTGTGGTGGTGCATACATAAGTCTAACTACCTTGGGATTGGAGGTAGAAGGATTCCAAGTTAGAAGCCAAACGAGGGAAAGTTAGCAACACCCTATTCCCAAAAGAAACTACATACAAGTAAAAAGGACTACTCTAGTGATCCAAAGCTTTCATTTACATCCCCAGAATAGCCTAGGTGGAGACTTTGTAGTGATTTCAAGAATCATTAAGGACACATGGGATTTATTCCCTGGAAAACAAAGGTTTCATTAGAAATTCATTACTACACAATGGCATCTAAGATCACTTTTTTTCAAGTATTCTAAAACACACAAACAACATTTGATAAAATTTAGCATGCATTCCTGACAAAAAGGTGTTAGAAAACCTGAAATACAAAAGCTACATATTTAACATTGTAAAGAACAAACATCCCTTCATGTGTTTATTAGTCCTTTGTACTTCTGAAAACTGTTTAATTCATTTGCCCATTTATTAATTGGGTTGTTTGTTCTCTTGATGATTATTTTTTGAGCTCTCTGGATATTTGTCCTTTATAACTAGCTGGCAGATAATTTTTTATACCATTCTGTCTCTTTATTCTGGTAATTGTTTCTTTGATGTGGAGAAGTTTTTAATTTGATGCAGTATCATTTATGAATTCTCATTTTATTTTGGGGTAGTTGGTTCCTGTTCCGAAAGGAGTTGCTTATACCTATAATTTCTATAGTGAGATTCCATCTCGCCCAGTTATAAAGGAAATAATCAAAACACACAAAAAAAACTGGTAAGCATGCAAGAAAGAAAGATAAAAAGAACACTCATACACGGTTGGCGATGGGAATGTACACTAGTATAACTATGGAAATCAGTAGAGAGGTGATCCAGCTCTACCATCCTGAAGTCACGTAACTTAACATACAAGAGAGACACCTGCAGACCCATGTGGATCACATCTCTATTCACAATATCTACACTGTGAAATCTGCTAGAATGAATAAAGAAATTGTTCCAGGAAGGAACTAATAGATTATTTAAAAACAGTGTTAATACAATTGAAAATTTGCTGAAAAATCAAGCTAGAGTCATCCCACCTAAGTATGGTGTAATAAAGAATACTATGAGGATGTAGTGACTTCCGGGGTATAAATTCCAAACGTGTCACTTATTTGTATCACTGTCTATAAATAATTCAGTTTCTCTGTTTCCCCACATGTAAAATAGGACCAGCTATATTTATTATATCACAAAGCACACAAATAAAATGGCGGGCTGGTAATATGGCCGACTGGTAGAGTACTTGATTCGTATACATGAAGCCCTGGGTTCGATACATCAGCACGACATATATAGAAAAGGCCAGAAGTGGCACTGTGGCTCAAGTGCTAGAGTACAAACTTGAGCAAAAAGAAGCCAGTGTCAGTGCTTAGGCTCTGAGTTCAAGCTCCAGGACTGGCAAAAATAAATAAATAAAATAAAATGGAATATAATCATAAGGAAAATTTAATATTTATTTTAAAAGTATTATCAGTAAGTTTGTAACAAAATTTCAAGTTAATAATAAATACATATTGGTAAATAAATGTATAAATAAAATAATAAAATGTTCATATGCTTCACAAATGTACATATATGCAAATTCCTCAACAAAATACAAGTAAACCAAATTCAACACACATTCAAATGATCACTAACCACATTCAAAAGTGATTGATACCTGGAATGCAAAGATGGCTAGGAAGCCATTACATCAACAAATGTGATTTATGAACAAAAGAATAAATGAAAATAGCCATGCTGTCATTTCAGCAGATACAGAGAAGGCATTTGCCAAAATACATATCCTTCCAGGGGAAAATAAAAAAGCAAAACTCAAGGCCTCAGCTCTGTCCCTAGATCTTTGTTGCTCATAGCTAGAGCTCTACCAGTTGAGCCACAGCTAAACTTCCAGATTTTTGGTGGTTAAATGGAGATAAGAGTCTCAGAATTTTTTGCCCAGGATATCTTAGAACCACAATCCTCATATCTCAGCCTCCCAAGTAGATAGAATTGCAGATGTAATTTTAGGTGCCACTGGTATCTGGCAAAATCTAGTATTTAAAAAAATTGTTTTGATTTGCATTTCTTTTATGGCCAGTGATGTAGAGCACTTCTTCATGTGTCTCTTGGCCATTCTCATTTCCTCTTCAGAAAAGTCTCTTTTTAGGTCTTTAGCCCATTTGTTGAGGGGGCCGTTGGTTCTTTGAGGATTTGTTTTAAAGTAATTTAATTTTTTGAATTCTATGTGTATTTTAGATATGAGGTCTTTGTCTGTTGTACCCTCAGGCCTGTTCTTGTGCCAATACCAAGCTGTTTTTATTACTGTAGCTTTGTAATACAGCTTGAAGTTTGGTACTGAAATTCCTCCAGCACTGTTTTTTCTACTTAGGATTGTTTTTGCTATTTGGGGTCTTTGATTGTTCCATATGAATTTCTGGATTTCAAAACAACACTGAGATTCCACCTCACTCCAGTAAGAATGTCCATTTTCAGGAATGGAGGGGATGTGGCCAAAAGGGAATCCTACTACATTGTTGGTGGGAATGTAAACTTATTCAACAACTCTGGAAAGCGGTATGGAGGTTCCTCAGAAGGCTAAACATAAAGCTCCACTTTGGGGCATATAGCCACAGATCACTGTCTTACAACAGCGATTGTCAGATCTCATCTTCTGGAGTAGGTAACAGCCAACAAAGTTAAGAATTTTTAAGTGATATTATTATTCAGTAACTTTATCAATAATGATAATGAGGGCTGGGAATATAAGTGGCAAGAGTGCTTGCCTCCTACACATGAAGCTCTCGGTTCGATTCCCCAGCACCACATATATGGAAAATGGCCAGAAGGAGCACTGTGGCTCAGGTGGCAGAGTGCTAGCCTTGAGCGGGAAGAAGCCAGGGACAGTGCTCAGGCCCTGAGTCCAAGGCCCAGGACTGGCCAAAAAAAAAAAAAGGATGATAATGAAATGATTAAAGAATCAGTTTAAAGTGAAAAGAAATCTCACAAGACAGTATGAAATTGGACATGACACCAAACAAAACTAAAATATAGTGAATGCTTTAAATATATGAAATCAGTATTTTTCAAAATGGAAATAAAACATCAGTCAGAATTCATCTTAAGGTGTGGAAGTATAAAAGATTAGGAAAGTAATTTGACCAATATGGCTGTACTACAGGCAAAAAGGAACTTCAGGATGCAACAGCACAACATGGCCTCTTTTGGAAGGAAGTTTGGCAACACTTAACAGAATAAGAAAATGTTTACACCATTTTAGTTGTTGGTTTCTCATTCTAGGAAAAGTAACCAGGAAAACCAGCCAATACTTTTCATACATGCATTGCATTACAATATATTTATCATGGCTAGTATGTCCATGAGATGGAATGTCTTTGTTTCTCAAGCATATTGAATCACCATTCAGTAAGCTATTTCTCATAATAATGGATAAAATATCATGAGCATGGTAATTGATAGATATACCATTGTCTCTCCACTTACATGGATGTCTGCATCCATATCTGTGCTTACAGAGAGAAGAAAATAAGCCAATTTTCAATCACGTAGAGTTTGGATGGAATTTACTTTTATTTTCATATTGTATATTTTCAGATTTGCTTCCAATAATCAGCATCATTGACATAATTTTTAAAAAGCAGACAAATCTTAGTGAAATATCAACTACAATCGATTTATCCCTGGTTGTAGAGGACAATACCTCACATGTAACAGTTTGCATTTATGGTATTTTGTTATATTTAATCAGTTTCAGGTGAATTTGGTCAGAAATTTCACCTTTGGATAGTCAATATTAGACTTTCTCCTTAGTTTTGGTGGAAAAGCTTGTGAGTAGAGAGCAAAATTGAGGTTGTGAAATTGCTCTCAAGAATAGCCAGGGCATAACTCAAGATTCTACTCTGCTTAATGTGCAGTGCCCTTACACCAGGAACCAAGAGAAATACGAGGCTTGGCATATGTTATTTTCTGCATGAAAGCTTACTAAAATCCCTCGTGTATTTCAATTGCAAGAATGATAGTCAATAGCATTTTATTGTCTCTGCTATACCACTTGGCATTTGAATTTATTCAGTTTAGCTCTTTAAACCATACAGATTTTTAAAAAAATGAATTCTTCCTCTTATGGACTATCAAAACATTGTATATTTTGGTCAACTTTGTCATATGATATTTCATTGATCTAGTTTTTATTCCATTAAGAACATTTTACTTGGTAGTTTATTCTCTCCCTTCTACCAGATTATAACTTCTTGTTGTGGGGAGACTACGAGATCCATTTCTGTGCCTATTGAACCTGAGACAGAATGCCTTCTTCATGGAAGAAATATTTTTTTGTTTTGATTTTGTTAATTTATTCATTTCTTCAAAGTTATGTACAGAGGGGATACAGTTTCATAATATTTTTACATCAGAATACATGATGTATTGACCATTTTATATATTATATTCTGATTGTTTCTGATCATAGTTTTTGTACAATTAGAAATTCCAGGAGGTTGGACCTTTGATTGTCACATAATTTTTTTGCACCTAGTATCTGCTACTAACATCTAAATTATTGTCCCCTGAATTGAACTGTTTAGCCTGATTGATAGATTGATTCATGTTTGTCACTGGTTCTGGAGTTTGAACTCATAAAGTTTGCATTCTAGGGCTGAGATGGGGCTGTGAATTAGTGTTCTTGCCCAGCTCGTGCAAGGCTCTGATTCACTTCCTACCACAGCAAAATACTAACCACAAGAGCAAACAAAAGCTTCCATTCTATCTGGGGTAAGGGAAGAAAAATAAATGAATTGTTAAGTGCTGAGAAGTACGTACTGAAAAATGAATAGCTATAGGAGACACTCATCAAGAAAGTACCGTTTCAATAAAGACTTGAAGGAACAAAGCAGTGCCCGGATGTAAATGTATGTGGAGAAGAGCGAGTCTAGGTAGTAGGTAAACGTGAGGCCCAAGAAGGGTGGGCAGGATGTATTCACAGCGCCTGGACCACAGCAAAGACCAAGCAGAGATCTGAACCAAAATTTATTTCCTAGTCTCACAAAGCTGTTAGGAGGTTTGATCCATTATGTAAGGGACTTAGCATGATGTCTTGCACATATAAACTAATTGGCAGATGTTATTTATCAGCATTATGAAAATTGTATGAGCTAGGCTTTTTAGAACATTGCCAGAAAAGTACAAGTTGATCATTTCTTTTTCACTTGGAAACTGGTGTGTGTGCGGGGGGGGGGGGGGGGGGGGCGGGGGGGGGAGGGCAGTTAATTTCATATATCTGTGCTAATTCGAATGTGTGATAGCTGCTTGCTATGGATTGTTATAGCTGGTGGAAAACTATTCACATTTTTCAAAAGCCTACTAAGAAATTGGTTTGTGGAGTGCCAGTGAATGAACTGAGGGAGCTTGAATTTGCCTTCTCCAAATGCCTGGAGATTTGGCATTGAATTGGTAACCCGGCTTTTCATGCAAAGCTACAGTATTGGAATTAAAGCTCTCCTGCTCAGAACCCAGTGTTCCATACTCCCTTGGCAAGGGTTATGTTCATTCTCATAGACATTGGGTCTTACAGACAACCTCAGAACGAGCCAAGTCCTCTTAATGGATGTGCTGGAAGAAGCCCAGTGTTGCAGTCAAGAATGGAATTTGAGCTGTGCCAACAGGAAACAAAGCCAACATTTTGGCCCATGCTTCTCAATCTGAGGTAGCCATTCCCCATCAGGAAAACCTTTCCTACATGGTGCAGACAGATTCCCATGTGGTCTTACGTGTAAAATCTGAATTCAATTATTCTTTAGTCAGCTCTTGAATCTACTTTCAAATAAGGTTATGACCCTTTAAGTACCCAATAAACCTGTACCATTGTCTGGTATGTGTTGTCGCATACATAATCCTTGGTTATATTCCCTTTTCCCTCTCCAAATTAAAAAGCCCCCAATTTTCTTGCATTGGGCAAAGAAAAGAAGAATAAAGCATTCCTAGGATCCCCCCCAAATAAATCAAGCAGTCCTGGAAACCTTTTTCCCCCCAAAACAAAGCAAAAAATAGGGAAGAAAATCAATTTCTGAAATCAAAATTAAGTACCATAGTTAAATTCTGTTTCTATATCAAAACTAAACTGAACAAAAGAAAGAACGTATTGCTTGGATTTTCTTACATCGTCTATTGATGTACTTGGAATACAAGCCAGATAGAAACATATACCCCAAATACATTTTTAATATGTGCACTGTTACTAATTATTAAATGGTGGCAGGAGTGGACAAGTGTGAAATTTCATTAGGAAAATTTCTGTAGGTGAGAGATAAAGAAGAGAAGAAATTAGGTAGAGTGAGAATAAAAAAAGGAAAGAGAAGTCTTTGCTAAATTGTCCTAGTTTCTGATTGCCTTCACTGTTTTATGATTTTCATTAGTAAAGTCATTTTCTTTTTTTTTAAAGTTTCCCTTTTAAAGAAAACCAAACAAGTTCAAGGTTTAGATGCAAGTGTTCTTTTATGTCTTTCATATACCATTGTTTTGTTAAATTAAATTTTATTGATAAGGTGATATACAGAGAGGGTATAGTTACATAATAAGGTAGTGAGTACATTTCTTGTCATATTTGTTACACCCTCTTACCATCTTAATGTATAATTGTTATGCAATAAAAGTCACCTATTTAAGTTATAATTTGATAAATATTGACATAGGTGTGCACTTATAAAACCATCACTATAATCAAGATAATGGATATATTCATCTTCCCCAGAGTTTCCTGGTGTTCTATTATAAGCCTTTCTTCTCTCACTCTCTCCATCAGTGGTCTTCAATCACTGACAAGCTTTCTGTCACTCGAGATTTGTTTTCATTTTCTGGAATTTTTTAACCAACCACACAATGCAATATGTATTCTTTCATTATATGGCTTATTTTACTCAACTTCATTTTGCTTGGTGGTTTATCTGTGTTGTAGTTTATTCCTCTTTAATGCTTAATAGTATTTCATTTTATGAATATAACACTTTATTAATCTAGATATATATGCATATATGTTTGATAGATAGAGATATATGATTAATAGAGAGAGAGAGACAGACAGACAGACAGACAGATAGATATTTGGTTTTTTCAGTACAAAGAAAGATTCTCTGAACTTTTATACAATCTTTGAATGAACATAAGTTTTCATTTCTCTTGGGCAAATTCCTAGGAATGGACTTGCTAGGTCATATTGTAGGTAGATGTTTAACTTTTTTTATTGTCAAAGTAATGAACAGGGGGGTTACAGTTACATACGTAAGGCAGTGAGTACATTTCTTACCAAAGTTTTTACCTCCTCCTTCGTTTTTCTCCCACCTTCCCCCCTCCCCAGATCCCTCCCCACCCTCCTCTGAGATGTGCAGCTGGTTTATAGCATATTGTCTTGTAAGTGTTGCTGTTGTATTGGTTTGCCTTTTACCCTTTGTCTCTCCATTTTGGTGTTCCCCTTTCCTAGTTCCAATAAATATTCATACAATACCCAGTGTACCAAAGTCAGTTACAGTGACATCGGGGGTGAAACCATGGGGAAGAAAAACAAATAAAAAGGCATAATTTCATACGTTACATCGGAAATAACAACAGTAAAGACAAACCACTTATTTCCAAGTCTTGTGGTTCATTTCGCTTAGGATCATCTGATGTGATCATATGCACATTGCTACTGAGCTACTGTACTCCTCTGCTAGGACTATCCTACCCAAATACTAACTGTCTCCAATAAGTGAAACCATAGAGTTAACGTTTCTTTGGGTCTGGCTCACTTCACTTAACTTTTAAAGAAACTGCCAAATATTTCCAAAGTTGTTACACTATTTTGCATTGCCAAAGTGGCGTGCCATTTTTCATTTACATTTTCCTCTATCACAGGCCAGAAGTTCAGCTGGAAGTAAAACCATGTTTCTTCTATGTGGGCAACTATTTGTCAGTCATGAGGATGGCTCCCAAATTTAGGTGTTTGTCTTCTTCCTTCCCCTGAGCCTGAGCATCTTCCCTAAGCTTCAACACTGCACTATTTCGAAGTAGGTAACGACCGACTCCAGTGGTATTTTTACAAGACTTCATAGATGGGGCACGAGAGAGAGAGAGAGAGAGAGAGAGAGAGAGAGAGAGAGAGAGAGAGAGAGAGAGAGAGGCCCTCTGAATTCTCTTTCGCTTAGGGTACACCTGCCTGTAGCCAATCATGACTAAAACCTATTTTTTAACCTCTTTTCTACTTCTTTGAGAAGTATGGACTTTCACTAATACTTCCCCAGTCCCCTCAAAAGACTTCAGGAAACAGAGTAGCAGTAGACTGTGCAGAGCTTACCCACTCACAGAGCCACACGTCCTGCTGGGAGGCAGAGGTTGGACCATTTGATAGACATCTACCCTCACCTACCTTTGAGAGCCAAAATTCTGAATCAGACCTTGGCGATCAGCTGAATACACTAGCAAGTAACTTACTTTTGGAGTCTACTTAGACGTAGACGGAAATAGAAGCTGCCCTCACGGAATTCTTTGAAGGTTGAATAAGCTGGTTAGGTATCTGACTCATGAAAAAGTTTGATAAATGTATTGATAATAATGTTGTTCACATAAGTTCAATCTTTGCAGTACAAAGCTTAAATAGCTATAAGTATATTAAGTCTAATAAACTTTTAATCTTTCTCTAGACTTATAAGTCTTGGATCCCACCCAGCATCTTCTCTCTGGTTCTCATCTCTTCCAGATTTACTATGTTTTTATGTAGCTTAAAGTTTATGAAAAGCTGCTATTATCACGTCCATTACACATGTTTTCAACTTTCTTGCCCTTCCCTTTGGTGCTTACATACAATTTATAGTTCAATAATAGGAAATTGAAAATATCAAGATGCTCAGGGACTCGCTTGGTGTTTGAATTTTCTTTCTACCTCAACCAGTAGTCAATACAATTCATTGCCATTTGTAAACCAATATCTTCTTTCAAGCTCTGACTTCCCTGTTCATTAGTGAGGAAAGGCCTCTGGGTAGTTGGGTAAACGGCACCTCTCCATTAACTGAGCCAGAACATTTTTTATTTGTTTCCTTTCAAAACGTGGTCAATATACATCCTTCACTTCAACCATTGAGGAGGTTAGCCTTCTTGTTTTTTAGGCCATTGTGTTTGGAATTATCCAAGCCTTCTCTCTTCCTATCATTTAACATAGCAGTCGAATCTGTTGGATCTGTTTTTAAAATGTTCCCTAGGGCAACCATTATTGTACATTTCCAGGTGGATTAGTTTCTTCCAAGTCACCATTCCATATTTATCTTTTACCTTTCTTATGGTTCTTAGAATCAAAGCCAGAGCCAGTACATGCTAGGCAAGAGTTCCACCATCGAGCTCCAACCCCCCCCCCCACCATTTCTTTTGAACTTGATAATTGTAATAGTTTCTAACTCTTCTTCCTGCTCTCAGCTGTGCCCTTTCACAGTCAACATTTTCTAAATAGCATTAAATGATCCTATTAAATTATTAGTCATATCATGTTATGACTCTGGAATTGCTTTCCATCTCATTCACAGCAAAAGTCAACGTGCCCTCAATGGCCCAGGAGCCTCGAGGTTCCAGTGTTCTCCCTCACCTCACTACTTTGCCAGATTCTTCTCATGCCATCTTCCTCCTTATTTGCTTCCACTGTACTGACTTCCTGGCTGCCTTTACAGAAGCTAACTCTGTAGTCTCTGGCTAAGTCTTTCACATCGCTTATTCTTCTTTCCCCACAGGTTCTTATGCCTTTTTTCATTTCCTATTTGATTTCATTTCTTGTTCAGTGTCATTTATCATTAATCAGCTTATCAAGAGACTTAACTCTATCCAACGCCTTTCATTCATCCCTTCACCCACTTTATTCTTCTCTAGCAAGTATTATTTCTAGTCTATATCACTACATAATAGAGTTTGGCATCTCCTAGGATATAGGCTAACTTCCTTAAAGCAATCTGAAGTAAACATATAAAATTCAACACTGCCCCATTTCAGATACAAACATAAAAGCTAGTTGTCTACTTTAGAACGTTTACCAAAATATTTCTTTCAGGCTCACTTGAAAAATATTGACCATGAGGAAGAATCACTAGCTATAAAACAAATGAGATAATTAATTCTCTAAGAAGTTCATTTAATAAAAGTGTCAGAAGTTATAAAAGGAGAATGTAAAATGATTGAATAGACAAGGGGTAAGAATAGAAAGTATATTGAGAAAAAGCTGCTGTAAAGCAAATTCATTCTCGGATTTA
This sequence comes from Perognathus longimembris pacificus, assembly GCF_023159225.1. Lineage (NCBI taxonomy): Eukaryota > Metazoa > Chordata > Mammalia > Rodentia > Heteromyidae > Perognathus > Perognathus longimembris. Next base: position 7,128,340 of record NC_063173.1, on the reverse strand, counting down.
TAGGCGTCTCCGGTTCCATGAGCTAATACCTTCAGCTGCTTTCCTTTTCTTTTGCTCAAATTTTGAGGTTAATCTTTTTATTTTGACTATTAAAGAGTTGCACAAAAGGGTTATAATTTTAAAAGTGTGCTGCTTTTCAATCTGGGATATATATTTATATATCACAAATCAACATTTAGAGATTCATGCTTCCCATTTATTCCTTTTTCATTTCTGAGTTAATTCACTTCCCAGAGCACTTACTGTGCAGTCGGCTCTGTTTGCGAAAGAATAGAATACACTGGAAAAAAAGGTAGTATGGTCCCTGATTTTACAGAAAACAAGGAAAATATATTTACCAGTAGACAGTTCTAAATGTAGTAATTAACTATGACCCAACACTAGTGGCTCATATCTGAAATCTAGCTACTGGGGAGACTGAGATCTGAGGTTTGAAGTTCAAAGCTAGCCTGGGTAAGAAAATCTGGGAGAATCTTGTCTCCCATTAAAGCCCCAAAAGCCACAAGTAAAGCTGTGGGCCAAAGAGTAGAGTGCCGGGGCTGAGAATACCGCCTAGTGGCAAGAGTGCTCGCCTCCTACACATGAAGCTCTCAGTTCGATTCCCCAGCACCACATATATGGAAAACCGACAGAAGGGGCGCTGTGGCTCAAGTGGCAGAGTGTTGCCTTGAGCAGGAAGAAGCCAGGGACAGTGCTCAGGCCCTGAGTCCAAGGCCCAGGACTGGCAAACAAACAAACAAACAGAGTAGAGTGCCCGCCTTGAGTGCAAAGCTAAGGGACAGTGTTGAGGCCTTGAGTTCAAGCCCCAGTACTAGCACAAACAAGCAAACAAAGCAATGTGAAAGTAAGTGCATTATGCTAAGGAGTGAGGCAGGGATCTGACCTTCAGCACCCCTCTGAGCTCTCTGTTGCTCTTTGATACCATTCCTCCCACTGGCCCCCTCGGGAGACCCTCATCATCTCTGCCATCCCCATCATTCTCCCAAACATGTGACCATGTTTGTCACCGTTACACATTTCTTGGCATTGTCTAATGACAGGATGACGATAGCCTTTCTGCCGGATTTTCTACTATGAGATGTGCTCACGGAAAAACCCTTTTCATTTCTGCACATGCTGTTTCTGCTAGCAAGGAACAAAAATGTACTTCTTGTTCTGCAGTATTTTGGAAGGCCCAGCCCAAATATTCTTTCTGGTGGGGGGCCTGTGTTCACCGTTCCTGCTCGTGGGCTGGTCAACAGAGCGCCTAACACTTGTTCTGCCTTTATTTGTTTTTATTATAACCCATTGTGTGGCATCCTCTGGACTGTGACACTATGTGGTAAAGATGGGGAGCTTGAGGGCCAGACAAGTTTGAAAATCTAGGTGCAAGGTTGAGAAAAACCACTATTCAAAGCCTACTTTGTCTAGGCAAATGAAATACAGTTTCCTCATTTTGCAAAAGGAAGATAGTATTAGCTGACTAGATGTTTTCTTGGGAGCATTAAATAAGATGAGATGTTTCCTACAGTATGGATACTTTCATAAATTATAAAAGAAACTATTTTCAATCATGCTTTTTAAATCACTAGTTTTCATCTTACTTTTTAATAGTATCATATGTTGTTTACATGATTATGGAAAATAGTTGTCATTTTTGTTTTCTCTGATGTGCCAATTTAACTGAAGATAGTTATTTGAATAAAAAGTAAGTCAAAATAATTTTTATAAAATTCTGGGATAATTTATAAATAGATCAAAACATATTAGAACTAGGGAAGGGAAAGGGAATATCAAAATTGAGAGACAAAGGATAAAAAGACAAATGATTCCAAAAGCAATACTTACAAAACCATTTGGTATAAACCAACTGAACAACTCATGGTGGGGAGAGGGAAAGAGGGAGGGGCAAGTTGAACAAGAAATGTACTCACTGCCTTACATATGAAACTGTAAACCCTCAGTACTTTACTTTGACAATAAAGGTTGGGAAAAGAAGTGACATTAAATTCTGAGTTAATGTATAAAATAAAGTTAATGAACAAGAAGCTGAGTGTACATTCAGGTAACATGGTTTAATTTCAAGTGAAAATGCCTAGATAAAACCAGGAAATTGGAAGGGAATACCAAAATCGAGAGACACAGGGTAAAAAAAGACAAACAACTACAAAAGTAATACTTACAAACTGTTGAAAATGAACTGAACAACTGAACAACTCATGGGGGGGAGGGGAAAAGAAAGGGAGAGGGGGAAGGGGGGAATGAGGGACTAGGTAACAAACAGTACAAGAAATGTATCCAGTGCCTAATGTATGAAACTGTAACCTCTCTGTAATTCAGTGTGATAATAAAAAAATATATATTAAAAAAAAACCCCGACATGGTAGAACACACCTACAATCCCAGTATTTGAGAGGCTGAGGTAGGAGGATTGTGACTTTGAGGCTAACGTAGGCTACATAGTAAGACCCTGCGCATACAGACCCAGCCAAAACGTACCTAATTAGAGTAGTTAGCACAGAGGGAACCTAGCAGCCACCTTCCCCTTGTCTCTAGCCAGACATAAAGGCCACAATGCAATAATGCTATTACATGTTAAAAAAAAACAAACACCTGTTTATATTCTTTAAGCTGAAGAGGTTGCAATTAATACCAAGAATATTTTCAGTAACCCTGTCTGCTGTTGACATTTGCATTGAAGATTCCAGCAGCTGCTGTTTCTGTTCTATGTAGGTGGAAGGATAGAAAATGAAAGGGGCAGTGTCTTTTTATTAGCAGTTCTCATTTTTAAGGAAATGAGTTTATTTATGAAATGGTTTTAATAAATTTTGCAACATTTTTGCCAGTGTCTATGGAAGACAAGCAATTACAAATTGGAAATTTGGCAACTTGTAGGCTATGCGTTAGCAAGTGGTTTACCTTCAGAAGTTATGTTTTTCTCTGGGTGTCAGCGGAGTTTTAATCCTAGTTACTTAAGAGGCTAAAATCCGAGGATCATGGTTCAAAGCTAGTCCAGGTAGGAAAGTCCAGGAGACTGTAAGCTCCGATTAACAGCAAAAGACAAGGAACAGAACTGTGTTTTAAGTGGTAGAGCTCTGTCCTTGAAGAAAAAATAATGCCGAGGGACAACACATAGGCCCTGAGTTCAAGGCTCAGTACCATCAGGCACAAATAAAAGATACTGTAGTTTTCAGAACACTCTGGATTTTTCTTAAAATGGTGCTGATTATCTCTTAGAGTGTGAAAGTTAGTATGAGGAACAAATGCAAAAGTGGGGGATAATGATGAAGGCTCAATATATGTCTATTTTGTACTTTTCCTTTTCTAGGACTATGAAGTGGTTTAATTCTAGTGTTATTTATTTGCTCATTTATGCAGGCAGTAACTATTTGATAGTTTAAAAAGTATTGAGTTCCTATCATGTACAAAGAACCATGTGGACCTCTAAATATAAGAAAAATATATAAAAGTATAAGAAAAATAAATAAAGGTATTGTCCTTGAATAGCTCAAACCCAAAACTACTAATAAAGAAAAAAAAATCCACTAGCCTTAGGAGAGTGATTAATTCTTGGATGATAAATGACAGGATCTAAGAAATTATTTGATTTCAAGAGAAATATAGGAATTTATTATCCATTATAATAACCAAAAGTAAGACAACTAGAAGTAAGACTAAACTGAGAGTACTGACTTAGCAATTGTTCAACATGGAGGCTAACTGCCTAACTGAATTATAATTTATAGGAAAGCACCTGTTCCAAAGGGCTTCATTAAAAGTAGTTTTTAAATCCTAAAATGTTTCTAGGTCTTCCACACTTTGGGAAGGCATTGAAATTTAAAGAAAAATGAATTATGTGCTCTTGCTGAATGACCTATCCTAAAATGGCATAACTGTTTCCAAAACACAATCATATTTGTTAATTTTTTTTGCTCACAAGTCAGAGTTCTTATGTATTTCATTATGATTTTTTTTTTTACCAAAGGCTTGATATTCTTCTGCTTTGTTCCATCTCGGCTCAGCTTTCATTCTGTTTGATACTCATTGCCAGATAAATGTTTGTCTTCATTCTCAGCAAAAGGTAATTTTAATCTTGTGGGAAAATCACAATTCATGGATTCAGAACTGCTATGTAAGCTCAAGATCCATTGGAGGATGTCTTTTCATGAAAGATCAATAAAATGAAGAAAGACAGTAAGAAGACTCAAAGAGAAAAACTATTCAGTTAACTGAGTAAAATACTCATTTGGATCTTGAAAGAGATTCTTAGAATACTACACATCTTTAAATTTAGGAAAGATTTGTATAAGAGTTTGGAAACTGATCTTTTTCACTAATGATATAAAAAGGAGAAAGAATTTAAGAATGCAGATGATAGATTTACCTAACAGTGAGGATGATTAGGTACAAATATCAAGTTTTTAAAAATCACCTTTCTTTACTTCTTCATACTAGTAAGCATATATGGTCTGATGTTAGTTTTATCTTTCTTGAAGATTAAAAGATGTATAAAAACAAAAGCAGCATTATACTGTGCCCATGCTGTGGTACAGGAGCTAGTCCAAATAATATATATGGGATATTTGTAGATATGTGTACATAAGTGTACATATGTGTGTACACATACATACATATATGCATATATACACATACAAATATATGTATCCCATTTGGCCTTCTTTTCAATACAATGGCAAGGTTTCCATTGTCCTAGTCCCTGGTCACAAATATAAAATTGTAGTCTACCTCACAGCTAAATCTAGGTCATTTGTTATTGTATTATGGTACCGTTTGAATAACAGTTTAATTATGTGATTTCCCAGCATCTCTTGGATAAAATATTTGGCAATATGTTTTATAATAGCTGCTACTATAGCCTTTTATGAAGCTAGTTAAATTTTCATTGTTTCTGGGCTAGTTTAGAGGCATACCACTTAGCTTTGTTTGTGTTTTAACATAATGGTGAACAGATCAGTGAGGTATTGAACTGTCTACACTATTCCAAAAGTACCTGGCCCGGGAAAGGCCTCAGGATTAGTAAGAATGTCGAGTTCTGATGCCCATTCAAGGCAGGATACTTAATCTTAGCATCTGCAAAGGAAGACAAATGAAATCAAGGCCCCAGGTAAAACTGAAAACTTGTAAAAAGCTTCTTCTGTAAATGAAAAAAACACCTTGTAGAAGAGTTTCATCTATTCATTCAGAAAGGCAACAAGGACACATGCTTCTGTTAAATATGGGGCAAGGAAAAGAAAATACAATGTGTGTGTGTGTGTGTGTGTGTGTGTGTGTGTGTGTGTGTGTGTGTGTAGCTCCAAGAAAACAAATGAACATGAATCTTCCCCTGGACCTGTGAAATCTCTAGGCAACTAGACAAGGCATGTGTAAAAGGAGTTCATAGCAACAGTGTCGTGGGGGTCTTTGGGACGCCCACAGAGGCAAGAATCATAATCAGAGCTAAGGATGAGAATGTACAAAACACACAGAAACTTCCTACACAGAGTAGAACTAGCAGCAGCATTATATCTTCCAGTAAATTAGAAAGTAAAGGTTTTAGGTAAAGACATCAAAGTATCTTTAAAATGGAAACTCAGGGGGCTGGGGATATGGCCTAGTGGCAAGAGTGCTTGCCTCATATATATGAAGCCCTGGGTTCAATTCCTCGGCACCACATATATAGAAAAGGCCAGAAGGGCACTGTGGCTCAAGTGGCAGAGTGCTAGCCTTGAGCAAAAAGAAGCCAGGGACAGTGCTCAGGCCCTGAGTCCAAGGCCCAGGACTGGGGGAAAAAAAAAAAAACTCAAATAGAGGAAGGAATACAAATTCACTAGAACAAAACAACATATAAAAGATGAAGTAGATTTTAAAAATGGATTATCTAAAAAGAAATAGCAATTCATTTAAAAGTAGATGTCTAGGCTAGTCTTAGCAGAAGATCGCAATAGCTCAAGAGCTATGTATATATGAACGTATAAAATGAGGCTAATCAAAATTAACTCCAAGATACAAGAGGGTTTTGTTGTTGTTGATGTTGTTGTACTGTGAGAAGTTCTTTTTTCCTTTGGTTTATCCCCTGTTGTCACCGTTTTTTATTTTGGTACCCTGTGTCTTGTATTTATGTTTATTTGATTTGGGGAAGGGAAGGGGAATAACAAAATGATGAAACAAAGGACAAAGGGTAAACCAATACAGTAGCTATACTCAGCAGGCACTGTGTTGGAAATGAACTTTACAACTTGGGGGTGGGGAGGGGCCTCGGGGAGGGAAAGTGAGAAAAAACCAAGGGAGGGGGAAACATGTTTGATAAGAAACGTATTCATTACCTTACTTAACTGTAACCCCTCTGTACATCACCTTCACAATGAAATTAAATTTAAAAATTCAAATTTAAAAATAAATACCTTCTAAATAAGTAAATTCAGTAAACTAAAACAAAATAATAAAAATATCTTGATAGCATATGTAACCTAAGTAACACAGAGATAGAAGGTGAAGACATTGTATGAAATATAAAGCTCTGAGGCATGAATAGAATGGAAAACACTTACCAGGATTGCAGATAAAGAGAATAATAAAAGCCAGGCAGAGGTGGCTCTGGACTTGAATCCTGGCTACTCAGGAAGCTGAGATCTGAGGATTACAGTTCAAAGCCATCCCGGGCAGGAAAGCACATGAGACTCTTCGCTTTAGTTCACTAAGAGTTGGAAGGGGAGCTATGGCTCAAGTGATAGAAGACTAGCCTTGAGCAAAAAAGCTCAGGGACAGCGTCCAGGCCTTGAGCTTGGGCCCTAGGACTAGCACAACAAGCAAGTAAGTAAGTAAATACTTGCATATGTAACTGCAACCCTTTGTACATCACCTTGACAATAAAATTTTAAAAAATAAACACACTTATTATACTCGAAAATAAATAAGATACACTGAAAGGTAATGGCTGAGACTTTAAACTAAATGATTAAAGAATCAAAGTGAGTTCAAACCATATTTTTAAGGCCTGCAATTCAACATTGACAAAAATTATTTAAACAAGCCAAACAATATGACAATTAGATTGAGAACACATAGACCAGCACAAGAAGCAATGCCAAAAGGCAGTCAGGATAGTATCTACAGATTACTGAGGAAAAAAATCATTGCAATTTAGAAATCTCTACACTGTAATTAAGAAAAATATTAAATGATTAAGTATATTTAATGATCACAAAGTTGTGCCAAAAATACAATTTGAACTTTGTTAATCAATTTTTAAGCAGAAAAAGGGTTAGAGTGGTTAAAAAAAAATAAGTGAAAATCTAACTTAGAGCTTGTGGGAGTTTTGTGAATTAACTTAATTATATTAAATAATAATGTTGATGGTGATAGGAATGACAGGTGATTTGGTGGTGGAACAAGATGGAACTAAAACATCACAAAATAATGACATGACATATTGGAAAAATATAGAGGTTTTCACCAGTACAGATTTGTAAAAATTAATTTGAGGCAGCTGCTGATGGCTACTCAGGAGGCTGAAACCTGGAGGATCTCAATTCAAGGCCAGCCCAGGGAGACAAGTTCAAGGAACTCTGTCTCCAATAATAGCAAATAGGCTTGAAACATGGAAAGCACAGAATTCCAGGTGAGCAAGGCAAGGTAAGTACAAGGTGTTTAGTTCAAATCCCATTAACAACAAAATAGTAATAACAATAATAACGATAAATATTTTAAAATATAGATTAAAAGAAAGAATAATTAGCCCTCTAGCTATCAGCATTCATTATGTCAATATTAATTCTAAACTGTAGCTAATATGGTACTGGGAAAGATAAATAAATATAGAATAAAAAATGACCAGAACATAATTTGTACAATTTAGACATATGACTTGGGGATATGATAAGTCAGTAAGAAAGAGGAATGGTATTCCTATAGTTCCTATATACATAAGACTGTATGTCTCATTAAACAAAATTTTAAAAACCTGCAGGCAATTAGGAAAAGTAAAAATTTTAATTTCTAGTCAGAAAATGCAAAATAATATATAATTAAATTTAGAATGGGAGACATTCTTTAAGATACAAACATCTATACATATAAAGGAAAATATGCATGAGTTTCAATATATTTAAATATCCTTGAAGGCTGTTTGTGATAAAACATGAAGAGACAAGTCAGAGGTTGGGAGCAGATATATCCAAAAATTGTAATAACACAGAAGACTAATATCTAGAATCCTAAAGTAATTAATTCCATAGATCAATAAGAAAATGCAACTCTGGATAAAAGTAGGCCAAGGCTATGCACAGAAGGAAGTTCACATAGTCAACAACCATATGCAAAGTCTCACCGGAAGTCACAAAAACACAAGAGCTTGGAGTAAGAAGAGCATGTTGGTGATGTGGCCTGAGCCTAGCATTCTCAGTACAAAAGAAAACAACAGAAAAACAAGAACAAAGACCATGAGCAAGAAGACTACGAAAAGATAAAATTATATATTCTGATTGGGAAAACCTAGTAAGGCTGATTGTCCTGTGTCATCAAGAATGTGGGCTTCATATAAACTCATAATAAAAATTGGAGAACAATTTATAATGAATTAAAGATGGACACATCTTATGATACCCATATGTAGTCTGAAATGCCTACTCTCAAGTAAGTTGTATGCACTTAAAGAGAAAGTACAAGAATGTTTACTGAACATCATTGTCAGATAAAGTAGGAGATGAATGTGGACTTTTCACTATACTTTGGGGCGATCATTTCAAACAATTATTCAAATATGTCAAAATATTAACATTTCTTAAATCTGAGTTTAGTCTCTTTATAATTAGAGTCAATGGGCTTTTTTAGGATTCTAAGATATATTTATTATAAATGTAGGGTTTTTTCCTTTTTATGTGTTGTCAAAGTGATGTACAGAGGGCTTACAGTTTCGTACATAATGCAGTGAGCATGTTTCTTATCCAACTTGTTACCTCCTCCCTCATTTTTCTCCCACCTTCCCCCCTGTCCTCAATTCCCTCCCCTCCACCAGAGTTGTACAGTTAGTTTACAGCATATTACCTTGTAAGTATTGCTGTTGCACTGGGTCACTTTTACCCTTTGTCTCTCCATTTTTATGTTCCCCCTTCCCTTCCCTAGTTCCAATAAACATATATACAATATCCAGGGTACCAAAATTAGTTACAGTGACACCAGGGGTACAGCCATGGGGAAGAAAAACAAAAGAAAAAGGCATAATTTCACATGGTACATTGAAAATAACAACAATGATAAAACACTTAATTCCATAAGTTGGAGTTTGTTTCACTTAGCATCATCTGATGTGTTCATATGTACATAGCTCTTGAGCTATTGTGATCTTCTGCTAGCACTATCTTAGACATGTACTAATTATTACATATGAGGGAAACCAGAGAGTCTGTGTTTCTTTGGGTCTGGCTCACTTCACTTAGTATGATTTTTTTTCCAAGTCTTTCCATTTCCTTATGAATGGGGCAGTGGGCTTTTTATTTGAAATAATTGACTATTTTTCCCATACTTGTCCATAACTAGTTGTTTCTTTGTGACTGGACTAGCTTGTGTACCTTGACTTTGTTATACATGCAAGTTCACAGTAACTGTTTTCCTTTGGTCATTAAACAGGAAAGAGAACTTAGCTAATTTTTTTGCCTTTATATATATATATATATATAGACACTTAATTATTACACTTTTTCCAACTAACATTTATTATTGGGTTTATATCCTAATGGATCATAAATCTTATTTTCTGTATTATATCACAAGTGTGATATAGTATCATTTTGTATTGAAATTAATTTCTTATACACCATCCAACTATAGAGGGCTCCAGAAGTGGGGAAATGCACTTGGCTCACTTTGGAACCCCTTGAACTTGACATGCATTATATTCTCAAAAAATTGTATGGAAAAGGATTATGTTCTTTTAAATCACATGTATAGTAATGAGAATGTATTCTCATGGAGATGACTCATTTGATATAAAAAATGATGAATTTTATTTTCTTCCTTCTATTCTCTACAGAGGGAATAACATCAACATCTTGGCACTGCTGTGAATTAATGTTAAATATGATGTAAACACTTGTACTTACACATTCTGTGTAATATATATTCTATACTTGCTCTTTAATAATTAACTAGCACCATATATTACCCAAAAGGCTATCACATAATCATATCAATACGTAAATAAACCAAAGCCCTTACATGAGTTTGAGTTTTTAGAATCGTTTATTTGCATATTAATATGCAGGAATTTTCTTTGGCCTATTTTTAACAGGAAGCTTAGCGATTGCTTTTCAAAGTAACAGATATTAGATTCTAGGATTTAACTATGTATTATTAACTATTTATTGTTTAATTATGTGTGATGTATTTTGATGATTTGTAAAAGAAAACAACCCAATGCTGTGCAGAAAAGTTAGTATAATATCTGATGGTTTGCCTTTACCTTGATAATGCAGAGAAGTCTCACGTAGTGTGTACCGAAGCATGGACCAAAAGCTGCTTAAAAGGATTAATGTTGCATCTCAAACTCAGCTGCACTGGTAGGCTGCTGTCATAGGAGAGGTATTAAAAACAAAATTATAAAGGAAAGGGTCTCTCCAGGTACTGATCAATTGCAGATGGAAAATGACTGAACAATTGTTTTCCTTACATAACAGAGCTGCAAATGTTATTTATCTCAATCAGGAGAGCAGTGGTTAGAGACAATTAGGATTAACTGTAGGCAGCTGTTACCCTCTTTGTTGCAGGTACATCTGCTAGCAGAGCCCCCGGAAAAGCATTACAGAAATATACTAATGACTCCATTCAGCTAACATCATATCCATCTTCAAAACAACTTTTGTAAACTGGAAATCTATAGATACTGTCTTATTGACTCTTCCATTTTAACTCCTTTCTACTTTGACATGGATACATGTGACAAATACATGTTTTATACCAATATTTTGCTAAGCATTGACACAGTGAAAGCATGAACCATGATATTGTGTCCTATCTAATACTGCCTTTTTCATCTCCAAATGTCTAGTAAAGGAGCAAAATATTTCTTTTATTCTTTGTCCCAGTTGAATCTTGGTAGGACCAACTATGGAAAAGTCTACAAAGCCTTCGGGTCAGGTGAGTGACGGAAGTCAATAGAGTCAGCACAAAAGCAACATCAATAAACAACATGATCAAACATAAATCTCAATTTATGAAGATAATGCAAAAATTATTTTATGACCTACCAATTCCATCAGATTAAGTAAACATTTTTTAATTCTCATTATGTCAGTGTTTTAAAAGTTCAATATTTTCTGTTTCACCTCTTTATTATCTGATTCCATCTCAAAATATTCAACCCAGAATTCCCTACTCATTGGGGGAAGGAAGATGGCGCCCCTTTTCCTTTACACATTGCTCTTTATTTCGTAATTGAATACTCTTTTAACTGCCTCCTAGCCTGGACAAACTCGTGTGCAGAAATAATGAGTTCAAGTGTCATAGTTCTTTTGGGTAAACTATGGTCCTGTTGAGAAGCCCTTTGCAATGTACATAGGAATGCTCATGCATTTATTTGTTGGGTTTCTATAGGGCTTTTCTTCCAAAGGGTACAGGATGTTATGTGAAAAACCTTGCTAGGGTTGCCTGGAAGTGTCAAAAGAGAATTAAAGGAAATCAGTGCTTGTGGAAAGTGAGAAAATAAAGCTAAATAAATAGCTAATGGCAAAACCCAACCCTGGGTGGTAGGTAGGCATGCCAAAGAAGAAGGAAGAAGCTGAGCTAGCCAAGGGTGCCACCATTGGTTCTTTCAGAACACCAAATCACTTCACCACAGCCTGGGTTCCTGGTGCGCAGTTAGAGATTTCTATTCAGTATTCACATAAAAGGTCTACACTGACTTATGAAATAGAAATGGGCCTCCAAAGTCACCCACCCAATTATCTTTATTTTCAGACAAGGCAAATCAAACCCAGAGAGGACAAGGAAACACCTGAGGAGCAAAGTTAGGTTCAGAAACCAGAATGGTTTTGGATTTGTTGTTGTTTTTTTTTTTTCATAAGCATAGATTGAACACATGTGCTAAGCACTGGGTTACCTGAATAATGTGTGTGAGCTCAGACCGTGTCATTCTAGCACCTGTTGTTGTCGATGAGGTATACACACCACTTCACAATGCTCTTTACAGTTGACTTGAGTTCCAGCTTCTAGAGGCATAGACCTCATCTGCCTGCCCTGGGTTTCGAGAGTTGAGAGGCGAGTTGAGAGGATCTGTTCCCCTGTGTGTTCCCATCGTTTGACTCCTGTACTCATAGGACCAGATGAGCTAGAAGACATCAACTGGCCGGCCTCTACTTGGTCCGTCACCAGAAGGCAGAATTTCTTCCATGATCAGGAGCAGTTTTATTGTTTGTCCTCCGGTAGAATTGCCAAAGGGCTTAAACATTCTTTCTCACTGGAGGAAACACTTGACTCTAAAAATGAACTCGACCATTAAAGTTCCTTACTTAATAGTCTAGAGTCCAATAAGGTCATTGAAATTGGAAATACCTTAGGTTAGAATCCAATGGGGAAAATTCTTCAAAGTGCTGAGCTGTCATAAATCTTCTTTCCCAAAGGGGATAGAGTAGGTGTTCATTTTACTGGATATCACTGGAAGAAAACCTGGGGGAGGGGGGGGTGGGGGGAGAGAGAGAGAGAAAGAGAGAGAGAGAGAGAGCATGCTTTAATGTGAGGCTAGCTTTACACACTCCCCATACCTCAGTCCTTGTGCAGACAATCCATGCCACCTAAAGAAGCTTCGGTTCTTTGGGCAGGGAAACGAATGGCTGAGCAAAGCCAGGCCCCTGGCGGGCTGCTTTCCACGGCCCCTGGGTCGCGGTCCCGCGTGCTGACTTGGTCCCAGGTCATTCTCCGAAGAAGGAGATTTCTCTTGGCTTGTGAGCTGTGCCCCAAGCTGGCTGCTGGGCGCCCGAGAACTTTCCTTCCACCACAATGATCGGGGGACAGGGGTGGGGGACAGGGTTCCCTGGGTGGGTGCAGGCGGGCGCCGGGCTGCAGGGGACACCTGTTCTGCGCCTTTGGAGTGAGGGGTGGGGGGGTGCCCAGCCTCGGCGGCCGGCCTGTCCTCCCCACGCCCGGCCCGGCCCGGCCGCGGGCGCCTGGGCTGGCTCACCCGCGAGGCTGCGGGCCGGGGCCCGAGCGAGGGGAGCCCGGCGCGGCGCCTGCAGGGGCCTGGCGGGGAAGGTGAGCTGCCCTCCCTCCCTCCCCGCCCTCCGTCCCGCCCTCCCTGCCGGGGGTGTGGGGGGGGGTGGATCGCGCTGGACCGCAGCTCCCTGCCCTCCCCGCACGCACGCGTGGAGTTCAGCCCGTGGAGCAGAGCGAGGGGGAGATCGCCGCGCCCGGACCCCCCCCCCCCCGCCGCTGGCGGGAGGTAAATACACCTGCAGCCCGGCCTCTCCCCCCCACCCCACCCCCCCACCCCGCCCGCCCCAGCCCGGCCTCCTCCCGCCCTCCCCCTCCTCCGCGAGCCGGCATGCGATGCGAGGAGCCCGGGGAGCAACAGCCTGCAAGTGACGGCTCCAGGCTCCAGGCTCCAGCCCGCCTCTGCGCGCCCGCCCGCCCGCCACGCCGGGGTGGGAAGTTGATTGTGCCGGCGGCGGCGGCGGCTCGGTGAACCCCGTCCCCGGGCGGCGGGCGCCGCGATGTTCGCCTCCATCTGGTATGCCAAGAAGCTGGGGCGCAGGTTCGTGCACAACGCCCGGAAGGCGAAATCGGAGAAGGTATGGGGTCTGGGGTCTGGGGTACGGGGTCTGGGGTACGGGGTCTGGGGTCTGGGGTCTGGGGGGGGGGGGTCTGCCGTGGAGGGGCCCAGGTCGGTGGGGGGGGGGGGGCGCAGGAAGCCCGGCTCTCCGGCCCCGCAGGACGCGCGCTGGAGCGAGGGGCTGCGGGGCGCAGTCCGGCCCGCCCGGGACAGGGACCGAGCTGGTCCCCCCACCCCACCCTCCCCCCCGGGGAAGGGCTGAGTCCCCAGGGCGCCCGCGGGGCCGGGCAGGGCACCCCGGAGTGGGAAGTGGGATCTCTGGGCGCTCCGAATGTTCGGTGAAACCGTCAGGGGCGGGAGGGAGAGTAGCGCCCCGACGCTGGGCATCCCCCTCAATGACAGCGGAGGACGGCGGGAGCGGCCTCCCTGGTCCTGCTGGTCCAGGCAGCTGTCTAGTAAACTTGTTGCTGCTCTCCGGCATCATTTTTCTGGCTGTCATCTCTGGGTCCGGAGAGGGCGATGTAAATACCTGAGCCTCTTGGTAGTAACCTGTGTTCCACCTACAGCCCCCCACCCCCCCAAGTGCCGGAGACTTTCAGTAACATGGACCACACCTCGCCGGGTGTGGGGATTGAAGGTGAAGGGGGGGAGAGGGGGGTTGAGATGTGAATACCTTGTTTTTCAGATTAACACATGCATTTCAAAAGTGCTTCCAATGAGCAGGAATTAGGTGCCAAGCTGAGTGGTCCCAGCGATTTAAAGGAGGGCTTCGTGTTTGTTTTATTGGGGGTTTCCAGTTGTTTCCTGGGGGTCTCTGTCTACATTTGCCTTCTTGGGTATGATTCTCTAAGAAATCAAAATGACTTGTAAGTCTTGAGATATACTACAAGCTTCAACTATAAGACAAGATGATGGTTCCCATTTCCCCTATTGCTAGTGCTTCCAAAGGCACGGGCTAAACTCCTATGAAGGAAACCACTATCTGATTTGATACATATTAGGGAAACCTCCAAAGGTAACAAAGTCTGGGGAGACTGAATTTTTCCATCATGCACTTAGGATGTGATGTTAGCACATTCTCCTTCTCCTAGCCTTGTAAATACTTGTGAGGTTGTTCTGGGCAGTGCCATCTGGGTTTGTGGACCGTCCTTGTCAACTACAAAGATGCTTTTGCTTGAACTTGCTGTGCTTCCCTTCAGAGCAGGAGTGTTGATAAAATAAATAAGTATAGTCATAAACCAAGATAGCATTGTAATGTGTGCAGATGACAAATACCATTGGAGCTCTCATTTTAGCCTCTTCAGAATGTGCGGGTCTCTGAGCCTGGCAAAATGATAAAGAGCTTAGTTTTGGGGGAGGCGAAGGAAAGAAGAGTTGGGGTAAAATCTGTCCCCCCTGCCTTTGTATATGCCCCAGGTAAAAAGATTCTATCACATTCTTCTACTCTAGGTATTGCACAGCTGGTTTAAGAGGGCTCTGTTTGCTTCTTAAGCAGTTTTTAAGGAAACAGATTTGTGAGTAGATCTTTTCTTAGAGCACATGTTTTGAAAAGGTGCCCCTTCCTATACAATGTATAAGTTATAGAGACCCCAGGACTGGCAGGGACAACTGGCTCTGAGAGCCACTGGAGATAATTCCTTCTGCCCAATTAGCATGCAAAGAAAAGTTGCATCTCTTCCCACCCCCCCCCCCCACCAGCCGGTTCATCCGGGCTCAGGCCTGCATGTGGGTAGTAGCAGTTCCTTGCAATTCAGTGGACAGAACTTGAAAGGTCATTAATCCAGGGGGGTGGCCAGGGCTGCTAGGTCTTGGGCATGGTAAGAATCTGCCAAGGGGCCTCCAGGACTTCCCATTCATTTCTCTCATGGCCAATGTTTAGAGCAGTGGAGAAGAAACCAAGTGGGACGTTAAGGGCTTGAATCCTTTATCTTACTCACCGTGTAAGATACATTCACATGAGGATAGTAGCTTTTGAGAATCAAAGTTTCGCTCACAGAGTGATAAACACCAACGGAAATATTATTAGCTCTAATGTTCTGCACTAGCCAAGAGGGTTGGAATGAGTTAATTTTGAACACTAGGTACTGCTAACCAACCAGGAAATAGCATCTATTTTCCCCCTTGTAATTTGTATTTATGGAGTTCTTGGAATAAATGAAAAGGTGTGCTCTCTTGACAAATGCAGCTATTCAGTCAGTAGTCAGTGAATGGAAATTATTTATTCTCTGTACCTAATTTCACTACCTGGCATACTTTATCCAACTAATGTAAGTGAATAGTTTTATCTTAGAATTTAGTAGCATTTTGTGAGAGGGACATCAGAGAACAATAATGCTTGCTGAATAAATTGATAAAAGCATACCTAAAACATCAAAGGTTACATTGTTGCAAATGTGTGTGTTGGGGGGGTAAAGGTGATGTTGTAGATAGGTTGTCATGTTTATCCTAAAATGGAGGAAGGTGCATAAAATAAGATTATTATGGAGTTTTTGTTCGAACCTGACAAGTATATTTAAAAGTGAAATAAGTACTGATAGATTCAGACCATGGGTTACATTTAAGGAGATAAATCTGTATCATAGAAAATACTGTAATGTTTTAGTAACTTCTATAAATGTTCTTTTTCTTTTTCTTCCTATTCTGATAAAACAAGCTTCAGCCAGCGTAGCCTTTTGGTGTTACTTTAATATTCTGGTATGGTCTGGGAAGTATTTTCCTCAAGGCTGAGGTTAATTGGAAAGCTAATTGGCAATATGCAGCCCTGAATGCCATTTTAAACACATAGTTGCTTCTACTTGCCTGGTGTACTATTTTACCTTAGCTACTACCAATCACACTAATACTGTTGTATGATATGCATTATAACGATAATAATAACAATATTAACCATGTCATCTCTTCACATATATTTTACATCAACTTCATTATTTATAAGATTTAAGTTAGTCTTGATGGCAATCTTATTTGTTATAAATTCTTTTTCTTGAATACTAGAAAGGAGAGCAGCTAGCCCAAGGTCATAGGACAAGTAGTAGATGTCAGCATTGGGATTTGAACCCGAGTCCAGCTAAACCATTTCAGAAGTATATCCTTGAGCACATAATGCTCTCTACTCATAGTTCTCTGGGATACTCTAATGGGGCAATAATGAACAATGTTAGACATTCCTTCTAATCTTGTTGTCTCTTTTATAGAACCCAAGTTTCTGTTGTGTAACTCAACTACCTTATTTCAATAAGGATTATAACTATGCCATCATAAATGGAGAGCTGTCTGTCCTGTTATTAGTTTTAAACGATTTATCCTCTCTAGTTGGGTAAATGTTGCATACTATTTTTTTGGCATCTGTTATTCCTTTTAAATAATTTGCAATATGTGTACAGCCTAAACATTGGCATTTGTACTCATTAAGTTTTCAAATAGAACCCAAAGATAACTTTCATCAAAAAAGACCTACTTGCTTGACAATTGTATGTATAGTTTCTTTTTAGAGAAAGTCAAAGACGTTAGTTAATTCACTTTTTTTTTCTAAAAAAGAAATACAAAAGTCTCATTATTACTCTTTCATTAAAAAGAGAGTTTGTAATTGATTTTGGTACCTTTGGTACTGTATATATGTTTGTCTGAATCAGGAAAGGGAAGGGGGACATCAAAATAGTGAGAAAAAAGGTAAAAGGTAAACCAATGCAACCGCAATACTTACAAGACAATATGTTATAAACCAACTGTATAATTCAGGGCAGGGTGGAGTTGGGGTGGAGGGAAGGTAGGAGAAAAATGAGGGAGGAGGTAACAAGTTTGACAAGAAATGCACACTAACTTATGTATGTGTGTATGTAGCTGTAACCCCTTTGTACATCACCTTGACAATGAAAAAATTTTAAAGGACAGTTTGTTCATACCAGCAAATTCTGTGACTACATCTTTTTAAACCAAGACTACTTGGCTATAATAGAGCACTTTCATTCACATGATTATTCCTTCTTTCATTTTTTTTGTACCCCTCTATATAATTCAGAAGTTAGTGTTCTACTTATATACTTGTTGTCACTTTTGACCTTAAATTGCTTAATGGAATCCATCTCCAGATTGTATTACTTTAAAAAGCTAGCTGAAGGAGTTTTATGATGAATTAAAAATGCTATTTCCGGTATCACAATAATAGGTAAGAGTAATAAAGTACTTGAAGCTGCAAACATTCAGTCCTCATCAGAAATCTATTATCTTTTTCATTTTCATTTACATTTTTGTATTTGTATCACTGGCTTGTGAGCACGTGATGGAGGGCATGTGTCTGGTACACGTCAGAAAGGCTACTATCAATTTTTATCATTGAATAGACACAAATGTTGAAGAGCCTGAGGAAAGTGTGACCCTTGAGTGACATTACTCACTCCACATGTCCTGACCTCGGCCATATTTACCTTGGAGAATTTGTCCAAGTACCAACATATGACAACTTCCTTTTCTTCTCATCTAAACCTAACACATCGCAGTTCATTCATAACCCTTAATGTATTGTATTTGAAGACCCTATGGCCAAGAACATTGGGGTAATAATGAGGTTAAAATGAGGATTTATAGGAAAGAATTAAACTAGTTCTGTATTTTGCGACACCCTGAAGCCTGCCATTGACTACCCTGACCTTAATACTCAAAATTGGAAGTAATATCTGAGCTTCAGATGATCTCCAGCTTCTCTGAGATGTAGTTCCAACCACATAGTGTGATAATGTGTCATTACTCTGTAATCTCTGCTATCGCTGAGCCTCCAGGTCCAAATGTTCAAATTTCAGTCATACCCTTGAATGATTGATTCCTAAGCTTGCTTCAGCTCTTAGGTTTTTGCGTGAACTAGTCAGCTAGCTTGTTGAGTACAGCAGAGCCCCTCACTCTTATCAATGCGAACTGAGATGATACCATCAACCTGAGGAGTCCAGCCTGGGTCTTCCTTCCAGCAGTTTCTACAGCAATATTGGTTGTAATGAAGGCTCAGATTCCTTGAAATGAAGGGCTGGTCGATCTTGTTTCTTGTTTACCAGAATTTGAAGGTTCAAAAATGCATGGCATATGATTTCCATGTCCCACTTGACAGATTCTAGGCTATCACCAATAGTAAGGTACACCAGTGTTTTATTTATTGTTATAAGAAAAAAAGATGATAGCAAATAAAATTATAGTAAATCATGAATTGCAAGATGCATCTTCATGTAGAAAGTGTGCCTTGAGAACAAAGGAAGCATGGCATAATGTGGAAAGAATGAATGCATTTGGTTTAAAGAGAAAATAAGTTACTGTAAATAAAGGGCTAGAAAGGTTACACCTGCCATTCAATTACTTATATTTCTTTGAAAATGATACTAATAAATTTGGGTACACAATAGTACTGAAACACATCATACATTTTATCCTGCACCCATCAAACACAGTGAGTATGCTGCATACTTTTCTGGATTTGGAAAGGTAAATAGAAGGAAAATGAAAATAAGTGTTCTAGGGGGAAAATGGATTGAAAAAGCCATAACAGTAGTAGATCCAGGGAGAATACCTCTCAGTTTGGCTATAGAACAATGGTTATTATTAATTCAGTCTATGAGGCAGTGAGATTATTACTATTAGATTTGGGGGAGAAAATGAAGCAGGACTAGGTGGCTGAGCTTGAATACCATGGATGTTTCTAGAGCTCTAGCACTCCACCAGAGAACAACTCTCTGGGTTATGTACATCACTATATATATACATATATATGCATATATATGTATATGTATATATTCCATAAAAGAAGTTAGGTTTATAATTAGATACCTAGTTTATTATCCCTATGAAAAATACATATTAAAAGTGTCTTTAAATGCTATATCAGAAATGCAGCTGAGCTTGAGGATTTGCCACTCTTGCAAGAAAGGCAGGCCCCCCGTGCGTGGGCATGGCTCGGGGCCGGTGGAGGGTAGTCTGGCCTGTTGCTGGTAGGATGCAGAGCACCTCTCGAGTCCACTCTGTGTCCTGTGAGACTCTGCAAGCTCCTTGCTGGTGAGCAGCAGCATGACTCAGCCACGGGGAGAGAGGACAGGGGCCGGTCCAGGCTGCGTGCAGTCCTGCAGTTCTTGCTTGTCACCTGGAAGCTGAACCTGGCAGCAAAATGGGCGACAGTGCCTGCCCTCAGCCCTTGGACTGCTGCTACTCAGTGGGACAGAGCACAGAGCAGGTGTTGTGGGTCCAAAAAGGGAGGCAGGGAAAGGACCAGGTCAGAGGGGGAGAGCAGGTTGGAGGGCAAGAGAGCAGGTTACACAACCGCCGTGCAAGTGTTAATTATAGTAATGACTTTTGAGCATGTGGTCTGATACTAGGTCATGTGCTTTGCATGTACCATCTCATTTAATCCTCATTATGACCTTCTGAGTTAACCCTGTTATTCGCCCCCATTTTATACATGAGGAGCCTGAGTTATAAGGTGTTTGGAGGAATCAGTCAGATCATAAGTGCCAGAAGCAGTCATCAGATTTGGTAATTCAGTAGTAGTACTGAATCCATGGATCTGGTAACCAGTCCGTTCATGCGTTCTTCTTTGCCCCATTCTTAGGTTGGGTAAGCCTCTGATGTAGTCTCTAAACAACACCTGATTTCTCACTAGTAAGTAGATAGCCCATGAGTCTCATTTCTGTCCAAATTATAGCATTTTATTCACAAAATCGTTTGTTTCTTTAATTTCAAAACAGATTGCCTTCTCCTGTATCTTTGAGTAATACACATAAAAGGAGAAACTCATTCAGCCAGATTATTGTAACAATAATTATAACTGTAAAGATAAATTAATAATCAGATAATATGCTTGTCGTCGTTTAGATATCTTATTTGTACATGATAGGTAATTTCAACTCCTCAAATAAATTACTAAATGTTTAATTACATCATTAACCCTTATAAATTCTGTCTTATTTACACAGGACACCTCGTACCTGGAGATGCTACAGGCACTCTGGTTGGATGATTTAATTGGCTGGAACACTGAGTCACATCAAGTACAGGAATCAACACTCGGTTTGGGGTTCGTGGGCCTGAGTATTCATTGGCTTTGTCCACCCTGCTGTATCCCCGTGGCTAAATCTGTCCATCAGCAATCACGTCTTCTAAGTCTTCCATTCTTTGACTCAGACTCCGATTTGCCATAGGACTGTAGAGACCTTGAAGGAAGGATTTGTACTCATTTGTCTTTGTACTCCTAGCACCTAGCACAAAGCCTCATGCTAGGGAAAAAAACTAAGAAAAATTCGGTCAAAGGACTATGCACAAAAGGCTTAGAACTTCCTTGACTATTAGTTAGAAGAATATAATGGGAAATCTACCCACTTTCAAAGTGGGAGCAAGATGAGGGATACTTGGGGGTTCTTTCTTTGAGCACAGAGGGAATTGAAAGCACTTGAAGCAGCTCCTTTGAGGTTCCAGTTCTCTTCCTTTGTTGCTCTCCATGCCACTAACACTGGAGCGAAACAAACAGCCAACAGACTGAACACCAACAATGCCATGTGAACTATAGCAGTTTCCAGATGTTTTGCCCACAAGTCAAAAGAATGAAGGTTATATTTGAGCATTAAATGTTTATTTTTCGGAAATCTCTCAATCTAAAACTCTAATTATTTAGAAATTCCTCAATTTACCACCTATCGATTGAATTAGATCTCTACACAAAATTTAGGTATTAAAGCTCAAGTCTTCCCTCCCTTTATCTGTCTCTCCCTCTCTTCTTATTCTCCTTCCCTCTCTCTTTCCCTTCCTTTCTTTTCCCCATTTATCCCTTTACCTAGTCGTGGAAGTAAACAAAGGCAGCTTTTGGTGACTTCATTAGTGATGCCTCTTGCTCTACAACTCCCTTGGGGTTCAGAATGGCCTTTCTCTACCTCATCCTGTTTTGATAGAATGAAGAGGTGTGTAATTATATCTCTGTTGCTATTTAGATGGGAAAAATGAGCAAAAAATTGTTTTCTTCATAAGTGAAAGTTGTTAGTCTACTGACTGAGCAAGTGCTGGGATTTTATTTCCTTCTTGATCGTTTTTATTTTATATTTTAGGGCTTTTTCTTAGGGTTTGAACTTAGATACCTGTGTATGTGAGGAAAACACTCTACCACTGCGCCATAACTCCAGCCCTTCTAAATCACTTTTAGATCATTGTTAGAACCATGGTCCCTGCTATGGATTTCCCATACAACCTCTCTCTCAAAATCCACAACTCCATTTTTAAGGGAGAGGGAGTCTCTGCGTGTCAGGCAAGCCCAGTCACTTCACATTTGGAGTTAAGGGCTGTGTGCTGAAGGACTCAAGGTGCTCATCCAACAGCTGGGAAATGTAACATATCACTTCTGTAGTTTTATTTTAAGCCCTAGGAGAAGAGAAAGAGCTGATTCCCATTCAGCATCCCATTGGATTGCAGACCTAGCCATGATCTTTGTTTTGCGATGTTTACTATGGCCACGCACTATAAAGACTCTCTGTGTTCTAACTCAGCCAATCTTTACTAAGACTCCCTGTGTTCAACACTATTATACCTACAGCTTTACAATGAAGCACAGATAAGTCAATTAATATGTTCAAAGATACATGTTAGCCTGTTCTAGTGCCGGGATTTGAACTGAGGCAATTTAGACCTAAGCACACATTCTCAGCCATGGAATGCTACTGTTTCCCACTTCTTTCAAATGAGTAAGCTCAGTCTGTAGGAAACATTTGGAAAGTTTTCTCTTTTTTTTCATTTCTTTTTTACCCTATATCTCCAGGAGCATCTGGCCCAGTTTTAGAGATTTGTAGTCACATATTCCAGATCCCAGACCCTCATCATTACTGGCTCTATCCACCACTGTCCCTATATTTGTTTCCTATTCACATCCCAAAGAGTCCAGGCACTACCCTTATAGACTTGATAAACATCAGCTGCTATATCTCTTGCATTTCATTGTATTACTGGTTGTATATACATTTTTGGATGTTAATATTGATAACCTATGACATGTTCAGGAAATCATTGGTCCAATCTCACCATGACTTCAGAGCCCTGCTTCCATTCGAAAGAAAAGTAATAATGAGCCCTACAACAGGATGGTATTTGGAAAACAATTCTACCCCAGTGGTTGCATTAATTGCAACTTTGGCTATTCCTGCTGTGACGTGAATGGAGGCACTTCAGATCTATTTCTTAGAAATAACCATCTTTATTACCTCTGTTCTAGGATGCACAGTTTAGGGATTTTAAAAAGCCATGATCATCACTAATCTGTTTCTCTTTTCCATTTTTATCCAATAAGTAATCCATTTCATTGTTATAACTGTTTTTTTTTAACATTTTCAGATTTAATTTATAAAGGGCATAGCTGTTATATGATGTTTTTACTCTCTCAGCACATAACATTTTGTTACCTTCCCAAGTGTAACATTTTGAATATCATGTTTAATTCAGAAATGATCCATTATTTTATTAAAGTTGGGTCTTTATTCCTTTATATCTCTAGAATTCACAAGAGTTGTGTGTTTTTTTTCTGGTATGGTAAGCAAATAAGAATTTCTTTTCGTATCAAGTCATTTCACCAGTGAATCTTTTGATAAAAGCAGAATAAAATGCAGCTGATGTGGTGGTGTGTGTTGACAGTTATGAACTACATCTGCCTTTTAGGGAGCAAATTTAAATACATTATAGATTAATTTATGCTTTCTTATACCCCAGTTTCTAACAGTTCGCCTATGTGATTGTCCTACCCAGTTTCAAAGTCATGTATATTTTTCCCAGTAGTTTCAGGTCAACACTAGGACAATAAAATTCAAATAAATGAGTTATCTGTGGCCTTCAAAGTCATTTAACATTCAGCAAATCTGCCCCTTGGTGTCCAACCAAGACTTACTTGCACATCCCTACTGATAATACTGTGCTGGGATAAATAAAAGATGCAGAAAGGGTTAAGCCACCCATGGTCCTCACCCTGGAGAAGTATAAGTATAAAATGGGGGAAAGTATACAACCTAAGCAAACTCGTAGCAAGCTCTGTGCTGTTGTAGCCATGTAAGCAAGGTGTAAGTCTTTCCCCCGTTCATTTCTTCAGCCTTCTGCAGACCAACTTTGCTCTCATGATAAATCTTAGCATTCTTGGGCTGTGGGATCAGGTCTGATTAAGCCAGCCAGTGTATGGCAAACTCACAGAGCTCTGTGCAGGAATGCAATAAAACACACCTGATCTGATTATGTGTGTATGTAGCAAATATGTACCTTTGCAGTATCCTAGTAAATGCACTCCAGCCTTTTTGCTTCAGGTATTTTTCAAATAGGAACTTTCTTTGTGCCCAGGACCCCCTGGACTGAGATCCTCCTATTTATGCTTCCTGTATAGCTGGATGATAGTTGTATGCTGCTACATCCAGCTTTTTATTGGTTGATGTGAGGTCTCACAAACTTTTACCTGGGGTAGTCTTGAACTGTGATCCTCTTGACTATCATCTCCCAAGTAGCTAGGATTAAAGGTGTGAGTTACCACTCCCAGCTTGTACCTAGTCCTGGTTTGTTCTTCTGTTTTAATCTTACTTACTTTTATTAAAATTTGTTGAGACAGATGAATGGAGTATTTTAAGAACCCAATTTTGGATTTATACTTCTTTCTTCCAAATACAGTACCATTACTTAAAATTGTTGGACTTTGAGCAAATGACTTCTAGTTTCTTCAACTATAAAATGAGACGGGCAGTACGAATCTCACAGGATTGTTATGGGGATAAGAGAGTATTTATGATATAATGAGTATTATCTCAATGCTTGTGAAGAAATATACTTTTATAGGTAATTTAAATAAAGGAGATTTTTGGAGTAAGCAAATTTTGTGGAACCTTTCAAATAATTGACAAAGTCTTCCATCTCATAACTTGATTCTGATTTTGACTAGGACGACTGAACAATCTCTTCACCCTACACTCCATCCACGTGATTGGCATTGCTTGAGGGAAAAAGAATTTTCTGCCCTAATGTAGCAATCCCAAGTTCCACTGAGAGGACTTTTTGGAAGGTGATTCTGGTTTAATAGTTGATCTCACCAGTCATACTAGGCTGATTGCTGAGTCACAGCAAATACAAAATCTTCTACCCTAGGTGTCTAGTTTGGTTTTCTCCTGAAGAGAATATGCCAGGAGGAAGTAGAGACAGGGCCTCTACTTAGTATCATGAACATGAGTTACCCTAAAGCTAAAGCACTAGTGCTGCTGTTGCAAAGGAATCGCTCTATTGATCTTCACGATCAGTACTTATTGCTCAGTGATGCAGATGATTCCATATGTTACCTACACGTTTCGAGAATGATCAGTGGATGTGAAAAAATTCAAAGCTATCAGAAGACGGCTTACTTGTGCATCTCTCGTTAACATTCTGTGTTTGTGGATGAATACTGCATTTTTTTGGTATAACACCTATTTACAGTGCATCCAGCTTAGCACCACTTGAGCAAGTCGTATGCCTTTTTGAAATAGAATTTAAAGAACCTGGGCATTAATTTAAAATAATTTGAAGAAATTTTCTCAGGAATCCATAAATGTATGCATTGCATAGGCACCTTGTAATCTGGGCATGGAGATGGTAAGCTTGGCCTATTCTGAACTAAAAGAATGTATTCAAGAGTAAGTAGACGAGGAAGACAGTAGACCAAGGATCATTGGATTCACTATATTCGGGGGTTATATACATTTCCATGATCGGCTCAGTAAAGGGCAAGTCTTTGTAAAATAGGCCATCTCAGACATTATAATGAGAAATGTGTGTTGGTTTGGAATTTACTTTTAACCCATCCATTACAATGGCCAAATGAAAATTGGGACACGGGACACAATTCAGTTTATGCTGAGCTATTGAATATCCCAGTGCTACAAATAAGACAAATATCATTTAGTGATCAAGCCTGAATATAGTCTTGTTATAGTGATAAAATATATACATAATGTGCAGTAAATGTATCTATAGTATTGTGCAATCATCTCCAGTGGCTCTTTTAAGAATTTTCACGATCCCAAGTGGATACTCCATATCTACTTAAAAACGAATTCAATGTAAAAATGTTCAGACCTTTCCCACTTAACAATGCCATTATAGATGCTGACTTATTATTAAAACAAGAGTTTCATTACCTGTTGCAGATATTTTAAAAATGTTTCAGAATTATTCTTAATTGCTTCAACTTCCATTATGCCTTTGGTAAGACTTTATAATATCTGAATTAATGATGTTAAGCATTTTACTGCAAGTAATGCAATTAAATTTCAGCTGAATACCTTTAGCTTTACTAAGATTAGTAATTGAATATTTTGTTGTATAGTAAATTAAGAATGCCATGTGACCACTGGAAAATGAGTACTCCATTTACTGCAACATAAATGTTTAACAAGGTGTTGTAATATACCTTGTAAATTAATTATGACAATTTAGGTTTCAGCTAATTAAACTCTTCCTTAGCATTTGTTAGATTAAGAATCTAATGCAAAACAACATTGACAGTGATAATAACTGACATGGGGGTTTATCCTACACTTAACAGTGATCAAGTTGGGAAAAAGAATGTTCAGCTGCCAATTATCTTCTTTTGGAATTTTGATTGGCAAATCTAATCCAGAAAGAAATTCATTCATGAGTGACTTTGTGGTCAACTTCATTTCCTTGTTCAGTCAAAACATTTCCAATAAGAATTGATTGATACCATTGTCATGTGAAGTCAGACAATTCCATGACATTCTTTTTTCCTTTTCTTTTTCTGTATTCCCTTCTTGTGGTTTTACCTGTGATATCACTGTAACTGATTTTAGTACCCTGGATATTATATATACATATATTGGAACTAGGAAAGGGAAAAGGAATACCAAAATCAAGAGACAACGGATAAAAAGTCAAACCAGTGCAACAGCAATACTTATAAAACTATATGGTGTCAACCAACTATACAACTCATGGAGAGAGAGGGAAATGGGGAGGGGGAGGGGGGAAATGAAGGAGGAGGTAACAAGTTGCATAAGAAATATACTCACTGCCTTACTTATGAAACTGTAACCCCTCTGTACTTCACTTTGACAATAAAAAAATGATCAGTCAAACACTGGTAATAATAGATACGGATGAGAAAAACAAAGAAACAAAAAGTATTACCACTGATCCCCAAATTGAAGCTGGCTTTTGAAACATTGTAGTCAAGCATAGAGAGACCCGAGTTAGCAACAACAGATAATTATGAATGGAATAATTCATGCTAATATCAATATAATGGTAACTGTTTACTGTTAGTAATATGTGGCAAGGAATTTTGGCAGAGCAAACTGAGGCTCAAAATATTTGGCATTCCTATAGTCAGTATTTAGCCATATAAAGATAGCTTAAGCATCACATAGCTTTATTTTTATTTCATATCATGGAAAATACTTGTAAGAAAAGCATAACGTATGTCGAAGAAGATATGCCTGCGTTTGCTTAACCAGACCTCATTTTACTTGGGAAAGATGTGATTGGGTTAAGGAAGCATGGCTTTGAGCTGGAAAGTACTGTAGTACTTTCCCTTTAAGTTATTTTAATCTCTGAATTGTATTTGATGAAAGGTGGAACATTAATAGAAGAAACACAGGGAGGGAAAAAAACTTCATCTTTGCTTTAACTAGGAGATAGTTACTTCATTTCTTTTGGTCCTCAGTTTTATTTCATCTGTAAAAAAACAGGTAGAATAGTGGTAAGGCACTAGCATAGCTGTGTTGTAGACAGTAGGTGCTCAAAAATCAATGCTTGTATGTATTTACTCAAAGAAATAGGCATTAAAATTCTTAATATATGCAGAACATCTATTCTAAAGATAAATGTATATAAACTCTGTGTGTGTGTGTGTGTGTGTGTGTGTGTGTGTGTTAAGTAGACTTAAGTCATCCAATTACCTTTTCCAACTCTGAGTTTCTCAGGCTAGTCAGGGAGAGAGGTGTGTAAGTAGATGAGCATGTAAAATGCCCATTCAAAGGTTCTCAGCAAAGTCACAAGATGACAAAGGCCCTGTATACTCATGAGAATTTGGAGATAGAGGAAGAAGTGGAGGGGAAAAGGTAGAAGAGGAAGTAGAAGTAGGTGAGGGCTTGGAGTTGGGGCCAAGCCCAGGAAGAATCTAATAGGAGTAGGAGGAGTTTCACAAACAGGGTTCATATTGAGCAGAGGTTACAATTTGGAAAAAGCACAGATTCCTAAGTGTGACTTTTGTGGAATAGGATAAGGTTGCTCATAACATGAGCAGAGCATGTCCTTGAGGAAGTAGGAAGAAGTGATATGGGAAAGGTCAGGCGGGACCAGATGGTGGAAGGCCTGCCTTGGCATCTTTAAGTGCTTTGAATCTTTGCATTTTATTTGATGAAAGATGGAGCACCAAAGTGTGTGTGTGTATGTGTGTGTGTGTGTGTGAGAGAGAGAGAGAGACAGAGAGAGACAGAGAGTGACAGAGAGAGAGAGTGAAAGACACAGAGAAAAAGACACACACACACACACACACACACACACACACACACAGAATCATGAAAATGTGATATTGCATTTTGGAAAAGTTCACCTAGTGGCAGAGTGGAAAAATGTATGGGGAATGAATAAGAGATAATTCTTTCAGACTTTGGTATGCATCCCAATCCATTGGAGATTTTATTACACACAGATTGCTGAGAATTTGCATTTCTTCATGAAGTTTTCGGGTGCTGCTACTGACCTGAGATCCAATTTTAAGAAGCATCGTTATGAAAAACCATAAAGTCTGTATTTACCAGAGAGTCAGAACAGTTATCTAACTCCTCTCATTGTATGTGGGGGTTGGGGGGAAGAATTCAGGCAAATCAGAAAACTTGGTGACAATGATAGGAAAGTTTATGAGGAAAGGAATATACTTTGCAGTGGGCTGAAAGCAGCTCATGTGTGGAGGAAGAATGACAATGATTTTTACCCCAGCACAAGTTTTTCTTGGAGGCTAAGGGCCTTGGAGTGTTAAGCCCCTCCCTAGGACCTGGCCCCAGGCTGAGAGGTTTATTGATTGACAGTTGACATTAACAGTTGTCTTCCAGAGCAGGGTTCACTGGTTTGGGTAGGTCAGTTAAAGATCTATTATTTCAGTAACAGTTTCTCAATCTACCTTAAGCTAAATGAAGGCTTTTCCTAATACTTGGATGGAAGGAATGCTAAAGAAAAAAAATCTTTGAGACATCTCAAGACCTCAATGGGCTACATAAGTTGGTTAACTTTCAGTTGGAAAATTAAGCTACATTACCTTTCTCTGTGACCTTGTAATCGCATACTTCATTTTAATGTTTCCTTTGTAGCTACCTGTCTCAGATTACTGTAATAACATACCATACACTGGATAAATATTTGTTTCTCCTCTAATTGTAGAGGCTGGGAATTCCAAGATCTAGGTGCCAGCAGATTCCATATGAGGTGTAAACCTGCTTCCTGTTACACCGGCAAGATTTTGACTACTAGACCCTAACAGGGTGAAAGAAAAAAGGAAAGGAACTCTCTAGGGAGAGTTTACGGGGGCATCAGTGCCATTTATGAGGGCTTTAGTGTTAGTAGCTAATTACCTCCCAAGGGCTCCATGTCCTAGGACCATTGCATTGAGGATTTTATTTCAACACAAGCATATGGGGAGGACCTAAACACTTGGCATTTAGTGAGGAGTAACCAGGGCCTATGCTGAGACCATGATAGAAATAGTGAGTGAATTCCCACCGTAGCGGCCTCAGCGACAGAATGGATCCTCATACATTTTTCCCCGATGACATTTGGCTTGTACAGTATTCCATGCTTTAGGCATTTGATAGTGTTGGGTGATATTTGGTGAAATAAAATGATCTGGTTTCCTTCCAGGATCAGAAAAGGCAAAAATAACACCTAGCCCTCCATCAATATTCTGCAGGTAACAGCTCTCAAGAGTTTCCTAACTCAGATTTCCTACTTTTTTTTTCTTTATTGTCAAAGTGATGTGCAGAGAGGTTACCGTTTCATACATAAGGCAGTGAGTACATTTCTTATCCAACTTGTTACCTCCTCCCTCGTTTCTCTCCCACCTTCCTCCCTTCCCATTTCCCTCTGTCCCCTCCCCATGAGTTGCACAGTTGGTTTACAGCATATAGTTTTGTAAGTATTGCTGTTGCATTGGTTCACCTTTTATCCTTTGTCTTTCCATTTTGACGTTCTCCTTCCCTTCCCTAGTTCCAATAAACATATATGCAGACTAGGAAAGAGATATATCCAGCCACAGCCCTGGTTATCTAGATATTGTTGTCTAACATTTTGCTGCAAAAGAGTTTTTGCTCATTTTCCTTTGTCTTCAGTTGTATTAAGTCCAAAGCAAACAAATAGGACTTCTTTTTCATTGTTGCATTATTTCAATGTTTTCAAAAGTAAGCATGGGCTTCACTAAGAAGGTTTCCATGATCATTTCCTTTTGGCTGGGCACAGTCTTTCTCCGTTCTGTTTACTGGGTGCATGCATCTGTTTCTAAGGTGAACATGATCTCTCTAATTACCTTTCTTTGTAACCAGTGCTGCTTTCCTGCAGTCCATTGTTGTCCTAGTGAAATAGGCTTCATCTGCTGAGTGTAGGGGGGGAAAAGGTTTTAATTGGCATCATTAACTCTGGGTGGTTACTTCGGATTTAAAAGAGGCCGTTGATTCTTGCAGAATGTGAGGGTATTACCTGATAGAGCTGAGCACACTGTGTGTAATAATGAGGGTGATTTGGGGAAAATTCTGTTTTCTTAATTAGGAAGGAGATGAGGTAGCTTTCTGTCGGCAGGAGGCTCAGGATACCAGCCTGAAATTGCAATGAGCAGAATGACATTACCTCACGCTCAAGACTGTCCTTTTCCACTAAGGGCCACAGAGCTGCCTGCAAGCCTGAGCTACTGGGGGGTGGAGGTGTTAGTGTAGGATATTTTGAAGAATGTATTGTGTCATTTGGAAGATTTCTTTTCTTCCTTCTTTGTGCATGTGTGTCCACTAGTAAAGAAAGAAAACATAAGAGATCATTTGCATATTGTTGCAGATCATTTGCATTTTTCACGCATCGTCTTTTGAGTGGAAGGACTTCCAAGGGTTTTTGGTTTGTTTTTTTTAATGTGAGACAGTATGTTTCAGATGCTTTAAATGATGTCCAGAATAAGTATAATGTACTTTTGTAAGCACTTGGGGTGATTGCCTAATATTGTAGCTCATAAATGTTTATGAAGATAAAATATCATTACATTAGTGTAATTTCTCCCAGGTATCAAGATAGATACTGAACAGATATTATTAAATACAAGGAGTATTTTGGAAGCATATATAGAAATTTGGATGCATTTTAATTTCACAGCAAAAGCAAGTTTGAGTTAATTGAGCACCAGGGATTTTATATGAGCCACCAAATTAAGTAATCTCTCTCCTTCCTTTTTCATCTCTGTCCCTCAACAATCTGTTCCCCTTTCTCTCTTTCCCATATTTCCCTCTGGATTCACATTTTTTTCTTTTTCATGTATTTATAAAAGTTTTGCTAAAATGTGTAAACCTTGACTATACCAGGACAGATAACTTTCAATATTTTCCATTAAGGAGTTAGTTAAGTGGTGGCAAGATACTACTCAAACAGAAAACATTTTGTATTTACAAGTAGAATCAAGAGTATGGAGTAAACCAAAGATAGAACCCATAACTGCAGAGTGGAACTAGAGACCACTCCACAGATCATACTGAAAGCAAACTAGTCGTAAATAGTAAAGAGGGTCAGGTGCCAGTGGCTTGTACCAGTAATCCTAGCTACTCAGGCGGCTGTGGTCTGAGGATGGTGGTTAAAATTCACTCCAGGAATGGAAGTTTGTGAGATTCTTATCTCCCATTACTTACGAAATGTCCAGAAGTGGAGCTGTGGCTAAAGTGGTAGAGCTGCAGCCTTGAGTGAAAATGCCAAATGAGAGCTTGAGGCCCTAAATTCAAGCCCCAGTACTTGCACACACACACACACACACACACACACACACACACACAAATGTATTGATAGGTAGGAGAGCGTAGGGCAGCATGCCAAAGAGAAAGAGTAGGTGAAGAAATGGGAAAGACGTTTTAGGAAATGAAGTCCATTTATTCTAGTTGGAGAATATAGTGTCTAAAAGTTGCACATGAAAGGGGAGGGATAGGCCTGAGTGGGAAAAGCCTTGCTTATTGTTCTGAAGAGCCACGTCTTAATTTTGTAAACAGAAGGTAAATAGAATATACCTAGTTCAAAAATGACTTGCACACATAAAAAATACAGCATAATTGGAATTGAAAGCATACATTCCATCAGGCTTAAACTTAAGTATTTTCTTTAGTATTTAATTTTGAGGAAGTTATTTCATATTTTTGTTTCTCATCTCTGTAATCTCTGAAAGTATCAACACCTTCTTCATGATATTGCTGTGTTTATACAATTGAATGACATATTTGAGGCCCTTACCAGCCGGCAGTTACTTGTCTTTGGTACCTCCTTTTTTGTCACCTTAGTCATAGGAACAGTTAGCCCTTATGTGCTGTTAGAACTAAAGTCAAAAATAACAGCCATTTGAGGATCTTTTGTGTCATACTCTGTGCAAGGATGCAGGAAAACCCTGACAAAACTAACTAACCAAGAGCCCGAGACATAAGTAAGCCGCCATCCCACTACAAGCAGAACTGTGAAGTCATTTTATAGAATGGATTTGGAACATGAACCATGCACAACACGAAGAGCTAATTATGATCAAAGACTACATCCACATTGTCTTATATTAGGAGAAACTTGGACATAGAATTTTGCTTTTGACTTCACATATTAATAGACAATGAGAACTTTACATTGCACATAAATCAATGGTATATATTGAAATCGAGTGATACTCTATGGAATGGAGTGAAATTTACAAAACTAGGAACTAGGTCTCCAGATAATATAAGCAAAGTCAATTTTTATCTAGGAAAGAATTTAGAGAGAGAAGGATTCTACGGCTATTTAAAAGCCTGGAAAATATGTTAACACATAACGTGTGGCTGGGAAACCAATGTCATATTATTGTTATGAAACAAGGCAGAGAGAGCCAATGAGGAATGAAGAGACAAGGGGGTTGTGAGGCTGTATCCCAAGGAAGACCTAAAAGAGGCAAGGTGGCGGCGAAGATGAATATGGGTAAGGTTTGGTTGTATTTTGGTGACCATCCAGTAAATGGCTTTAGACTGAGGGAGAGTAATATGCAGGGTAGACTTTCAAATGACCTGGAACACAGGCAAATGATTGCTTAGAGGAGAAAGAACAGTGCTGAGAATAGACTACACACAGTAGAGAGGGGACAAGGAGAAATGGGAAGGAAACTAGTTACTTACCAGTTCCAGTGAGCACTTGCCTTGATACACCTGATACTCAGTCACAACATTCAGATACTATTGTATAGGAAGAAGATTGGATTTCATTTAAAACAGTTTTCTCAAGATCTCATAGCATGAAGTAAGGAACCCAAACCAAGTAGTCAACCAGAAAGTTTAAACTCAGTGTTTTTGCTAAGCTAGGTGACATTCTCAACTCTCCATCCATTTATTAACTGAGTCCCTGCTATGTATTGAGTACTGTGCCATTATCGCTCTGTACCTACTGTCCAGTCTTGGAAGCTGCTTTTCTGAAATGTTCTCAGATGTTAACTAAACTGTCATGTGGTTACTCACTAAGTGTGGGTTGAACCCAAATTTATAGATCACTAATTGCTAGGTTATTATATGCTATTTTTTGCCTTTCTCCAAGAACACATAAGACTTGATATTTGGTATTATTTGATTAGTTTCCTTCATGTGGTTCTGTTTATATACAGTACCCAGAAAGATAATGAAAATGATGGAGATGATGGCAGTAAGAAATAATAGCATCAATCTCTTAGTACTCTATGCCCATTCAGATCTGGTTTTAAGGTAATGCTTTGTATTACCTTATTTAACCTTCAGCAATAGTCTATGATTTAATACTACTTATTGATTTCATGTATGTAGAAACTTGGAGTTTAGGGGTTTAGCTAGCTTCACTAAGATTTCTCAGACAGCAAGAAGCAGACCAAGATCTTAAATTCCAGAATGTTTTAAACCATTGAATCATGGCTCTTAACTATTAGGCAGTGCAACCTTCCTATTTAATAGGATATGCTTTTAAAGTCTAAGTTGAGAGTAATTCAGGTCCTTCTTTCTCATAGTTAGTTTGAATTAATGAACTTTGTTCTTTGGAATTGGTTAGTACTGTTTTAATAAATGCTGTTTAAAAATATCTTTGTTAAAAGGAGACAGTTCCATCTTATTATTTAAGTGGGCAAAAAGAAAAGAAAAGAGATTCTGTTGCAATCCACAGAGCACCCTAGAGCAGACATCTACTGAAACTCTGATTTGCTTGGACAGGGATTCAATTTCTTCTGGATTTGAGGACATTTTTCGTAAGAAGCATTGAGTATTAGACTCCCTTTTTCTCTCTTGCTAAGCTTCCCAGGAGTAATAATGGTGAAGTTTATTTTTGAGATATATCTTGAGGAGACTAAAATAGAACACAAAAAAGAAATAGGATGATGTAAAAAGAGATATTGGTGTCAAGGCCAGGGCATGAGATAGAGAAGGGGATTGTATTAAACTTCTCATATTTGGGGGTCTACACATTGAGGATTTGGGATTCAGAGAGAAATAGAAAAAGAACTGAAGATAGGCCAATGATGTGGCTGCAAAACCCTGAATAATAATCAAAATTAAGAGAAGCGGCTGGGTGCCTGTGGTTCATGCCTACAATTCTAGCCACTCGGGAGGCTGAGATTTGATGCTAACCACCAAAAAGCTGGCAGTGGAGCTGTGGCTTAAATGATAGAGCTCTAGCCTTGAGTGGGAAGGGACAGTTCCCTGGCTCTGAGTTTATGCTCCCTTACTTTTCTGGCACCAAAAGATGAAACTGATAAAAGAAGTGACATAGACCGAGGAACAATG
Organism: Perognathus longimembris pacificus; assembly: GCF_023159225.1. NCBI lineage: Eukaryota > Metazoa > Chordata > Mammalia > Rodentia > Heteromyidae > Perognathus > Perognathus longimembris. Next base: position 7,093,603 of record NC_063173.1, on the reverse strand, counting down.
TACTCACAAACTGCTTTGTGGAATGGCAACTCCTTTGTACAACTACTTAAAGACAATAGAAATATTATTTAAAAGGTGTCAAGGAAGAGCAACAAAATTAACAATAACATCTAAGTGATTTTTTTGGATGTCTTTTGAACAGAAAATTTGTTGGTTTCCTTAACAGAACATTTAACATGTATGCAATTATCTCACTTGATGCTCTCAGCATGTGAATGGAGTAGCATCTGTTATCACTGCCTTGTAGATGAGGGGGGGCAATGAAACAACAATCACAATGTCATCTATCCTGGAGCCAGCCAGAGTCAAGTTCAGGTCTGGGTAGCCCAAGAGTTTTGTCCACTGCTTACCATCTTGGCCACCAGAAAGAGATTCTGAAATCTTATCCTAATACTCACTAGCCCAAGCCACGTTTTCAATAGCAGAAGTCCAACCTGGAAGTCTATGGCTCCTACTGACCAGGGCTGTGATAATGCACACACGTGCATCTGTGATGCTAGGCACAGCCTTTGGAGCTGGCCAGCTGTTTCAGCTAGCTACAGGGTCTTCAGCAGAACACGTTTCGGAGACTCATTATTATCACACGGGAAAAAGAATCTGAAAAGCTTCTAATATAACGTTGCCACTTTCATATAGCACCTTGTACTTGATTAGCTTTCATAATAACATGTTACATAGGATAGTAATAGGGTTTCAACGAAGTCCTCATCCTCAGAAAGATACTCAAAATGAGGTTTATAGATTTCACGCTATGATCCTTATCAGGCTCTGATAGAATGACATCTACAGTCCTACCCGGACAGACAGGTCATCTGTCCTTCCTGATGGTAATAACCTTTCAAAGACAAGTCCTGGTATGTGACAGGGCCACCGCAAAGCTTCTGTGGATAACGTCTTTATTAAATAAATCTGTGTGCCTTTAGGGGGACAGTAGAGCACATTGTATAATCCTCCATTTTGCATATTGAAATTCAGCTGCTAGACCTTGCAGAAGGACTTCAGGAGGCAACTTAAAGTGGAGAATGACCTTCACATTTTCATAAAATAAATGATTAATTCCACCCATACTCTGTGACCCAAACAGCTTTATCCATCCTATAAAAAAGCCTTTCACTTTCAAGGATAAATGATACATCGTTTAATACAAGTCTGAACAATCAGGTATGTAATTTATATTTGTTATGAATAATAAAATACATAATTAAACATCACTTCATAATTAATCAAGGTATTAAAACCTGCAAGTGGCAAGTCGCTATTTTTCAGCAGTGTCCTGAGTCGGGGAGATTGTTTATAAATAGACTTATACGATTAAGATTGTTTTTATTCCAGTTTTATGTTCTACAAGTGTCATTACATAAATCAGTCTTAATTATACAATGCATTTGAATATAGATTTAAAATAAAATCATCAGAATATATGCACTTGAGCTGTTCAGATAAAATGTACAAAAATTTGGTCTGTATAAACTATATATTACTAACTCATTTGAAAATAAACAGCTAGAATGCATTTTAATACATATTTCAGTAGGCTGGTCTGATTTTGTGCCTCAGACAGTTTATACATTGAAATTAGGTAGAAGACAAAATAGGAATTAAGACATTTCACTTAGAGCTGTGCACCAATGATAAAAATAGAAGTTTCAGATTCACCTCCCTGATTACAGATCATGTCATGTATGACAGACAAGTAGTTTATCACAATTCACAGAACCAACCAGTACTGAATACCTTATTAATGATGGTGATTACAGTAAAATGATGGGAGTAAGTACGTTCCAGGTTCTATGCTAAGTATTTTGGATATACTCACATGTTTAATTTTCATGTAAGTCTTTTAAAGTATCTTGCTCTTCTGGCGTTCCAGATGAGGGAACTGAGGCACACAGCAGTTAAATGATCTATCATGTTCATGAGAACATTAGCTATTGTCTAGACTTTAAAAACAGTCAGAACGGCCCAGCAACAGTGACTCACACCTGTAATCCTAGCAACTCAAGAGGCTGAGATCTGAGGATCTCGGTACAAAGCCAACAGGGGCCGGATAGTAACTTTCATCTCCAGTAAACTACAAAAAAAAAAAAAAAAGAGCCAGAAATCCTGGAGCTGTAGTTCAAGTAGTTGAGTGCTAGCATTGAGCAAAACAATTTAGGGACAGCACCCAGGCCCTGAGTTCAAGAATCTGGACAGGCAATCAATCAATCAATCAATCATTTGATCAATAAAGGCAAGAACAATTAAAGGACACAGAAGGAATGACACGTTAATTTTCTAAATGTCTGAAAGATGGTTATCTCTTAAAATGGGCTGAATTTGCTCTTAGTGCTGTGATACATGATGAAGAGAATCTGGACCCTAACAGATGCTGTTCTATGCTATTGAATAAAATTGAGAGTTCCTATCAGACTCTCAGTTTCCTCCTGAAGGTAACAGAATGTCTGAGTTGATGGTTATACTGAAGAAAAAAAAATCTCTGCATTACCATATCTGTCAGAGAGAAGTATGGATGGATATGGAAGGAAGGTTCACCATGCTGCCCTCATCAGAGATAATCGTGTTCTTTATTTTCAAGTAATGCCTCATTTGCTAGCTGATGTCAGCAGGTATTGATTGAGTGTGCTCTGAGAACCTGCGCGTGAACCCCGAAGGCAGTTTACTAAGTGTGGAGGCTCCTCAAAACACACAGGCCATCTGGGAACAGGTATTCTAGACGACCACGTTTATTTCAGTCATCCTGTGGTGAAAGCTTTATGTGTTCTTCAGATGACAGTCGAGTTCTAAATCATACACATTTAACTGTACATCACATTTTCAATGTCTTTGGTGTCCTTTCTTCCTACTACAAAATTGGTCTGCTTATTTTATTTTAGGATTAAAAACTAAATAGGGTTAATAAAATAAATTAATGCCTTCAAATATATCATCCAGTCTCAAAAATCCATTTGTCTTTGTGGATGACCCTTCTTTTCTGGGAAAACTCTTAATTATCCCTCAGGACATAATTTGAATTCTTTCTTAAAGTTCATCATTCCATCTACTCTGTGCTTTCAGCTTTCCTCTGTTCATATCTGCAGACTAAGGCACAAACATGATCATTTCCTCTCATGAGACCTTTAGGGAGAAGAAAGGAAGAGGTGACCAGGCCCAGATTTGCCCTGCCTGGAAATGAGTGATTTTTGTATCAGGAAGAAGATCCAGCAAATGAGATTCTAAGCTTATCAGTCTGCCTGGATCGTTCCTTGATCGTGATTCAAAATCAAGAGACTGAAAGATGCATTTCTACCTGCACGAGGGCCATGTCAAAAGAGGACTTACATGTTAAAAAGCACACTATAATTCAAATAGTAATAGGAACTGTGACACCAAGAAGGAAGCAAGGAGTTTTCCATTAAGTTATCACAGGGTGACGGGAGGAATTGTAGATGGAAGAACAGGGTTGCCAAGAGCTTGTTATGTTACATTATCCTAGTAGAGTCTACTTGTCAGACTATAGACTGCAGTTGTTTTTTAAAAAATGCCACTAGAAGAAGCAAAGCTAAAACTATCTGGGAAATGATATGAAAGAATGAGGGGAAACTACTGTTCTAGACGATAAGGCCTCCCTTGAGGTAGCTGCTTAGGTTGGTCCCAAACATGGAGCATCCTGTTTGAAGGGTAATTCCCTCAATTAGAACCTAAGACAATTTAAAATACTGTTTGCTTGTTAGGCTTAGTGGCACATACCTGTAATCCCAGCAACTTGGGAAGGAGAGGTGGAGCAGGAGTCTCACAGTCCATGGCCAGCCCAAGCAAACACACAAAACCCTATCTCATAACAACAACAACAAAAAAGGCACTGCAGATGTGGTCCAAGCAGTAGAGCGCTACCAAGCAAGCTCAAGCCCTTGAATTTCAAATTCAATACCACCAAAGATAGACTATTATAAACCTATATACTATGTTCTTTATGATCCTGTTGGACAAGACTTACATTACTAACTTAGAAGCTTTGTGTCCTTGAGTGAGTCTATTAACTGCTCTCCAACTCTACATTATTTCATCCTGGAAATTAATATTGATCACTTCTCTAGGTTGTTCTGAGTAAATGAACATTTAGCTCTTCCTTCAGGGCCTCATGAATAGTCACCGCCAATGCTAGTATCCTTATCATCAGTGGTATCACAGCTCACACTGTGACAGATTTTAGCTGTGCCCAGCTGTAGGTACTAGGATTAAAGATACAGATGCATGAATTCATACACTCTTGCCCCATGGTGCTATAGTACTTTCTCTTTTCTTTGTTACTTAATTATAAATTCAAGTACACAGTATCTGATATAATCAGGTTATGGTGGATTAAAAAAATGACTTCAGCAAAACATAAATTCAAAACTGTCAAATTCAAAGTGTAGAAATAAATAATGTCAGGGTATACTTGATTTTTATTCTCTAGGATTCATAAGCTTAACTATAGGAAATATTAAGCATAAATGATGACAGTAAATGGTCATCAGTTAGCATATAAATGGTGATAGGTGCTGTGATAATTTCACACTGTAAACATTTAGTTCAGGGCTATTAGATGTGTTCCTGTGCTGACTGTACCCCTCTTGGACTACTGAGTCCTAGCTCACCTCTTATTATTGAATCTAAGAGTGATAAGACCAAAAGCACATCACAGATGTCTCCTGAGTTGTCATATCTGGTAAAAGAGTCATTGTCCACTGTCTTGTTACAATTACTTGAACCAGTGTGCCTAACCAAGAGGTATGTGGTCCATTGACTTCAATTTTATTCATCCTAAATAGTGCTGTCTGTTCTTGGTAGAGTTCAAGCTTTGGTAATCACAACCAAAGCATCTGCCTACCTTGTTGTTTTCTGATAAGATAATATATGTTCACTGTGCCAGCGAATTTGTATTCATAAACATCAGCATATAAGAGCAGTTGTGTCAGGAGCACTAAAATGTGATAAATATTAATTTCGAGACTGGTATTTTGTCAAGGATCTTTGGAATCAGCATTTCATGTTTTTGTTTTTGCCCTTGGAGTCTTCCAAATGACAGAAATAAAATCTTGAAGTCTTTACCAGGGCTATGTTTCCATGTTCAGAGGTCCGCATGGCTTACACATGATGGGAATTTACCCTTGATTACAAAAAATGCTGCATTTTCTGCCTTTTCATGGCAAAGCTCTGATTTTTATAGTTGTATAGAACAAGAATATGTGGTTCTTATTTGATTTTACCTTTAGAAATTAGTACTCATGGTTTTGAAAGCCAAAACACAGCATTCTAGAAGTAAAATGATAGGCAGCAATATTCTAAGAATATTACCATGATATACTTAAGTTTTGAAAAGAAGAAAGAAAAAAAACCAATCTACTAGGTACTGGTTTCTCCTCATGTCAGTAATTCTAGCTGCTCAGGGGCCTACGAGCCTAAGAATAACAGTTCAAAAGAGCCCAGGAGACTCTAGCTGTAGATAAATAGCAAAAAGCAGGGTTGGTGGTATGACTCAAGTGGTAGGGTGTGAGTTACGCAAGCAAGCTGAGCAAATACAAGACCCTAGATCCCTCCAAATGTGTGTGTCAACAACAGCTTGTTCATATCCTAGGGCAATTATTTGCAATTCTTATCTTGTTTGGTAAGCTACCAAAGGAGCCTATCAAATTGAATATTCTTCAGCCACTTATCTCTAGCCTATAAATAACTATCCTTTGGGTCTGTGGATATATGAAAGTGGACTTTAATGTGTGCATAGATAAAGATTCTAGCCAGTCACTCTGTGATGTGATGTGTGCTTCAATCCGTGATGTATTATTTGTCCCAGCTGTGTGACTCAAGTTGAGTCACCTGAGCTCTCTGAGTGCCACTTGCTCCATTGTGAGACAGAAATAACACCTATCCTGTGGGTTTATTGAGTCACCAGGAGCCACGCGTGGGTGTGCTGGGCCAAGAGGGCTCCGGCATGACTGGCTGTCTCTGCCTGGGACACTGTTGTCTTACCTGGTCTGTCCAGCCTCGTAGCATTTTCTGGTCCTATTTACCTGTCCTTTGTAAGGTGGTATTGGTGGATACTATTTGCTCACAGCTGCAGTTCTAGTTCCTCAGAAGGCTGAGATCTGAGGATTGTGCCGTGAAGTCAGCCGAAACAGGAAAGTCCATGAAACTCTTAGCTCCAGTTAACCAGCTAAAAGCCAAAAAGGGAGGCATGGCTCAAGAGGGAGTGCCAACTTGAACAAAAAAGCTGAAGGACAGCAGCCATGTCCTGAGTTCAAAGCCCAGTGTGTGTGCACGTGTGTTCAGACACACACACACACACACACACACACACACACACACACACGGCATGGCCCTGAAAGTTACAAATGCTGGGCCTTGGAATGGTGATGGGAAGAAAAGGGCCATGGATTCTTTAATCTCAATTCAGTGCCATGTTGGAGAAGTAATCATTTGTATAAACCATACCATCCTGTGTACAAGCTGGAGCAAAGATTCCTGTCCTGTCAGGCATGCAACATACTGAAGGAACATAAGACTTCGTTTATCCTGTTCAGCTCCCCATAACTGGGTCTCAAAATTTTTCTGCCAAAAGTAAAGTAACACTCTTATTTGTTTAAAAGGCTTCATCAAAATGCCACAGAAGAACTTGGGATCTCTCTTTTTGTTGTTGTTCCAGTTGGTGCTTAATTCCTTCTACCACTGCTGTTTTTCCTTTTTTTCTTTTTGCTCAAGGCTGGTGATCTACCACTTGTCCTATACCTTTGTGTCAAACATTTTTTTCTGGTTAATTAAGGGTAAGTCTCAGGAACTTTTCTACCTGGGATGACTTTGAATTGTGATCCTCTGATCTCAGCCTCCTGAGTTGTTAGGGTAAACTTCCATTCACCTCTGAACCTGGGATCCCAGGTTGATGAATGTAGAAATGGTGTTAGCATGGAGAATCCATAAAAGAAATAACCAATTGTGCACTCTGCTGAATTCTCTGGTGTTCTGAACAGACTCGAAAAGCACTGGGGGGAAAAATGACTGGTACTATAGAAGACAAAGTCTCCTGAAAAGAAGTGCAGGGAATTTAGTGTTGTTGGAACACAGTGTGCAAAAAATAGCAGGAGATGAACCAGAGTGGTAAACAGGGCAGATACGGAAGGCCATTGTAAACGGTGAGTCATTAGAGGATGTTCAACTCTAGGATGACGTGATCGGACTAGCACAGAGACTGTTCTGTCTGTGGTGAGGAGGGTAGACTAAAGGAAGATGAGAGCGCAGAAACAAGAACAGCTGGGGCCTAACTGCACATATCCCTGTAAAATGACAGGGCCCTGATCCAAGGCAGCAGCTCATGGAAAAAGCTGTCAGTCTTGATGACTGCCCGAATACAGGGAGTGAATGAGAATGACCCTGGGGTTTCCAGCCGGACCTGTCAGGTCAAGGCTACCTCTGTGACTCCAGGCATCTTTGCTTTCTTGATGCTCTTGTGTGTCTTACTTGGTAGGGCTATGAAAATCCTTCTAGAGCAATTCCACTGCATTCTTGTTTATATCACATGTTTTGCATGCCTTTAAGCTGCATATTTTGCATGCATTTTTCTGTGTACCATCTACCTCAACTAATTTTAAGTTCACTCCAGTAAGGACTCTATTTAATATACCCCAAACTCATCAGTATGGACGGCGAGTAGTCTCACATAATGCATGCCAGTTACTTTTTGTCTGAACAAACATATTGGACGTACATTCCATTTCTTCTACGAGGCCACAGATAAAATGGGTTGTTTTGTTTGTATCTGTTTGCTAGTGAATTCAGGATCACGTGCCCTTGTTCTGCTTTACCACTCATACCTGGTGCTCTACTACATAAGCCAAGTCCCCACTTCTGGCTTTTTGCTAGTTAATTTGAGATAAGAATCTTATGGCTTTGCCTGCTGGATTGACTCTGGGATCCTCAGACCTCAGCTTCCTGGTTTGCTAGGATTCTAGGTGTGAGACTTGATGCTAGGCTTGATAACATTATTTTTAAAGGCATCCTGCTCAGGATTGTCTCATTTCTGCCCCATTGGTTGATTCTTTAATAACCATTTATTGGTGTCTTTTCATATCAGAGCTTAATTGATTTCTTGATATTGGTATCAGGAAGAGAAATGTTAGACTATTATTGTTTGGGGGACAAATTAAAGCTAGTATTTCCTCCTGTGCTTCACAGACATTTGTGTCCTTGAAAGGTTAGATTAATCTGTGATGATCTGTTTAGCCTGAAAAGGTGTTGGCTCAGGATAGGTACCCTCATTTCTTGAGGGTGCCTACAAGTGATTGTTATCTTCATTTCACACAACTCTGAAAATCAGACCTACGAAGGGACACTGTCTAAGGAAAGGACAATTGTTGGCTGTGACACAGTAAGGCTAAAACCTACACAGTCAGCCACATGTTATCTGTGCAGCCTTGGAAAAGTCCCTTCCCCTCTTGAGCTTCAGTATCCTTATCTGTCAAATGTGGGTCCACTAAAAAATAAGTCCCAGTGACATTAGATATGTGAAAGCATAAACTAGATAAACCTGGGGCTATCTCCAAGACCCCTGCTCTCCATGAAAGCATACCTTGTTAAGCAGGGAGCCAGGCAAACAGGAGTAGAACCAAGAAATAAATCCAAAACAAAACTGAAACAAGACAAAAAGGAGAACACAGACTCAGACCTAGATCCAGAGGTTTTTGTTTCAGCAAGCAGGCTGCTTGAGCAGGCAGATACTGGGACAGGAAGGGCATGGTCCTGAGAACAGGTGGCCATGGAAGCAGTCAGATGGCACGGGGGATGGGAGGGCTGGTGCCCTCAGCAGGCAGGCGGGAGAGACACAGACAGAACCCAGGAACATGGGATGCTCGCTGGAAGGCACAATTGTGGAGGTCTGTCAGGGATTAGCAGGGCCCTGGACACCCGCCTGGGTTCATGGGCAGGGCAGAGATGAAAGAAAGGAGAAATGGGAGGGTGGAGGGGAACAAGAGCAATACCCAGTTCCAGCTTGAGCAAGCCTGACATAATAGGCAGGCCTCCAAAAGAGAGATTCAGGCAGAAAGGAGGAAGACAGAAGGCGAGCGCTCAGAACTGGGCCACAAGGTGGGGGCGGGGGGGCTGAGGTGTGTAAGAATTGGGACAAAAGGTCAGCGCTAGACCAGTGGAAGGTAGGTTAAAGCGGAAGCCTCAAATTGTGGTCGGGGGCTTTGTTTGATCCGCAGATTCCTTAAGAAGTAATGAGCTCTGCTTTCCTTCGACTTCCCAACTTTCATAAATGACTGGAAACCTTGTTCTCTGCCCCACCCTCTTCTCTCCCCACTTTCCCTTTCTTTTCAACCTTTCCATTGAGAATTTGCTAGATTAAGAGTATGAATGAAAGATGAATATTCTCTCTGATATAGTAGCAGACTTCTGGAAAGAGGGTATGGGGAAGAAAGCAAAACTGTGGTTAAGGAGAAAACCAGAGAAGTTTGATTTATGCTGTTCAACTTACTTCAAATCCACAAGGATGCATTGGTAATTCATAGATAAGAGGCGGAAGTCCTGAGTAATTGCCAGGAGATGGGGCAGGTGGCTAGGGAACCGGACACTGAATCTTTCCTTTACATATCATCTTAATGAGGCTACTTGATCGTCACCCTCGCCGTATCATGCCCTTCTCTCTGGCTTTTCCTTTTCTTTCCGAGTACTTTCTGGTGTCTACTGTACTATATACAGTTATTTATTTCTCTTGTTTATTACCCATCTCCCTCTACTGGAATGTAGCACTGAGGATGAAGAGTTTGTCTTTCAAGATCTCTGGCTTCTCTTTTTTATCCCTTGCACCTCGGAAACTCGTAGCCAAACAGTAGACAGCAAATATGCATATGAATGAAACCAAAGCAGCAGCAGCAGCAGACTTGAACCAGAACATACAACAACGCAAGACTTACACTCATAGAAAATTCTATATGAGAGAACCCTGGAGACCAGACTGTCCCCTTCATTTGATGGAAGAGAGAAGTGATTTGCCCAAGGTCATAGGCAGAGCATGTCAGCTAGAGCTAATCGGAAGTGAAGGGCGCAGGAGGGCTTGGTCTCCCAGAGCTGACTGGCACAGAGGCAGGGAAATAGCATGAAGTGACTGCCGAAAGCCTCTTTGGTTTGCAGGCCAGTCCTGACATTCCTAAACGGAAACTTGCCAAAACAAAGCAGATTCATGATTGGCTTGTGTCACTGAGGACTAGGGAAATCACTGCTTCCTTCTTCCCCAGTCTCATCATTCTCACTCTGTGCCTGCCCCTTTCACAAATGAATCTCCCTCCTCCTCTCCTTTAGGGTAGGAATAGAAGTTTCCTTGGAAACTGGTTACTGTGTATCAGCACTGTTCTTTTCCCATGATATAAAATGTTAGTTTCCCTTCTCTTTGTCTTTCAGCAAACATCAGCAATCAATAAACAAATCATTAAACTAAAATTTATAGGAGCACATTTCCTTGTTTTCATATTTAGATATCTTAAAGTATTTTAAACACATATGAGAATTTGGAAATTACATGAAAGGTTACTGCCTTATGTCTTACTAGTCTCTGTGTGGATTTTCCTTTCCTTCATTCAGTTTATCTACCATTCAACATTCAACACCCATTTCTTTACCACCTATTAACTTGAAGGGTTGGATTCTTGGGTTAAAAAAAAACAAACTCAGAGAGTTTATAGACTGTTGAAAAAGGCGAGGGACAAAGATAATCACAAATTTTCAATCATTCAATAATTATATATCAAATTTATCCTGTATATTTAATTTAATGAACCTAGTCATGACTATGTCTCAGGCCATGTGGATCTTATAGGAAAGGAGCCAAACATAGTCCATGTCACTACAGAGTTTCCATCCTCACTGTAGTATGAGCTGCAATAAAAGGTGTTAGAGCATCATTTTTGCCAAGAGAAGAAAGGTGATGTTTGAATTGAACTCTGAAGGCTGAAAAAAAAAATGGCCCAGGTCAGGAGAGGTGATACTGGGAAGGAGGAAGCAGACAGAAGGAACAGCAAGGATGAAGCCCCCAGACAACAAAGGCATGTCTCACTAAAAGACTACAAGAAAGCCAGGGTGACTGCAGGCAGCTGGGGAAAGGGGACTTGAGCCACAGATGTGTGAAGGATTTTGTCCTTCTTCTTGAGAACAATGGAAAGCCTGTTAACACAGGAAAGTAATGATGAAAGTTGAAATCTGGAGAAATGATTGAAATGTAGAAAATAGAGATAGAGTAGAATGAAATAGAGATTATACAAGATGAATATATACTAAAAATACTCAGAAGATGAAGAGTACTTCCTGATTAAAATGTGGCAAGAGGTGTTCATGGAAGATAGGGCTTTGAATGTGGGTTTTGATGGCTAGGTGAGATTGGTGCATGCTGGACTAGGAGCTCAATTATCAACTGAAGCCATGTGGATAGTCAGGAGATGGGGAAGTATAGGAGAACAGCAAGCCAATAATTAGAGCTAAACATACATGAATGGGAAGTAGGTTGCAAAGTAGAATTTGAATTTTATTATGCAATCCAAATAGGAACCCTTAGAAGAATTTAAGCCTACAAATACATGCTCACTGCTGTTTCCAGGTAGCTAATCAGACAGTGAAGTATAGCAGAAATTGGAAACAATTCAGGTAGGAAAGAATGAGAACAGTTGAGAGTCCAGAAGAGAGGATGTCTGGATCCAGTATAGGCTGGAATGGGGATAGTGGTAGTAGAAATGGAAAGGATGCAAGGGTACTGTGTAAGTCAAGCAAACAGGATAAGAGAAACAACTGATCAGTTGTCAGAATATCATGGGGGAATGCGAAGGTTTCATAGCATTTTCAGTGTTTCAATTTCTTTGGCCGTTGATATAAATCATTGAGGGAGGTTATAAATTTGGTGCTCTAAAATAGAGACTGATAGCCACATGATATCTTGTTCATATGCCACGGATGCTGTGTCACTACTGTAGCAGTTTTGGGTGACTCCCAAATGGACCGAGTTTTAAATGTTAGCCTACTAACAATTATCTCCATGTCCTATTAGCAATCAACTCAACCATCTGTTCCTCCTGACAGGATAGCTTCTGGAAAATGAACCACAACATGATGAAATATCAGCTTTTTTTTTTCTTTAAAAATCTCATTCTATTACTCAAGTGTACTTCAAACTCTCACAAAGTGACAATGCGTACTACAATAAATAAAAGGAGAATGAGTTGGGGGTATAGGGATTCTTTATTTTTTGTTACCTAGAAGCTTAGGCTGGGGTTGGAGGTGTGGCTCAGTTGGGAAAGCACTAGCCAATGAGCAATTGTGGCAATTAATGAGTTCAAGTCCCCACTGGACCTAAAAATTAAGAAAGAGCTAATGCTACAATATAGATGACATACAATGAGTTCTGTGAATTAATTTTGTCTTGCACACTGATTTTTTTTAAGCAAAAGTTGTAAAATGCTTTGGATGGAAAAAATAAAGTACCAAGTAGTGGAAAAAGCCTGGATTTAGGATAAAAATAGCTTGGAGATTCTCTCTGCTATTTATTCCCAATGTGACCTATGTGGTCATTTAGCATCTCTCACCCTTATTTTTTCCCACTGATACATTGAAGATACAAGTCTCGGCCTTGCCTAACCCAGAATTGTGGAGACAAATGAGTTGATGTGAGTGATGTTGGTAGTAGAGTCAGACCTTGAGCAGTCCTAATCGACAGAAAGAGCTAGATCTCTACTCCAGAGCTGACCACTGTGGATGGTAACACTTGACAGATTACAAGAAGAAGCCTGATCACAAGATTGTGAGTTTCCATTAGATTCCAAAAGAAGTGGTCGTGGTCGGTGTTACACTAAAAAGAGAAAAGTGCTCTCCCTTGAAGCAATGGTATTCAAAAAGGTGCTTTCTGGACCAGCTGCCCCCACGGTGTCTGGAAACTTGTAAATGTCAGGCTCATCCTCGACTAATACTGAGTCAGAAACTGAGAGAGCAGTATAGCATCTTGCGATTAAAAAGTCCTTCTGGGTAACTGTGATACAAAGCAAAGTTTGGAAAGCTCTGAAAAGAAACACAAGAAAAATTCCTGGGATCCACAGGAAAACACAGAGAGCCATTCTAACCTTGACTCTTGGTCATAAAGTGACCTTGAAATTGTTCTATAGCCATGGATACCTTCTTAAAACGTGTGTGTGTGTGTGTGTGTGTGTGTGTGTGCATACATGCGTGCACACATGCCAGTCCTGAGGCTTGAACTCAGGGCCTAGGTAGGCACTATTGCTGAGCTTTTTTTTCCCCAAGGCTAGTGCTCTATCACTTGAGCCACAGCTCTGCTTTCAGTTTTTAGTACTTAAATACAGGTAAGTCTCACAAAAATGATGTGATTCAAAAAGAAATGTATTCATTACCTGATGTATATAACCGCAGATCCTCTGCATATCACCTCTTCAATAGCAATAAAATATTTTAAATTTAACTTTATTGTAATGGTGATGTGCAGAAGGGACAGTTACATATGTCAGGTAATGAGTACATATCGTGTCAAACATTGTTACCCTCCCTCGTTTCTCTCCCACTTCCCATCCCCCCCAAACCACCTCCCAAGTTGTAAAGTTCATTTCCAGCAGTGTCTACTGTTGCATGGGTTCACCCTTGGTCCTTTGTCTCACCATTTTGTTATTCTCCTTCCCTTCTCCAAGTCACAAAAAAATGACTGCAAGGGATAAATCAAAGGGGGAAAAATGAGAAAGGAAATAACTTCACACAGCACCAAAAAAAAAACCAAAACCCAACTCTCTTGTTTACATATCTTGGAGTTGATTTCGATAAGCATCATTTTATATGGTCATATGCACATAGCTATTGAGCTGTTGTCATCCTCTGCTAGGCCATTATCAAGTAAGCAAATAATACCAGATGCTGGCGGGGTTATGGCCAAAAGGGAAAGCTACTAAACATTGAGTGAGGATGTAAACTGATTCAACCACTCTGGAAAGCAGTATGGAGGCTCCTTTAAAGACTAAACATAGAGCTCTCCTATGTCCCAACAATCCCACTTCTGGCATTTATCCAAATGACCACAAACAAGGCCATATTAAAGCTATCATCACAACCATGTTCGTTACAGCATTATTTACCATAGATATGGAACCAACCCAGATGACCCTCAGTAGATGAATGGATTCAGAAAATGTGGTATATATTCACAATGGAATTCTATGCTTCCATAAGAAACAATGACATTGTCCCATATGTAAGGAATTGGAAAGACTTGATTTTTTTTTTTTTGCTAGTCCTGGGGCTTGAACTCAGGGCCTGAGCACTGTCCCTGGCTTCTTTTTGCTCAAGGCTAGCACTCTGCCACTTGAGCCACAGTGCCACTTCCGGCTTTTTCTATATATATGCTGCTGAGGAATCAAACCCAGGGCTTCATGTATACGAGACAAGCATTCTACCACTAAGCCATATTCCCAGCCCTGAAAAAAAAATTTTTTTTTGTTTGAGAAAGAGCCTCACAGACCTTCCTGTCTGGGTTTTCTTCAAATCTTGATCCTCAGATCCTCCTGAACAGCTAGTATTACAGGTGTGAGCCACTGGAGCTGGGTAAAATATTAGTATTCTAAGATAAACTTCTTTAAACTTGTTAAAGCCTACCTAAAACCTGTTTATTCTTCTGCCTCAAGCTTTCCTTTCTTCCCCACAGATAAGAATGACATCTGAAATTCTGATATACTAGAGAAAAAAATAAGGACTTATTCTATTTTTTGATATTCAGTTTTCAATCATATATTGTGCTTGTTTTTTTTGTTGTTGTTGTGTGTGTGTTGTTGTTTTGTGTCAGTCATAGGGCTTGAACTCTGGGACTGAGTACTGTCCCTGAGCTCTTCAGCTCAAGGCTAGTGCTCTACCACTGAAGCCACAGTGCCACTTCCTAGGTTGCTCTCTTGAAAAGCAAAAATGGTACATATATTGGAAATGAAATTCTATTATTGCCTGTCCTTTATGAACATTGATTTGCTGTAGGCGAGTGGGCACATCTCTAAGGGCTGGGGCTATCTCTGCAGTGGTAAAACACCTACTTATCAAGTGCAAGACCCTGGGTTCAAGCACAGTACTGCCTAAAGGAGGATGGGGAGAATATTTGTATAGCTAGTTAGAATAAAAGAGTCATTCAGAGTTGCTTAGCTCAAATATCAGGGTAAGGAGTAGGTCTATGTCTTTAAAATTTTATTTTAACTTGATTTTTTTCATCAAGGTGATATACAGAGGGGTTGCAGTTACACATGTAATGTACTGAGTACCTTTCTTGTCAAACATTGCTATCCCCTTTCTTGTTTTACATCTATGCAGCCCTTTCTTTTGCCAGAAATGTGCTTTGTATCCTGGCCTGGGGTGCATTCCTAAAATCACAACCCTCCAGAGGCCCAGGCGGGAAGATTGGGTTCCATAGTTAGTTCCAAGCCAGGTTGTGTTATATAGTGAGACACTGTCTCAAAACCAAAAACAAAGATGAAAGAAAGAAAGAAAATGAGCCCCAGAGGTATTTATATTGATTTGTAAAATATTAGGAGTACCAAAGAAATCCTCATGAAACTTCTTTGGCAATGGGGCTAAAGGAGATTCATTTATCCAACAGCTATTTATAGAGCACCAATAATGTGTTAGGTACTTTCCTAAGCACTGGGTGAACGAAAGAAAGAACAAGAGACAGTCCTTGCCCTCACTGAAGGACATTACAAGAGGATCACAAAAACAAGAATATAAGGATAATTTTTGGTAAGCTGCTTGGAGGAAAAATACAGGGTTGTTGAGGGCAGAAGGAGGCATTTTCTCTGCTGGGAACTGGCTTCAGTTGCTCTGTGTAGACTTTTACCTACTAAATTATTTTCTTGCTTTTTGATATTAGAAAAATTACATAATTTCTCCAGCCCTCAATTTCTTAACAGTAACTCAAGACAGAAATGCGAATTAGGCTGGATTACCCATCAGGTTTAATGCAAAAAATAAGCAGAATTGTGTGTAAGCATGTGACAAATGCTCCGTGAATAATACTAACCACATGAACTAAATGGAGGAGTGGGAGGGGGAGAAAGGTGATGAGGATGATGGTGGTGACGATGGTGTTTGGGTAATAGCTTGGGGAGGCAAGCACTGTGCAGGAGGCAAGCACTGTGCGTGACTCTTTTTTTTTTTTTTGGCCAGTCCTGGGCCTTGGACTCAGGGCCTGAGCACTGTCCCTGGCTTCTTCCCACTCAAGGCTAGCACTCTGCCGCCTGAGCCACAGCGCCCCTTCTGGCCATTTTCCATATATGTGGTGCTGGGGAATCGAACCCAGGGCTTCATGTGTAGGAGGCAAGCACTCTTGCCACTAGGCCATATTCCCAGCCCGGGGTAATAGCTTGGGAAAGAAGAAAATTACTCAGAATTCTGATAATTTTGCCTAGGAAGGAATACAAGATTCTTCAAGGTTAATGTAGAAGAACCCAAGGGATGGTATGCTTGGTAGACATGAGTATAGCAATGGGCAGTGATGTTTCAGCAAAGGTTTCTATTTCACTAATGAAGCCAAAATTTAGCACAGACAAGAACTTTGGGCATATCACTATCAGAGAACAAAGACTGAACCAGGTAGGTGCCAGTGGCAAATGCCTGGGATCTTAGCAATTTGAGAGGCAGAGATCAGGAGAGTCCTAGTTCAAGATGAATGTAGGCAAAAAATGTTCATGAGATCCCATCTCAACCAATTTCTGGGCACAGTGGTAACTGTCTCCCATCCTAGCTCGGAGGGAAGCTGAGATTAGGAGAAAATTGCGCGCAGGCCAGGAAAATAAAATCGTGAGATCCCCATCTGTACGGAAAAGGCTGGGCATGCTAGGACACCCTTGTCCGCCTGCCTAGGACAGGAAGCATGACTAGGTGTATTACAATCCTGACCAGCCTGGGCAAAGAAAACAGCCTGAAGAACAGAAGGCAGGACTTAAGCCGTAGAGCACCCGCCTAGCAAGCATGAGGTTGTGAGTTTAAACCCTAGTACCAATACACACAAGCAAAAAGAAAAGCTCGCCATTGTCCGCTGGCTCATTCGCTGTAGAAGGCTTTATCAAATACCAGAATACTACTCTGGCCCCATCATCCAAAAGCCATCATGCAAAGGAGGACCAAAGCAAGCATGTCGTGCTGGTGGAGGCTCTGAGATGGAAGTATTTACAGAGGAGAGTGGAAGGAGCAAAGGGTTTCCTTATTATGTTACTCATGATTATTACTTGTTTGTTGTTTGGGTGCTGAAGATCAAATCCCAGACCAGTATTTGTGGCAGTTCCTCCACCCTGTGAGCCACGCTGTCCCTCTGACCTCTGTGCATTCTCAACGTGTGTTGAGCCCCCAATGCTGGGTTTCACTCTAGCCACGGAACATGCAGCCCTCTTAAGAGACATCATGAAGGTCCTAATCAATTAATGTGTTAGTGATGCCTCTCTTTGAAGGTACAGCAGCCCTCGCTTCATTTCTGTCTATCATCAGTATGTTTAAGGGGGAAAATGAAAGGCGTCACTAAGGAAGTGGCATCGAGCTTTGAAAAGGAATGCACTGTAGCACTCGAAATAGAAAACAAAAATTCTTCCTGTAGACCGCTGCTACCTGAGGATGTTTTGAGTCGGCAGTAATTCTGGGGCTATCGTGCTTCATAACCTGCGTCTCCCAGAACACTTCAGCTGATGTGATAACATACATCATAGGAACGCTTATTTGGGTGAGGAAAATTGTGCGAACACGTTATCAACCCTGTCCTTCACTGGAGTGTCAGTAGTATAGGCTTATATTTAATTTGATTTAAATTCGTTATCAACCTAAAATATCTGGAAATGTCATTTGCACTATTGTTCTGATATATATATTTATTTCTTTTTTATGGTATATGTATGTGGACACATACATACACATATATACACATATGTACACATACATACATACATAAATTAGAGATAGAGTCTCTCCCTCTGTAGCCCAGAATGACTTCACAATAGGATCCTCTTTCCTCAGCCTCCCAAGTGTTGAGGTTACAGGTGTGAGTCACAATGCCACCTCTGTTTCATGCACACTTAAAGATATAAGATGAGGTTTAAAGGACATGTACATCACAAGTGCAAATTATTGAAAATTCTATATTTAAACTGGAGCATAAAAATCACCTGTCTTACAAGAGATCTGTTTTGAGGGCTACAAATTCACGAGAACCAAAAGTTGCTTCTGATTTGCCACCGCCAGTAATCCCTTCAACAATTCCCACCTGCCAGCATGAGTGCCACTGAATTCTTTTTTTTTTTTTTGGTGGTAATGTTTCTTGACATTATTTAATAGACATTTTCAGATATCATTAATAATCAGTTATCATTACAAAGCAATATCCATTTAGAAACCTAGGAAACATTTTCTAATTTAATTGGTAACCCAGATTTATAATTCAAGGCCCCTTTCATATCTAGTTCGTATTTCCTATGTCTGAATCAACAATAGCAAACATTTTTTGAATGTGATTTCAATGTAGTTTAACTTCCAGGCCCAATGGGGCCTTTCCTGTCTACCAGTCTAAGAGGCTATGATTCTCATTTCACCATCAAATTGAATTCTTAAATTTCATTGTCTTTGTTTTCTTTTCTTTTCCTTTGACATGTTTGCTCTTTGTTTTCTCCACTCTTCCAGTGCCTCTGACTCCATTTTTAAAGAACATTCGCACATTAACAGCAAGTCACCATTCCTTCATAGGAGGTCAGAAGTGTCCTAGTTACTCCACCACAATCACAGTCCTCTGGGTTCCTGCTGCACACAGGCAAAGCCCCATGTAACATCTGGTTAAAAAGAGCTGTTTACTCACACTTGTAATCCTAGCTACTCAGGATTCTGAGACCCAGAGTATAGCAGTTCAATGCTAGCACTAGGAGAAAACTTCATGAGACGCCTCCTCTAAAGATAACCAGCAAAATATAAGACTATAGTGTGGCTCAAGTGCTTCGGTACCAGTCCACTGAGCAAGCCAGCCAAGCAATTGTAAGGCTGAGCTCATCTCCCTGTGCCACAAAACAGTAGAAAAAAGAGTAAGAACTGTGACAAAGTGTGAGGAAGTCTTGCAGATTAGAGTCACTTTAAATAACACTATCATTTAGACTCTCACAACCTACTTTCTCTAGATAGAATCCATTGCTATAAAAATGAAGCATTGTAAAGAACAAGTTCATGTGTAACTGATTTGTATCAAAACAAATTATGATTCAGTTGAACCAGATGAAAATGGAACCATGAATAATCTCCACAGGCTGACAAAAGCACTTTCTTTCCAACTAGACTACTAATTATTAAAACTTGTTAAATGCAGTAGTGTACCTGAGTTCATAAAAGTAGGAAGGGAACGGGTGCCTTTACCCAGTGTACTCTTGTGTGGTTACAAAGAAGTTCATGACAGCCTAGGTTAGCTACGGCCATGACCATCAGTGACAAGAAAACACTAGCCCAGAGATTCCCCACCAGCGTCTGTTTCAGTGGATGTTCGCTGTAGACCTCGGTCGTGTATTGTCGTTGTCCCTTACTTCACTTGCGGTCCAATGTCATCTAAATACATAGAGAGGACATGGAGAATTGCACACGTGGTTTCATGAGGAAGCCTGGACTTGCCCTCTACTACATGCCCACATTCCACCACAGAGGAAGCAGGCAGTAAGAGCCCAGGCTCATTGCAGAGAAGGGTGGGAAAGGCATTATCTTGAGGGACCAGGAGGAAAAACGTGAGGAACTCTGGTGAATACAATATTGTCTCAGGCAAAGCTTATAACTTCTGACTATTATTAAAATAGTCAATATAGTCCCCATTTCCCTCTCTGTTTTAAAAGTATCTTACTCAAGAAACTTTCAATAGAGATAATACATGTAATAGATAGAAAGAAGGACTTAGGGAATTATATTAGTTTAAGTTCCTATTTATTTATTTTCAGACTAGAGATCAAAGCCAGGACCTCATGCATGCTAGGGAAGTGCTCTAACCCTGATCCACTTTCCCATCTCAGCCTTCCCTTTATTCTATGATTTACTGTCATTTATTATTTTATAGAACATGACATTATTATATTTACTATCTTTACAGTAAATTGGTATAAGCACAATGAGTTTTGCTTTTGAGGACCTTTCTCCATATTAAATTTCCTTTTTCATCGTCTGAGAATCTAGGTATTTAACAAGAAGGACACTGGAGACACACTGGAGATAATATAGAGAGTAGGAAGTATTCAGTAATTAACACAGGCGGTACCCACAATTAAACTTCTAGTTCCTTAACCACTCTATTTCATCCTAACAACCTTTAGACCCTGGAGCCGTTAAGATATTCTCAGTAAAAGCAGTGGTGTCCTTGTGAGAACAGTCCGGCAAAGAGAGGACTGTCCTTAGTTGTGGAAGTCAGCAGAGCTTGGTGGATGTTCCTTCTGTGCGGGTGGCTGGGGTGGGACGGGTCGCTGCCCTGTGTGCTGGAACGCAGGGCCTCACTTCCCAGTCCCATCACGGTGACTCGCCAGCAAGCTTGCTGCCCTCAGTTCCCTCTTCTCATCTGCACAGGGAAAAGGCCCCGTAGCACGTCTTAAGCACAACGCCTTGCTGAGGTTTTCTCCTCCTTCGTTTCTGTGCAGTGTACTTTCTCCTTGACGCATGCACGTACATCACAGACATTTGGGAGGCACAGAAAACACCGAGTCTTGGGTTTAAGTGAGTTTGTCACAATTAAATAGGAGAGTTCTCAGCCAGTGCCCGGGAAGGGAAGCAATTGTGCTGTCTGGTGCTGAATATTTCTTTCCTGTGGTTAAAAAAAAAATAAAGAGGAAAACCATTTGTTTATTTGTTTTAAAACATCTTTCGTGAGAACTTTCTCTGAAGAAATATGGTTAATGCCTTATTGTTCTCATTTTTTTTTCTGTTTGCAGTATAAACCAACTATCAAACTCCTTAGCCCACTTAAATCTGAGCAGATGTTTAAAATGATCTTCAACGTCCTGCCGAAGAACTATTCACTTAGCTTAGATGGTTTTACTTAGGGACAAAGCAAAGCTAATACGTTAGATTTTTTTTTTTCCATTCTAGTTTTCTAGTGGGAAAATGAAAGCCATCCACAAATTAAATAAGTGCTAATATCACCTGGTGGCATGTCAGTGGCCAAAACAAAAACTCAAAGACTTCCAATTTCTAGGTCAGAACACTAGAACGGTGTGTTATTAGCTTCCTATTGTTTGATGTTCCATAGAGATTAGGTAAGCATAATGTAATAGAAGAAGGCTATGTGAAGATAACTGGTGTCCCCGTTGCCTTGGGGCAGCTCCATTATAAACACCCTTAGAACAAGGACCAACTCTCTGGTCACGAGGAAAATACCTAATGCAGGATATAAAGAAACACACAAAAATTAAGAAAGTCCTAGACAACTAGGTAGGTAAGGAGGTAAATAAAAGGCAGGAGCAGATGGAAGATGTGAGAAGCTCAGAAGGTGAGATGGATGGGTGCGTGTGTATTACAGAAGCAGAGGACATGTAGAATGAACCTCAGGCAATGTTTTAAAATAAATGGCCCAGCAAATTTGAGAATTGATCAGATGCATGAACAGAGAGTCAAGGAGCATAAGAAGCCCCAGTTTTTCTTTTATGTTTAGTGATTTCAAATTTAAAAAAATTTTTGTCAGAATAATTTCATTATACAAGGAGAATTTCATGGTGACATTTCCATAAATGCATATACTATGTCCTTATCAACACCATCCCTTCTGTCACAATGTCTTCCTCCCTTCCCCATTTCTATCCTTTTTAATATATTTTCTGGAGGTATCTTTGTCCTATTTCCATATATGCAAGTAGAGTACTTAAACCACATGCTTCCTCATCCATCCTCTCCATTCGCCTTCCTGCTCCCCCAGTATACTCCCATCCCCCAAACATAGCCCATTTTGATCTCTTGTTATCTGTCTGTCTGTCTATCTATCTATCTATCTATCTATCTATCTATCTATCTATTCAGGTGTCAGATCTGGGCTTGAACTCAGAGCCTATCTGCTGTCTCTGGGTTTTTTTGCTCAAGACTAGTGCTCTACCACTTGAACCATAGCTCCATGTTCAACTTTTTGGTTGTTAGAGATAAGAGTTCCCTTGACTTTCCTACCTGAGCTGGGTTAGAAACATGATCCTCAGGGCTGGGGATATAGCCTAGTGGCAAGAGTGCCTGCCTTGGATACACGAGGCCCTAGGTTCGATTCCCCAGCACCACATATACAGAAAACGGCCAGAAGCGGCGCTGTGGCTCAAGTGGCAGAGTGCTAGCCTTGAGCGGGGAGAAGCCAGGGACAGTGCTCAGGCCCGGAGTCCAAGACCCAGGACTGGCCAAAAAAAAAAAAAAAAAAGAAAGAAACATGATCCTCAGATCTTAGTCTCTTGAGTCGCTAGGAATACATATATGAGCCACTAGTTCTCAGCCTTGTCATTCATTATTTTAGTTTAGTTTATATTTATTATACCAAGGAGTTTCATCATAACACCTCAGGTATGCATATGGTATATTTTAATCACCTCTTTTATTTTAATAACCTCTTTTCTTGCTTCCTCTTTGCCTGCTTTCCGCCAACCCCCTGGGGATCAGCAGTTTCCATGGGGCTTTCTTATACAGTCTTCATCCATATTGTAGTCTTCTTGGACAGTCCATACCCAGATATAGCATTGTGACAATGCCAATATGCATTGGGGAAGGGGCTGTGGGTAGCTCAAAATTTATTGAGAAAAAATCTCGGCCTAGAAGTTTATCTACATGAAGATACTTTAAGAAAACAAAGCCTGAAAGATTTTTTTTTTTAATCACTAGCAGACCTTCACAAAGGAATATTGTTAAAAAAAAAAAAAGTCACATGAGAGAAGAGAACTTGATGTTGGATGGAAAATCTAATGTGCAAAAAGAAAAAAAAACACCATTCATGTATGTGAATCAATTAAATAAACATGCATTTTATAAATACTAAATAGTGCTTTATAGTTAAAAATTAAAGCATAAAATGTAAATATAGTCTATTAGTATTAGTTATGGAAGATCAAAATATTGTCTAAGTTAAAATTTAGTAAATAAACTGCATATAATTTCAAGGTAAACTACTATAAAATGTGAAAAAAATAGGAAGGAAAAATAAATCATATAATGTATTAAAAAAATCAGTCAATAGGAAGGAAAACAGAGAATAAAACAATAAAAGAAAGGCAAAAAATATAAAACAGATTTGACAACTCAAAAAGCAAAAATACAAAGATAACTAGAAAGCTAAGTGGTTTGTTAGTGTTTTTTTCCCATTACACATTATTGAAACCAGGGTCTTGCAGAGCTAGGGAGCTGATGCTCACAATGTAATGGTAAGAGAAACAGACAACTCACCAAATAACAAATGGCACAGAAAAGGTAAGCTATTCCATATTTTCAAAGAATGAGGAGTAGTAGAATCTATAAAGGAAAACAAAAATAGTTGTTATAAAAATTAAGGTAGTGGTTATTCTCAGCATAAATTGTTCAAAGCCAACTCTGATTTATAAGCTATTTATGAAGTTTGCGTGTTAGCATATGTATCTATATATATACGTATATATTTAACATGTTCACACACAAACACACACAATCGTCATCTTATAATTTCACAGTAATGCATAAGTACCAAAGTCTATTTGTCCAAATACTATTGTTTAGAATACTCAATTTAAAGTAAATGTAATAGACAATTACACTGTATATTTTAAGTATATTTATGCTATTTCAAAATAGTTTGTTATTAAAAGAAGAATAACAGAGGAGAAAAAGTATGGCCTCTGTACCTAAAAAGCCTAAATGAGAATCTTATGCTAATTGAGTTATTCAAGGAATTTTATCTGCCCTGTCTTCTTTTATGTAAGATGAGGACAGTAAGAGAATCTACCACATTGGGATGTTGAAGGATTGAGTTATCTCCAACCATGTCTGGAGATTGGTAATCTTTAAAAGATTTATTTTATTATATCTACATTTTTACTTACTGTGTTATTATTATAAGAATAGACAAAACTGTATTTGACCTCAGCAAAGATCACTTTCTTCAAAACATCATACCTATAATTTTTACAGTAAAGATAACCTAGAAGAGAAATAGTAATCTACTCCTCTAGGACCATCAGTATATGAATCTCTTGGGTATCTTTTCAGTTTTGAAGATCTATAGCATTTGGTTCTGGCCGTGGGAATAAAGCAAGAAACAAAAGGCAGAAAGTGCTTGTAGCAATTTCCTTTGACAATGAAATATTGATGCTGGGCGCTGTAGTAGGTATTTGGAATATATTAGTGTGCCAAGCACTGTACAAGACCATAGAAGAAAACCAACACCTAAGTGTTGGGAACAAAGCCCAAGGGTGCAATGGAACAGCCTAACAGGAGAGCCAAGTCTCATGCAGGCAGAAAGGAAAGGCTCTCTGGGAGAAACCTTCCTATTTAACTCTTCCTGGTGTACGCAGAGCCTTGGCAACACCGTTTCCTCAGTGGTGGGCTTCTGAGGGAGATAATAAATCCTGATTTTATAGGTGGGGAAAACGAAGATTCAGAGAGGTGACTGGCTCTTGCTTCATGGGACCCGCAGGAAATGCAGAAACGACTTAGAGAGTACCCAAGATTTTCTTCAGCTTCTCTAGTCAAAATTTAGACTCCCCCACGAGCCAAATTCTATCACACTGAACAGTAAACAGCTGCTTGCACATTAACAGAAGATCCCAAGATAAATTTAAATCTGGCTTTGTGAAAGAAACCATTTAGGGGAAATACTCAGTGTGGAGTTTTGTTCGCCTTCCATTGAGAAGGCTTGTCAACCCTCGAGCCTCTGCTCAGTGCTGAGTCCTCACGTGAGCTGCTCTGCTAGCATTCTATCATAGGGTGGACTTTCAAAAATCCCCGAATTAGTTAATTATTCCTTTAGAATGAGATATTTATTACTTTCTACTGGATGACGAAATGTAATCTCACACCTGGATACTGGGAAAGGGTACCAATGTTTCTACTACGGGTAGAAAAGTCCCAACTCCTCCAAGTCCATCTTCCTCGCCTCAGGTAGGCCAGCACTGTTGTGTGTCACCTGTGTGCTTCTCACGACTCCAGTATTACACAGTTGCTTCTTCCCATGATCCCATTTCCATTTTGTGCACTAAATGAATTACCTTCAAGATCTCCCATTATCCGCACTTGTGTTCCACGACATTCTTGGATGGGTATTGTATAACTTAGTAAGTCACATCCTATGTAGGAGTTGTTTCTAGTGATTTGCTCTTAACAAAGCCTAGTGGTTTTGCTTTGGGGATCTATGCACATTCCTATGTTACCAGTCTGTGTGTAGCGAGAGTGAGAGAGCCAGGGCGCTGAGGAGATAATCAGCACCAACAGTTCTGGGCAGGGTCCTTGAGCTGTGCAATACGTCTCTCCAGCACTCTTCACCTGTCAGAACCCTTTGGAAAGCTCTGCTGCTGGACCTCAGAAACGGTGTGCCTGTCCCAGGATCATCTATGATTTCCTGATGGACACAAACCTGTTTACTTCACACATGTACCACTATGTCTACGCCATGACTTCCCCAAAGCAGAATTTCAGCTTTATTTGAACTTCTCTTTCTCACAGGCTCTAAGACCCGACCCTCTCATTTAATCTCCGCTACTGCGCATCTCAGCCCTGCCCACAGCATCCTGCCTTAGGATCCTCCAGTTTACCACCAGCCATTCCTCTCACTAGCGTTCCTCGGCGCTCCCAACTGCCCAGGCTCACGCCTGCTGCCAGATGAATCCTGTTCTTTCTCTGCTTCCACACGATACGGTTTTTCCGATCCCCTACAAAAATAAAACAACAAAACAAATATTATATGTTCCTAACACAGTACGGGATCAGGTCTACATTTGCTTGGCTGACATTCTAGTCTATGCACATGTTGGAACGTGGTTGCCAGGTTGTACCTGGCATGAAGTCGGGACTGGACAGGTGATGGTAGCTGTTGTGTCTTGTAGCCCTTCCAACAGTGCAACAGTGCCTTGAGTGTGGCTGTCAGTCAATAAAGAACTGCTGGTCAATGGACTCTACTTGGTGAAACTCATAGTTCACTAAATGACAGTACTATAGGGTTTCTTGATTTTTTTTTTCTGTATCAGCTTTGGGGTTAAGTTTGGACCTTTCTTAGAGAGTTGATTAATTGAGAGATTTTGATGACAAGTCTACGAGCAAGTAGTTGATTCAATTCCCAGTTAGACATATAGGGAAGAATTCCTCTGGCTGGAATGGCATGTGACCCAAGGACGAAGGCAATATTAAAAACAATACGTCACATTGCACATTCATACTGAGCATCTATACCTAAACGACATTGATAATTTATAATCAAGTTGGAATAGCTGTTTTTAGCATTTGGGGACCATAACATCTGAAGACATAATTATTTGCATGTTTTTACCTCATGAATTCAAAGTGAGCCTGTATATAATCTGAAGTGTTTAAAATGTTCATGACTTGAATTTGATGTTCCTTCAAGAGCTAGCTGCATTTCTATAACGTGGGAATTATGAAGTATAATTTTATTTCTGTCGATAAAGGCTATATGCTTTCCAATTTAAAAAAGAGACAAGTATTAAATAATCTTGGTTATTTGTCACATTGATTGGACTGATTTAAATGAAGAAAATGTGTGAAATTGTTCTGGAGGATAAATCTTGTTGTCTTGGAAACTCTGAAGAGATAAAATGAAAACAAGATATTGTCATATTTAAACTACAAGGGCTATGAATACAAATGAACACTAAATTTCTTTAGATTTCATTCCAATGTGAACAATTATTAAGACCCAAAGAGCGTATTAAGCACAGCTGGCTGCTGATGGCTCATGCCTAGAATCCCAGCTTCTTGGGAGGCTGAGACTGAAGACAACAGTTCAAGGCCAGCCTGAACAGCAAAATCCACAAGACACTTTTATCTCCAACTAACCAGCAAAAAACTGGAAGTGGAGGTATGGCTCAAGTAGTAGAATGCCGGCTTTGAGTGGAAAAAGCCAATCAAGAACACAAAGCCCTAAGTTCAAACCCCGGTATCAGTGAACACACACACACACACACACACACACACGTGCAAACATACAAACACAGATTGAGAGCACAATGAATGTGAAACAATACATGCTGTGTATTTTATTCACTTTACATGTAGAAAACATTTTAAATCAAGTTGTGTGTGTGTGTGTGTGTGTGTGATGGTGGTGGTGGAGGTGGTTGTAGGATTTGAACTGTGGGCTTTGGCACTGTCCTTGAGCTTTTTTTGCTCAAGGCTAGTCCTCTAGCACTTTCAGCCACAGCTCCACTTCTGGTTTTTTGGTGCTTAATTGGAGATAAGAGTCTCACAAATTTCCCTGCCCTGGCTGGCTTCAAACTGGGCTCCTCAGATCTCAACCTCCTGAGTAGCTAGGATGACAGGCATGAGCCACCAGTGCCCAGCTTAATGAGTATTTTTTAAAGACATAGATACACATGTACGCAAAAGCCAGAATTACATTATTTATTTATCACCAGTAATGACATCTTTGGTAATAAAGACAAATACCTTCTTCCAATCCCTTGACATCTACGTTATAATAATTCTATCATATTTCTTCCACTTTATTTTCTCATCATAGTTACCACTTGTACCTCCTCAGAGAACTTTGCTTTCCTTTTTCCTTTCTTGTAACTGAGGAGGAGTTTTGTAAACCATGACATTTCCACTGTCTAAAGATACACAAATAATGTAATTTGAAGTCTGCATATTTTCAATTTACATGATTTAGGCAGCTATAAGTTCAAGTAAATTGGGGATCCTTCTCCCGATTACCCATCTCCAGAAAAGACTCCAATTACCTGTCTTCTTTTTACTGTCATTGCTCAGTTTTCTGACCAGGTTAAGTGTATTTGAGGCTGCAAGTTTTCTGAGGACATGAGGGTCACCAGAAAACACACTCACACACCCATAGAAACCAAGAAGCTGCAAGTTTCTTGTTGTGAGTCTGTACTTCAAGTGTCTACTCTCAGGTAATTTAAAATTACCTTGACATGAAAGCACGCATTTGGATTGGTTAGTGCTTTGGGGAATGAGGAGTTTCAGTTAAGGACACTTGATAGCATCTGTAGCTTTTTGGTGATTTAACATGATTAATCAAACTATGTGATATTTCACGTTCAGGTCCCACTACTGCTGGGATTTTGTATCTCCATAGTATAATTTAAATGTATGTTTTTTAGCAAGGCTTCTTTTCTTGATCATACTTTGATTCAGTATCAGACTCAGGTATTTCTGGTTAAGGGTTCAGAATTAGAAAGGGCTGGGTTCTACATCTCTGATCAGATGGAGACGTGTAAAAAAGACTAGCTTTAAATGGCAGGGAAACCATACATCTGGATGCTGTTCCTTAGTGTTTTTTCTCAAAGTATTTTTAGTGTCAGCCTACTTTTAATGAAGTCTTAATTGTTCTGATAATTATTGTTTGATGTATGTACTAGTGGTGCTTATTCAAACACATAATTCTTATCTTTGGAATTTTCCCTGAGTAACTCTTATATTAGTACTCTGTAAAGTAATGGAAATCTGTAGCCAAAGATATTCACTATAACTATAGTTTATATAGCAAGATGATTAATTCTTTTAAACCTGGAAAAGACTGGAGTGGGTGGAATTAAGGATTATAATCTCAAATAGCTCATTCACTGGAGCATTTCAATTGCTCTATTTATCTGAAGGAATTATCCTAAATCCCAACAGTATGTTGAAGAATCTAAAAGTCTTAAGTCAAATGCAAGAAAATACCTCATTTAATTAAGTTGGTCTTTTTTTCAATTCTAGTTGAATTCTTTACAAAAAGAGAGAAGAAAATATTTCAATTTAAATGGTGAAAATATTTTCAATTTAAGTTGTGCCTTGAAGCCTCAAAGAGGGTTAAAAATGAGCAAAAAAATCAAATGGGATAATAGATAACAAAGAGATTACCAGCCTGGAATCAGGAATAGAACTACCAAATATTGCAGAAGAAGCAGTACTAAGTTGGTGTTAGGGGGTATTTTTGTTAGCTTTATGTTCCCCCTAATGTTTCATACATTATGGGTTAATGATAAAATTAATGCCTAAAAAATATGTTAGAGCTGGTATTTACAGCATTAAATTGAGACTTGCTGTCAGCTATTATATTTATTATATTTATTTCAGTTATACTGAGTACAATTACCAATGATCTCAAAGCAAGGAAACTAAAAGAACATATTGACATACACACACACACACACACACACACACACACACCTGTAGTTAATTTTTTTGACTAGTAATTGTTTGTAATTGCATTGCTGAAAGTCAACTGTATTTTTTATATTTTAGCTGCATTACTAAATGCAGCTACATGTTGTGGCTGACTTAGAACCTTTCAAAATTAGAAATTAATTGTTTCTCAGTCAACTTGGTTTTATTTAATCATAATGAATGAAATTTGGATCTGAATATATTTATTTTACTTAATCAGATTTCTATGAATTCCCTTATCTTAATAATGAAACAAATGGACTGTTTAATGAGATCTTCTTCATATAAGATATCCAAAAATACTAGAGCTGTGCTTATACACGGGCAATAGCAGTAAGTATTTACTGGTACATGTATGGTGATTGGAAAAGGGATTGTTATTTAGAACGCATTAAGTCGTGTGTGTGTGTGTGTGTGTGTGTGTGTGTGTATGGTGATTGGAAAAGGGATTGTTATTTAGAACGTATTGTGTGTGTGTACAGAAGTACATATATAATCATAAAGTTGTGATTATTACTCCCCCTTCTAATATAGGCAGGACCACCAATTCTGAAGTTGAATTGGAGATTTAAAGTGCATTGAGGATTCATTTTGTTATACATTTCAAGTGATTTGTCTTCCTAAAAAGAAGGAAGAACTGAAAATTTAAGAATTCTGTGATCACGTCTGTGCATAAACCCATGGCTACTCCCAGGAGATAGCCTAGAATTAAAGGAAGTATGGTGAATGCAAAGAGTCATTGCTCCATATTTGTAAAATCAAGAGCATTTTATAGACTGGAAAGTTACTTTGAGACTGAAATAAAAACAGCAGATGAAGATTATAAGGGTGCTTTCTGGTGTCCAAATGGTGCTCACAAAGTTATTCAAAGTTTACTTTGGTTAAGCATAGTGCTTATTGTAATTTAAAGGTAACATTTTGAAAATTTTTAATTTTTTTTTCTAAATTCTCTGTGCTGTGCAACGTCTTGAGCTCTGTTCTCCTATCACCACCATGGCTGGTGTTCCTTCACTTGAGCCATGCCTCCAACCTCCATGCTGTTTTTATAATTATATAAACTGAGCATGGATCAGTACATAACCATTTCCCTGCAATTGTAATTTCCCTCTTGTCTACATAAAATTTAACATTTGGTGTTTTATAGAATGCTTAATTTCCAGTGTGTATGAGTTAGTTACTTTATATATTAAATTATACAGAATCTTTCAGAGAAACTGTGGTTTACCAGTTGTGTGTATCCCCACTCCATCCACCATCCATCTTCCCCTTCCCTCCTCACGTGAAACTCCATTGAGACCCTGTCTATGTTTACCTCGGAGAGACAACAGATGGAATGTTTTACACAACTTGTTAATTGAAAATAGCTAATCAAATTGGACAAGGTAAATGGATCTTCTTAGTACTAAGAGTAACTTAGACTCATTTATGAGAGATTCATTCATTTTTTTCCAACCCTCATTTTACTTGCAGATGGGAAATAGTAACCAGACGGATCTTCCTTCCCCTGGCTCCATACCACACAAGTTAATATGAACATGCTCAGCTTTATAACTTAGATTTTTCAGAGACATGTAACTGCCACAGGTTGATCAAACATAGGAGATAAAAATGAACTTCATGAAGAGTGAAAATGCTACAGACCCACTGTCAGTCAATTCATCAAGTATTTAATAATCTCTGATGCTATCATGGTTTGCATACGTCCCCCCTCCCCCCACCCCACCCCCATCTCCAGCATATGATGTCCTTGGGAGGTGGGGGAAAACATTAAAGGGTGGATTGTAAGATGAGATCTTCCAGTCAGTGAGGGCATGCCTTTGTTGTTGTTTTGTTTGTTTCTCTTTTTGATCTCTCTTTCATTTCCATTTAGAAAGTCAGTGAACATCCCCTGTCTCCTGTTTCCAGGATGATAAAGTATGGAATCAGCATACATGTGCTGACACCATCAAAACCCTTCTATTTTTCCAGTTGGTTCTCTCCAGTACTTTGTTGCAGCAATGGAAAACAGAGACATCTACGATGTCAAGAGTTACGTTGAAAGCACTCACAATGTGGAGGGCTACGTTTGTTAATTTAGAGTCCTATAAACAACTAAAGTAGCAAGTGTAAGAATAGATTAAACAAATGAATGAAATGCTGAGACAAAAGACAAGACAGTATGTTGGAAATGAACTTTACAACATGGGGGGAGGAGGGGTTAAGGAAAGTGGGAGAGAAACAAGGGAGGGACTAATAATGTTCGACAAGAAATGTACTCAGTACCTTACTTATGCAACTGTAACCCTCTGTACGTAACCTTGACAATAAAATTAAATTTAAAACATGTTGGTAATATGAACACTTGCAAAATTTACCTTCCATACACTATTGTGTCATTAATTGTGTGAAATACTCACTGAGAGAGTAAACCCAGAAGGAGGAAGCCACGTGTTTAGGAAAGAGTGGATTCAGCTTAGAAAAACCAGGAGGAGGCAGTGATGGAAAATCCCAAATGACAGACCTGGACTGAGGAGCCCTCAATTTAGATAAAAGAGGAGGTTCAGAAGCTGTTGGAAGCTTCCAGAACCTAGAGAAACAGAGAAACAGTGACTTGACAGAATAAATCCTATTATCAAAAGTCTGTGAATAAATAAATATATGATGATAATATCAAAAAATGTTAGAAGCAAACTAGACAGTTAAAACCCTGGGTAGCTGGCGAAACTGTTTTTCCAAGTAAAATACAAAGCAAGTAATATAAGACAGTATAAATCCAAAAAAATTGTGATGAATTTATAAATGAACGGATAGTGAGGGGAATAAATCCATTTGCCTTTATTTCAAGAAACATTTTTTATATGTTACATGACTCATAACATTAGATTTTCAGGGAAAAGAAAAATCTAATGGTATATTACCTGCCACAGAATGATTCTTATAGAATAATTGTCATATAAAAGCCATTTATCAAGCTTCAGGTTTTAGAAATAAACTGTAACAAATTGTAAATGATATTGCTATAGTTACATGATAAAATATAGATATCAGCTATCTAGAAAGTACAGAATTACAAGTAAAAATGATTACAAGAAAAAATGTTAAAAAATAACACATACGGACATTGACATTTTTATAATATATAGTTATGAAAGTCTATTAAAAATAGTAATAAAAGAAATAGAGTTTTAAAGAAGTTATTTATGTGTTATAGACATAACTGATGGAAAGACTAAAATAATATTATAAATATCACACCTAGGAGATTAGGAAAACAGCGTCAGTAACTTAAAACTTGCCTTTCATGTAAGGAAGTCAATGGGAACTAAAATTGATTACAAAATTGCAGGTATATCCTTATTGTGTAATGGTTCCTAGATAACCTGGGAGGAAAGTTAAATTGGGAAACAATTCTCAGAGAAATGTTAGGAGCTAAAGAAGAGAGTGGGTTGAGGAACTCTAACCTAACATACCGATATATTTTAAATGTTATTTAATGAATTGACTAATTAAATGATAGGACTCAGGCTTGAACTCAGGGCTTACACACTGTCTTTTAGCTTTTCCACTCAAGGCTGGGTGCCAGGCCACTTAGGCCATTCCACTTGGCTCCTTGCTGGTTAAAGATTAGAATGTCACACACTTTCCTGTTGGGGCTGACCCTCAGATCTCAGCCTCCTGAGTAGCTGGGATTACAGATGTGAGCCACTGGTTCCTGGCTTGCGTGTATTATTTTAGAAAAAGGAAAATAAATGGGAAAGAGCCTCCATTGTTTACAGCTTTCTTTAGCTTATTACCTCCTGTGCTTTTTCTCTGTCACTGTTAATTTTCTCAGGTGTTGTCATTAAACTTTGGGAACGGAAGTGGTTGTTAGTGAAATATTTTACATGAAGTTTTGCTTAACAGGGCTTTGGGGCACCGGTCTATAATCCTAGCTACTTGGGAGCTATAAGTAGGAGGATCAGGGTCAAAGGCCAGCCAGGTAAAAGTATAAGACCTTCCTGAAAAACAAAAGTGGTGTTGAGGAGCACAGTGTTAGGGGGGTGTTAGGGGATTGCTCAAGTGTAGACAGACTGCCTAGTCACTGCAAGGCCCTGATGTCAATTCCTGGTACCACTAATGAAAAAAATAAGTTCTTGATTTATCAGTCTTGTATATCAAATAGGAAGCACAAACTTATTGTATAAAAATATAAATATAATGTATAATATAGGTGTATATACACCTATGCATAATATACACACACATGTGACATTCTGTTCATTGTTGATTCAGTGAACATTTATACAGCAAATATTTCATGCTGTTCTTGAACTCAGGCTATAAAATTCACTCTAATAACTATACATGAAAGATTCATTATTCTATTTATTATGTTTGAATGACTCCTTTCTGCCTGGCACACTTGCAGGAAATTATATAATTACTGCAATATAGTTGTGGTGTGCTTAGACTTACAGTTACTATTTTCCCAAAGAAGACGTTATCTTCTGAGTTCTCTTTAGTGCAATAGTAGCACTATAAGTAAGGATATAAGAAAGGATATATAAGAAAGGATAAACTTACACAATATTCAGACACTACCAAAAAATTCAGACCCTATCAAAGAAACCCCAAACCTTGGGGAAGACTACATTCCATAGGGAGAGAAATTAGTGTAACAAATGTATGCATGTATGCTGTATATCAAGATCTTGGGCTTGATGAATTAGATCAAGTTTTCCTTCCTTTCTAGCATGGAAATAATATTCATTTGTGGCCTTGACAGGAAAAAAAACACACAAATATGCATCTTTGAATTTTAAAACCTTACCAAGGTATCAAATAATTTTTGCTGCTTTTTTTGACTTAAGGATCTAAAGAGAAGCATTGCTTTTGTGATTTCACCAGGGTTTTTTTGTTTGTTTGTTTATTTGTTTTATCTTGTTTTATTTGTTTTTATGTGGGAAAGGGTGAATATTTCATATATTTAAACAGAGAAGGCAACAATCAGGCTGGTCTGTGATCATTTTAAGATCTGAAGCCATTTGGGAATTAGATCTACAAATCTTTTTTTTTTTTAATATATATGATTTTATATACTGCCATGGCCCTTTCTAAGTGCCTTCATATACATGTATATTGTGTGTGTGTGTGTGTTATCCTACCTAATCTATGAACCTGGCATGTGAACATGGTTGGGAAGAATCCCAAAATCTCAATTAAATTTGCCTTTGAAGATAGGGTGAACTCAGGTTCTGAAGGCTTTTGCGTAAGATACACAATGCCAACACTCTGCCACCTTGTGGCTACCAGAGTCATTGCAGTACATTCCTAACCAAAGTACCAAATTC
Source organism: Perognathus longimembris pacificus (assembly GCF_023159225.1). NCBI lineage: Eukaryota > Metazoa > Chordata > Mammalia > Rodentia > Heteromyidae > Perognathus > Perognathus longimembris. The sequence continues at coordinate 7,058,954 of NC_063173.1, read as the reverse complement.
CTACAAACTTTCTACATACATTAGGTTTTATAAGCACTTTATTTTCCCCCTTTATTGTCAAAGTGCATTGCAGAGGGGTTTCAGTTTCATATGTACCTTTCTTGTTCAACTTGTTACCTCCTCCCTCATTTCCCTCCCTCCCCCATCCCCTCTCCACTGATGAGTTGTTCACACCAAATGGTTTTGCAAGTATTGCTTTTGGAATCTTTTGTCTTTTTTTCCTTTGTCTCTCGATTTTGGTATTCCCTTTCCCTTCCCTAGCTCTAATACACGTATATACAGTATCCACGGTACTAAGATACGGTGATAGTGAGGTGAAACCACAGGAAGGAATGGAATACAAGAAAAAAGAAAAAGGGTACATTTCACATGGCATGTTGCAAATAATTACAACAATGTATAACACTTGTTTCCGTAACATGGAGTTCATTGAACTTAGCATCATCTTAGGTTTTCCTAAGGGTATAGCTGTTGGGCTCTTGTGATCCTCTGCTGTGAGTTGCCTAAACCTGTGCTAATTATTCCCTATGAGGGAGACCATAGAGTCCATGTTTCTTTGGGTCTGGCACACTTTACTTAGTATAATTTTTTCCAAGTCCTTCCATTTCCTTGGGAATGGGGCAATGCCATTCTTCCTAGTAGAGACATAGAATCCCATTGTGTATATGTACCACATTTTCCTGATCCACTTATCTACTGAGGGGCATCTGGGTTGGTTCCATATTTTAGCTATGACAAATTGTATAAGTACACACATATGCACACACACATACACAATAGTATTATTTCATTTTCTTCTGTTTAGTTTTGCAAGATTCATGCTCATAAATTATTACAACTGAAAAGGAACTGTGTGTTCCATGACAAGTGTTTAATGGTGTCAATAGCATACCTAATATTCTTTTAGATATGCACATTTACTTTCTTCTCCTTGTCACAGCCAAGTGTCATTGAACACATCCTTTGTCAGATACTCAAAATATGCATCTTTAAAAGATACAGGAATTGCTCTTGAAATACCATCATCTATTAGAAAGCAATTTGAGTATAAAAGTGTAAGCTGCTTGATGAAGATAAAGCCCCATGAGAGTATGGTGGGCTGCTAACATGTTCGTTTTCTATCCTTATATTTCAATTCCACAAATTTATTTGGTGAAAACCACACACTTTTTTCCCCTCACAGTTTCCACTGGTTGACTCCAAACCCAGCTTAGCAGAATTCACTGCTTCAAGGGCTCCCTGGCTGCCAGCCAAGGCTGTGGTCTCATCAGAGGCTGAGCCGGGGAGAGATCCACCGGGAAGCCCCCACAGATTTCTAACAGGATTGATTTCTGGACAATTGTCTGAGAGCTCCAGGCTCTTACTGGTGGGCACCAGCTGAGGTGCTCGAGTCTGCGCACAACCCCCTGCCCTGCCCTGTCCTCAGGAAGATCCCTAGCTAGGTGTTAGTGTCTTTAAGACAAAATTGAGAATCTTTCTCTAGTGGGCTGGGAATATGGCCTAGTGGTAACATCCTCGTCTCGTATACATGAAGCCCTGGGTTCCATTCCCCAGCACCACATATATAGAAAAAGCCAGAAGTGGCGCTGTGGCTCAAGTGGTAGAGTGCTAGATTTGAGTAAAAAGAAGCCAGGGACAGAGCTCAGGCCCTGAGTTCAAGCCCAGGATTGCCAAAAAAAACAAAATAAAAGAAACTTTCTCTAGTGCTCAAACACAGGCTTACACAAAGCAGGTAACCATGGGTGTCCTAGCCTACTACTTTATCCTTTAATACCTAGTCCTTTTATACCTAGTCAAGGCAGTGACATGCGGTCATCTTTGCCATATTCCACTGTGAGTTCCTATCGGCTCCACTGCAACTCAGTGGGAAAGCCGTTATATAAAGACTTGGAAATATTGGGCAGAAAACAGGGAAACATTGGGGATTCTTTTAGCCGGTATCTATCAGATGTTGAAGAATCTATCTTGGAAATCTTGGAAGGTTTCTCCAGGCAATGGGCATTGTAACGCATAGGACTTTTTTCCACATCGAGTAAAGGAAAATTAAACAGGTAGGGCAGAGTCAGAGAACACAATGCCTTGTGTTGTGAATAAATGTGTAGAGCAGAAGCAAAGGATAATATGAATGAATGTTGAGCAGAGGGCACTGAGGCTGGAGTTCCCTGGAAGCAGCGTGGAGGGCAGTGTCAGGAAGCTAATAGGAAGAGAAGAGAGATGCTACCCACACTCAGCCTCACACAGAAGCCGGAGGGGGTACTGCAGAGCAGCGTTTGAATTCAGGAAGCCATCAACAGGTGCAATGGCAACAGGTGACGTCTGTTGTGCAGAGTTACTGGGAGAGCGTCACTAGCTTTGTGTTTGGATTACAAGCCAGTAGAGTTCCTTAAGGTGAAATTTGATGTTAATTTCTAACCATACCATTTTCTAAAGATAGTGACATCGTTTGTAAATAGGCTACATCTATTATAGAAAGCCAGACAGGTCATTAAAGATAATCACTATGAGGAAACAAAATCTTATCTGTCACAGGTGCAGCTCCTGCAATAGAAAACCCAGCCCTTCCTTGAGTGGATAGAGAAGGGCCTGAGGCCTCAAGATGGTTTTCCATTCTGTGTCTCATTTGAGAAGAGTCTCTTGACTACTTTCTGCTTTAGTCCAATTTTAACCTGAAAGTATGAACTTGGATATTAAGTGGGGATTCTATGATAGAAAAAGGTTGGAAAGGTGTCAGAAGTGTTCCCATAGCCCAGACTGACGTGATACCTCCTCAATCATCTCCTAAGAACATGGCACTTTTACCTACGTAGGTTTAAAAACTAAGAAAGGGCTCATCTGAGAACCAGTGTAGGTGCTGGGAATATGGCCTAGTGGTAAAGTGCTCGTCTCAGATACATGAAGTCCTGGGATCGATTCCCCAGCACCACATATACAGAAAACGGCCAGAGGTGGCGCTGTGGCTCAAGTGGCTGAGTGCTAGCCTTGAGCAAAAAGAAGCCAGGGACAGTGCTCAGACCCTGAGTTCAAGCCCCAGGACTGGCAAAAAAACAAAACAAAAGAAAGAGAACCAGTGTAACATTTGTATAGGCACAAGGACCTTGGTCAGGAAGGGCGAGACTGATTTCTAATGGAAAAGCTCATTGGGGGAGGCTGTTTCCTCCATGTCAGGGCTGCTTGTGGCTGTAGAGTGTCTACTCTCTCTCTGAAGTGCATGCCATTTTCTTCTGGGGAAGCTCCTCTCTCTGAAAGAGGTTGATTTAGGTCTAACTATAAATCAGGGCACATGCCTCCACATTCCAGAGCTGAGGAAATCTTAGAGGCTGAAACTTGCCCCTTAAGCCAGATGCGTCCTTTTCGAAGGAGGCAGGTGGCCTGTCTACCTTCTGCTGGAGTTAATCTTGCCAGCAGCAGCTGTCTTTTCCATGTCTGGTTCTTTCATCCCCTAAGTTTTCCCACAAGCTTCTGATAAAGCATCTTTCTGTTTAGGTGAGTCAAAGTTAGTTGTTTATAATGCAAGAAAATGAGGCCGTGGATCATTAGCGTCTTAGAAGGGAAAAGGAAAATTATGTGTATTGAACTTTTACCAGCTGTCACTCTGTTTGATGGTTTACATGTTCTATCATCATCAAATTGTAAAGTATAAACGTATCTTCATGTTAATAGGTTGACTCACATTAATACACTTCTAATGTTAAACTTAATTTGGATTTCTGGCATAAAGTCAACTTGAGCATGATGCATGTATATAATAAAATACTGATATCTCTAAATAGATTTCTTATGGTAAGAGTTTGATAAGTATTTTTGAACCTAAGTATACAATGAACTTGCCTAATTTTATTATCAATTTTACATTAACTACAAAATTGAGTTGGTGAGTGTTCTTCTCTTCTCTATTCTGTAGAATGATTCCTATAATTGAAAATTTCTACCTTTTCATTGAGTGATAAAACTATCTACAAAAGTTATCTAGCTATCTGATTTACTTGTAGGAAGATTTTTTTAAAACTTTTTATGGACAATCTCTAATAGCAATGGGATTATTCAACCAGTCTGTTCTTTTGTAAAGTTGTTCTTATAAAGTGATATACAGATGAGTCACAGTTACATGAATCAAGTAATGACCCCTCCCCACTCTCCCCGAGTTTTCCTCCCATGCTCACCCACAAGATGTGTAGTTCATTTTCCTGATGGTGTCTAGTGAGTTCCATTGTTGTGTTTGTTCACCTTTTGTGCTTTTATATAGGAATATATATTTTCAAAGCTATATTTTTGTAAGGTGTCTTAGGACAATCTACAGTCTTTATTATATGCATGTATGTTGAACCTTGTATTATATCCTAGTATCAGGTATATTTTTGCAAATTTTCCATATATATTTCCAAAAAGTGCACATTTTTAATAATGAATAAGCTTTCTCTTGATTATGAAAGATAAAGGTTATTGTAAATACTACTAAAAACATCACTGCTCATTCTTTCATCTCATACCTATATTTCTTCCATTACTTCTAGTTATCCTTAAACATAAAATTTCAAATTGTAGTAAGGGCAATTGGCCCTATAACCCTTGCATTTTGCTCAAAAAATGTTTGTTTATATTCTTTTCTGATGAAATGTTGAATAGTATAAAATGTTGAATTTTTACATTCTTGTAATATATATAAGTTCACTCATGAGTTCTAATTTTATTACCTACTAAGTGGTGCTGAATTATAGTTAATCTCTGTGGTTGATTTTCAGGCCTACTTTGTATCTTTGAATTTTGGTTGCTGTAACTGTCAATGTCAATATCTTTTTTTTTTTTTTTTTAATTCTGTGCCAGTGGCTTCTGCCACCAGTGATAGCTATTTGGGAGGTTGAGGTTAGATAGATCATGGTTTGAGTCCAGCTCCCAGCAAAAAAAAAAAGGTCCTTGCAATCTGTGCTCAATGGAGCTGAAATTAGTGGTGTATGCCTGCTAGCCTATTTTCCAGACAAAGCCCCAAAGAGGCATATTGGACCCCTTTGTGTTCCTGGGGGAAAAAAAGACAGACCCTATCTCAAAAATAACCTACATAAAAGAGGGCTGGAGGCAGGTCTCAGGCAGAAGAACATCTACCTGAAGTGTGAAAAACCCTGAGCTCAAACCCCAGTATCTCCAAAAAATAAAAATGAAAAAGAAGAATTCTGTGAAAGCATAGTATGCTCTTTATCTGTGCGGTTGCTTCCTGTAATTCTCAAAAGTTAATGGCCAACCTTCGTTGGAATAATACCCATTTCTCCTTTCCTTCTCCTCTTACTGGAATCCTGTTTTCAGTGTTCTAACTCTCCGTGGAGTGACTGCAAGGGAAATGAAAGGCTAAACTTGCCAGCTCTTGAGTGCCTTGCTTAACAGCGCTATTTTCTGCTTTCCTCACAGCTCTTTCAGTCTCCCCATGTCTCGCTGTGCTGAATCCCTTATTTAGGCTCCCACATTTGTAGTCTTGTCTATTTCATTTCTCATCTTATTCTATATTCTCTCCACCGCAGAAAATTCCCAAGATCTACTTTATATTCCTTAATACTTTATTCAGCTAGGTCTACTCTGTTGTTTAATTATTCAAGGGTTTATTTTTCAATTTCTTTCTCTTTTTTTTAATTTTAATTTTGATTGTCAAGGTGATATACATAGAGATTACTGTTACATACGTAAGGTGGTGAGTATATTTCACATTTGTCAAGCTTGTCACCTCCTCCCTCATCCCCCGCCCCGTTTTCCTCTCCTCAATAATCCCCCTCCCCAGAGTTATACAAATAATTTGCAACATATTGTCTTATAAGTATTGCTGTTGCATTGATTGGTTCGCCTTTTACGTTTTGTCTCACCATTTTCATGTTCCTCTTCCCTTCCCTAGTTCCAATAAACATATATACAATGCCTATGGTACCAGAATCAAATACAGTGACAACAGGGGCTAAAACATAGGGAAGCTAAACAAAAGAAAAAAGAAATGATTTCACACAGTACATTAAGGTAGCAACAACAAAGATAAACTCCTTGTTTCCATATCCTGGAATTCATTTTGCTTAGCATCATCATCTTATGTGATCGTATGTACACAATGGAATTCTATGCTTCCATCAGAAAGAATGACATTGCCCCATTCATAAGGAAATGGAAAGCCTTGGAAAAATTCATAGTATGTGAAGTGAGCCCGACCCAAAGAAACATAGACTCTATGGTCCCTCTCATTGGTAATAATTAGTGTATGTCTAGGACAGTCCTAGCAGATGATCACAATAGCTCAATAGTTATGTACATATGATTTCTCCTTTAAAAAAACAAATAAACATTTATTTGGTTTTTGTTTGAATCTACTTGTCCCTTTAAGTAGTCTTTTGAATTTAACTCCTGCCTTTGATTTTCTTTTTTCTTTAATCTCCAAAGGTATTATAACCGTTTTCATATATCTTTTAGTTTGTAATTTAATGTGTTTGAGAACATTTAATTCTGGTGTGTGTGTGTGTGTGTGTGTGTGTGTGTGTGTGTGTGTGTTGACTTGCAAGCAAAATAATCTTATTTTCTGTAAAATTTTGTGAATAGATTTATTTTTTCCTTAAATTTGAGTTCATGCTCTCTGGAGATTGATTTGTGGAACTTGATGCCTGGGTTTAAGCTAAGTTTCTAAAGGAGGAATGTATATTTGTTCCTCTGAGTACCTGGGGGCCTGTTTTAAACAAATCTCTAATATTGGTGATTTGGGGACCACACACTGTGGATTTGAATGCCAGTCTTAAAATAGTACAAAATTGAGATTATAAATTTGCTGGGAAGGTATTTTTTTATATTCAGTGTCAACTAAAATCGATAAACATCCTCTCTGTACTGGTCGCGTCCTTGCTGTGTCCTCGAGGCCACTCTTTCCTGTGCTTATGCTATGCATGGATAGGAGAAAAGGATGGAGAGAGAGGCAGAGAGAAAGATGGAGGTGGGGAGGAGAGGAGATAGGTGTCAGTAGGTCCACTGGTGTCTCTTCATCAGGAAACTAATCCTTACTGGGTTATAGCTTCACCTCACTTAGCCCTATTACTTCCCAAGAGCCCTATCTCCACATACAGCTTAGAGACTACGATTGCACTATACCAATGGTGAGACACAGACACCCAGCCTATTCAATGAGCTAGATGTTTACTTAGAAGTTAGGAGGGTTTGGGTGTCCAGCTGTAAGTGGGAAACTTTGTTCTGACTCTTCAATTTATGGCTACCATAGAATGAATCTTCCAATCCAATGAGGTCATTGAAAGTCACTCTTCAGTGACCACAATTATCCCCAGTGATGGTGGCCTTAGCATTTGTTTCCTTCTATCCTCCCCTTGACTTCTGAAGCTTTCCTATAATTTCTGGTCATACTTGTTATTCATTAAAGTGAACATATTTTGGGGTTCCATCTCATATTTTAAACCTTTGTATCATGAACATTTTATCATGAATAGTGTACTTGTATAATTTACAAAAGTAGATAAGGTAGAAGACCTAATGGACTCCCCTATACCTATCCCCAAGATTCAGTCAGCATTGATAATTTGTTTTGGTTTTCTTTCTTTTAATAATTTGCTCATGGACTGGGAATAAGGCCTAGTGGCAAGAGTGCTTGCCTCCTACACATGAAGCTCTCGGTTCGATTCCCCAGCACCACATATATGGAAAACGGCCAGAAGGGGCGCTGTGGCTCAGGTGGCAGAGTGCTAGCCTTGAGCGGGAAGAAGCCAGGGACAGTGCTCAGACCCTGAGTCCAAGGCCCAGGACTGGCAAAAAAAAAAAAAAAAATAATAATAATAATAATTTGCTCATAATACTTTAAAGCCATAATATCACACGATTCCACTTCATAATGTTAATATATGTTCTTCAAGCGAAAATATTTTCCACTTGACAAGTTTCCAGTATGTCTTGAATGACATCTAATACTAGCTTGTATTTAATTATCTCCCATTGTTTAAAAATGTCATTTTGTAGCTAGTTCATTTAAATCTGAATTAGAACAAGGTTCACAATCTTGGTTTTGTTGTTCTCTTGCTTGACTTTTATATTCTGTTTCATTAGATTAGTCCACTTATTTTTTTAAAATTTAATGATTCCAGTGAGTCACTGAAAATCAAGTGAGTTGTCTTAGAGAATTGTTTACTTATAGTAATAAATATTTCTCTACTGTTAATTAACAAGAGAGAAACTGCACAATAGAGGCTATTTTATAGTTGATATTATATTATAGTTGAGCTTGACATCTTTGGCATGGATGCTATAGAGATGGTACACAGATTTCTGTATTATTTCAGAAAGCACAAAATCTGCTAATCCGTAATCCTAAACTAAATGCTTCTGAGGCTGTTGAGGGCCTTAGGTTTTGTTCACCTAACTCTTCCATTGTCAATTTCACTACTAACTATTTACCTTAATAGCTTCTGCTAGCTTTTAGTGTTGTTTGCTTCTTACGTTCTTTTTTTTCCCAACATAATTGGAACCATTCATTAAAATGGTAATTTCTCGCCTGACCTTCTGGTTTATAAATATCTTATTTGTGGAAAAAAAAAGAAGACATGTCACAGTACAGAAAAAAATACTTGTTTAAAAGACAAATGGGTCATGTTTATACGAAGTCATAATTATGAGAATAATTATAAAAAAGTTACTGGAATGATTTAATTAATTAGGTTATACCCAAAGAAAGATTCTTTATTAATGTATTCATCAATCAAGAGAGTTTCATTCTGGGCAATGTTACGTTACAGTCCAAGTGTGATAATTGGTAATAAATATGAGAAACCTGGTAGAAAGGCAATTATATTTTATAAACAACAAACTAGAGGTGGAATTGTGTTAGGTGGTAACAATCTGCCCTTTATGGTTATCATTATGAAAATATGAGCACCTAATCTCTAATTCAAACAACATCACACTAACTCTTCTGAAAGTAACTGACTCACAAATACTAAATGTGGTGGTTTTGTACCAAAACTTAGTCTTCCAGGCTATCAGACCAAGCAGCACTTAGTCTGACATTTAAGTAGCATTTTGTCTATGCTAATTAAGGAAAATTATTGAAAAGTGAGTCTCACTGACTGTTGTCATTCTGTCAGTCAGTCAGCAAGCAGATCAAATGCCTTGTGCCCAATATAGTTCAGAGCATTAAGAAAACAAGTTTGGTAAAGCAAAGATCCTTCATTTAAGTGTCTAACAGTCTCTTTGGAGACTTAAGAGCCAAGATAGCAACATTCTAGTGTGAAAAGTATTACAATAGAAATATTGAAAGTGTGGTTTTGTGTGTGATTTGAAAAGCATAAGGATAAAAAAAACTACTTCTTTAATAAGGTAAGTCTAGATTATATGCTTTTGAAATAAGATGTGGAAGTTCGAATACAGGTCCTCCCATTGAAGAAGTATGGAATTGACACACTTGTAAAGACTAAGAAATGAGAAAGCAATGTGCAGTGTGTAGAAGCTACAAATGGTTCTGTATAACTGAAGTAGGGAGTGCACAGGAGACAATGACCAATTAAGCTCCGGTGAGATTGGATGAGGAGGAGAAGACTACATGTCAAGGGAAGAGGCTTGTCCGGCAATCTGATCCGGCTTTAGGTAGCCACAAGGCCTAAAGTTTGTTGGTGATAAAGTTAAAATAGAGGAAGATTACAGGCAGAGATGAGTTTGGAAAGAAATGCCACCATTGGAAAAGGAATAAAGGGAGTTTTTGCTAGTAAGACTGCCTGCCACAAGGGGTGACAATTCCAGTAGATCTTTAGAGTGGACTCCCGTAGACCAGAGGAGCACTGGAGAATTGGGGGTTGTGGAGGGAAGTATTAAACACTCAAGCTGAGTAGATCAGGATGACATTTATCTAAGGAGACACAGTTGACAGACTGGATTTTAAGAAAAAAAAAAGACTCTTGAGCTTGGTGTCAGTTGAGGTTTAGGAAGCTAAAGAATATCAAGGAAGGACTATGAGGAATGAAGCCTAGCAACACAAAACAATTTTAGAAGGAAACTATCAAGTGGATTTTTTTTTTTTTTTTTTTTTTTTTTTGGCCAGTCCTGGGCCTTGGACTCAGGGCCTGAGCACCATCCCTGGCTTCTTCCCGCTCAAGGCTAGCACTCTGCCACTTGAGCCACAGCGCCGCTTCTGGCCGTTTTCTGCATATGTGGTGCTGGGGAATCGAACCTAGGGCCTCGTGTATCCGAGGCAGGCACTCTTGCCACTAGGCTATATCCCCAGCCCCCAAGTGGATTTTTTTCAAAGCCAAATGGTACTTTTTCTGCCTATATAAACCGGAATAGTAGCTTTTCCACATGGAAAAGAAATGTACTAGCCTAAAGCATCAAGCTCCAAGGATCATTTAATATGAATTTCTACAATGCAGAAATGAGAAAATTGTCTTCATTATGTTTCATAAGAGTAGGCACAGAATTAATTTTAGTGTTTATTAATAGAAAGTAAATGATGAACATACATAGTTTGTTAATAGAACTTTATAGAAAGTCTTTGTAAATTCTCAGAATATATTTGAGATTTGGAAATTTTAATGACTTTTTAAAGCCATCAGCAATCTCTAAAGAACAAAAGTCAAAAAAAGTAACCTTTGGGAAAAAATACTGAAAATATCATAATTCAACTATTATTTAGTTCCTGACAGTATTTGACAAGCAAGATTTCTTCTACACAATTCATTATTTCTGACATTTTCCTCATACACAACCTGACAGGATGTATATGTGGATATATGATATATATGTATACATGATAGGTGTATGTGTATATATATATTTACGTATTTGTGTGTATATACGTAGCTTATATTTTAGCTAGTTTAGTTAGGTAAACTAAAGTTTAGTATTACTGAGAACATCTAAGCAATCATCAAAAATTGAACGATTTTCTTACATGAGTTTCTTTCCATATTGATAAAAATTCATATTGAGGCTGAAGTCATTTTAAGTTGTCTTCCTTTGTCGTTTTCTCTATGTTCGTCTGTTTACATTTGTGTCAGGTAATTGTCTAAAGTACCATATTTATCAATTAAGGTCATTTTTCAAATATGTAATAACTCTTGTAGTTTTCTGTTTTGACTATGCTGGTTGCTGAATAGTTAGTGTAGATCACAGTGTTTCCTCAATTGGCATTTTATGAACAGATGTTAGTGACTTAGTGTGACTTAAAGTACTGAATCAAAGACTGAGGTGAGACATAATGAATTGAATTTCATGGCGAGGGCAGGGGAAGGGATGCCGTAGGAGTTATCAGTGGTGTTTGCCTTTAGTTAAACCAAGGGAAGCAAACTATAAGGAAAGCTTTCTAGTATTGCTAAGTAATGGATTTCAGAGCTGAACTACTAATAGAGCTTGATGTGCATTTGTGACGTTTTAGAAAGACACTATTAAACAGGAGAGCCTTAAATCAAAGCCATAAAGGGTGGTTGCACAAGACACATCTGGAAAGAATCAATTCTTTGCCTATGTTTCTAAGCAACCAGAAATTGGAGCAATGCAAAGATAGTTCATGGGAAGTGAAAGCTATAATTTTTAGATTTCCATAATTTTGGATCTGCCCTAGGGCAAAAATATTGGAAACTAATTTATACTCTCTGTATTTTATTAAATGTAAACTGCATGTAGTCCCAAGTCATCACAGATTTTGTAAGCAAATGAACCTTTTATGGGGTCCTTTGTTATATGTAATTATAATTTGCATATGTACTTCAGAATAATTTTTTGTGAAATATAAAATACCACTCAAATTGTGGTATTATTACTATATGGCTGTAAATTTGTTAACACATTGCAGCTCCTTTCTGAATTTTAAAAATTATAACTGGATTGAATCCAATCATTTAAAACAGTATTTTAATGCCCCTTTTTACAATATGAATCTGAATGTAAGTCATTAGTTTTCCCTTTTGCTGTCTCCATTTGCATTTTATCAGATTAATTTAAATATAAATATACTTGACACAAATCACCTCTTAAACTCCTTGAAAGTAAATCTCAAAGCTCTTCCACTTAATAAGACCTGAAAAATGAGACTTTCTTGCAGAATTCTCTAGTAAAACTATTTTACAATATGATTATTCTTAGAAATGATTTCCTTTTTTTCCATGAAGTGGGCTTCCTCTTTAACAATGTAAAATCAGAGACAAGCAGAGAGGAAATGAAATTTCTCCATTTATCCTTCAGAATACAGCTTTTTTCTCATATAAATGTAGACTACACTATTACTAAAGTTCTTCAAATAGTAGAAAATTTTAATAGAGAATAAGGAGGCTTCTTGTCTATGACCACTGGAATTCACCTTGGAAAATACAGAAATATTTTTGAAAAGTATTAGGACTGTTAATTAATCTTTCTCAGTAGTGTGTCAGAACCTGCCAACAGAACAAGCAATTGCTAAGATCTTTATGCTACGTATATTTTTATTTAGTTTAGAAAGAGAATTGTACTCTGATGTAAGTAACTATAATTGAGTCACTACTTTACAGAAATTAATGCCCTGGCTGGAGACTGTGCCTATATGATTAATGCTAATTAAAGTAACCTTCTCGTTTGTTTATTACAAGGGCATAAAGATGGAATTAATACTTTCTAAGTCCTTAGTACTTGCACACACACTGTGTAGCCACTTTACCTTCATTATCACACTCTATTCACCCAACATTTTTCTATGTGAATCAACCATTTCCAAAATCATATGAATAGCCACTAGTGTATTGACAGTTTATCCCGTCTACCTGTTTAACTATAAGCTCACTAACATCATCAGCCACTTCCTTTACTTCCTTTATTTTAGTTGGGAGAAAGTGGGAGATTCCTCAGAGTTTAAAGGTGTCATTACATAGTTAACTTTGCCACTTTTAGAAGGATACCATTTAGTATTTTTATAGGGATTGCAAGTACCTAATAAAGTTGAAAAACAGCAGATTGCCATCATTTGTCTCTCTTGGGCAAGAAGCAGCCCAGATCTGGGGATCTGTTAATATTAGAGTCATGAACGGTTTATATATATTGAAGAACTTCAACATCCATGTGTGGATTGCATTACTGCCAGAACAGAAGGAGTTTCCTCTTCCCAGTATGACTTAATGATCTCTTGTGAGGCAATAAACACCCTCTATCTTCTGCTTTACTTTAATTATATTGTCTATTTGGAGTTTTGTTTATGGTGTCTTAATAAAAGCATGGATTCAAAATGTCTCTGTAGTGTCCCAGCTGAGGACCTAGAGAAAGCTAGATTGCATCTCTAAAGTTCAGCTCCATCTTGGCTAAAGAGAGGGAATAAGTTTTAACCCCATATTCATGCAAAGATCAAATGTGCTAGCAGTGTGGTTGGCCTTTAGTATGTGTTTCCTTTTTTTCCCTTATGATCCTCAGACTTGATTCCTCCTTGCAGTGTCTGGTCCTGGGGTTTCTCGGTGCAAGGTTTACACAGCTGTTCCATCCAGCAATCTTTATGTCACATCATCAAGTCTGAAAAGAGCATGCTGGTAATACTTCAGCCCTGTCAGTGAGATGAAGCCCTTTATTATCTTGACCAAGTGCCTGCTTATTAAATAGAGAGCTACCTTGCTCTAAAGGACAACTTTCAATACAACAGTTCAAGGAAATGGAACTGTTCTTTCTGTGTTGGCCCACATAACCCCAGAGAAAAGCAATGGATTACTGAGCAAGCCTTTGTAGGCTGTAGTTTCTTTACTTGAAGAGCCAAAATGATCCTGTCTCAAAAGGTTGTCAATAAAATCCAAATAGTTATATATTTTAATTCCTGAGAAACACAGACTTTTTCTCCCCTTTCTTGTTGAGATCATTGATGATGTTCAGGCACTTGTACTTTTTGTGGGAAACACAATAGCACAGTAGTTTAATATGTGACTTGTAGGAAGAGTGTATGAATACAGTCATGATATTTAATGGATGTATATGAAAGGAGAACCACATAGCTTGAAGTCATGGATGGGTCTGGGAAAGACAGGGAAGAACAATAGAGGGTTGACATTAATCAAGATGCACCATATTTCTAAACTGATTTGTTGAATTTGAAACCCCTTTATACAACTACCTAAAGGCAATAGTAAATATTTTAAAATAGTCAAAAAGTGTATGAATCACAAATTCCAACCAAGCTCTGTTGTACTGTGGGTAGGATAACATCTGTAGAGCTCTTATATTCTCATTTCTAAATTCGAATATTAATACCTAAACAACAGGTTTATGTATTAATGGGTTTAGTTATTGTCTATGATATGATATATGAGAAAACTTATATAGAACATCTGCTATATTGTAGTATAAAAGTGTAAGTTTAGAGAGAAGTGATGAAAGTTTAAGAAGAGAATAATAAATAATGAAATGTAAAGCAAAGCCATCACAATGTGAAAAAAAACACAACTCCATTTGTAGAGAAGTAATTCACTTCAATTTCCAAAAAGCATTTTGAGTAGCTGGAGTTATCAGGCATTGCTCTAGCCTTTGGAGACAAAATTGGTTAGATGTGAATTTTAGACTGTACAGTGATATAATTCTCATACTTACTTATTGGATACTTATTGTTTCAAGCAAACAAAATAATATTTATGTTGCTTTCATTTGAGCACTCATTATAAAGCAGGTGTATACCAAGCTTTTTGTACAGTGTCACACGGCATCCTTAATAAGGAATTCATTCACACTTAAGAGGTAAGAAAGCAGAATCACCAGGTGCTGGTAGTTCATGCCTGTAATTCTAGCCACTCAAGAGGCTGAAATATGAGGATTTCAGTTTAAAGCCAACCTGAGCAGGAAAGTCCTTGAGACTCTTTTTTCCAGTTAGGAAATGGAGCTGTGGCTCAAGAGTGCTAGTCTTGAGCACAAAACCTCAAGGACAGCAGCCAGACCCTGAGTTGAAGCCCCATGACCAGAATTTTTAAAAAGAAATAAAAAGGAAAGCAGAATCTTAGAAGGTCAATAATGTAATGTTACACTGCAACTAGCAAACAGAATTAGGATTGACATCTAAAACTTGGATTTCTTGCCTTTACCCTAGACAAGCATGCTTAACACATGGTTTCCCTTTATCAATTCTATATTTTCTTGAATGGCACTGTGGCTTACATGGAAGAAATGCTTTATTTATGTATTTATTTGTATTTTCTTGGTACTGGGATTTCAACTCAGGGCCTCAAGCTTACTCTGAGTGTTTGCTTGGATGGCCTTCAGCTCTGTTTTGTTGGTTATTTCGGTAATGGAGTCTTTTCTATCTGGGCCTCAAATGGAGATCCTCCAGATTTCAGCTTCCTCAGTAGCTGACCACATATCCACTTCCAGCTTTTTGCTAGTTAGTAGAGTCTTTAGAGTTGTCTGCCTGGGCTCACTTTGAACTTTGTTCCTCAGATCTTAGCCTTGTAAGTAGTAAGGATTATAAGCATGAGTTGTCAGTGTACAGCATTTTTTGAGAGTTTTGAATGAATGTTCTTTTTAATGACTAGCGTAAAACTTCATGTTTATTTTGAAGTCTGTCTACATAGAAAGCCACGAACAGGAAGCAAACATACAATACTTGGATATAATTAGCAATGAGAATATATGAAAAACTAAACATAAAGCCAAAATGAGATATTTAGAAAATGCAGTTTGAGTAGATTAAATAATGTGTGTTATATGAAAATATTACTGATCAGGCAATGCATCTCACTGCACGTGATGACAGGTGACAGCAGAGACATTGGGCACAGTCACAGTTATTTTCAAAGCCACCAGCTCTGCAGGCTGAAGGTCTTGGATATAGAAAGTAATTTCCGAAGAGTTGCATGAAGAAATGTTCAGCAACTCTGGCCAGGAAAGAAATGCAAATCAAAACAACATTGAAATTCCACCTCACCCCAGTTAGAGTGGCTTTTATCAAGAAAACTAATAATAACAGATGCCGCGGGGTTGTAGCCAAAATGGAATGCTACTACACTGTTGGTGGGAATGTAAAGTTGTTCACTTTGAAAAGCAGTATGGAGGTTCCTCAAAAGACTAAACATAGAGCTTCCTAATAACCCAGCAATATCGCTGCTGGGCATTTATCCAGCAGAACACAAATAAGGCCACACTAAAGCTACCAGCACAACCATATTCACTGGTGTTGACCATACCTAAGATATGGAATCAACCCTGATACCCCTCAGTGGATGAATGGATCAAGAAAATGTGGTATATAGACACAATGGAATTTGATGCTCCCATCAGAAAGAATGATATTATACCATTCAGAAGGAAATGGAAAGACTTGAAAAACTGTATTAAGCAATGTAAGACAGAAAAACAGAAGCATAATTTGCATGGTTTTTCTCATTTGTGGTAACTACAATGTGCCTATAAATCTACGAAAACACACTGGATAGCAAAAGAACTAATACACTTGGATATGATAAACTATATAGGTCTGTAAGCATTTGCACAGTGAGACTAAAGGAGGATATTCTTAGGAGAGGAATACGCAGGTGCAATAGCTATGTGCATCCAACCATATAAAATAATACTTATTGAAATGAACTTGAGGAAATGGAAACAAGAGATTTTTCTTCTTTGTTGCTATGTTTGTTTTCATTTCCTTTTGTCTTTTTTGTTTGTTTATCTGTCTTTGGGAGGGCAAAGGGAGGCACAAAGATGATGGGACAAAGGGTGAATACATGAAACAGTGACACTCACTAGATACTACACTGAAAATGACATATACAACTTGTATGTGGGGATGGGAGGGAAAAATTGGGAGAGAATGAGGGAAGAGGTGACATTGTTCAAAAGAATGGTACTCTTTATCTGACTTGTGTAATTCTAATCCCTCTGTACAACACCATTATAGGAACAATAAACAAATTTTAAAAACAGAAAAAAAGAAAGGAATGTCACAAAACTGTTCATTAAGTGAGGAGAACCCGCAGGCCATTATATAGAAAAAGCTGGAGAAGACAAATATTAATATTTGTTTGTTTCTGCATAAATAAACACCAAAGGTGCCTTCCTCTACTAGGAAGACGGTGGGAGGAAGGGAAAGAAAGCAGTCAGTAGCTTGGGAGTATTTCCCAATTTCACATAGACCTTTCTGTGGATTGTGTTCCAGTTTTTAATAATGCTATATAAAAATTGGGTTGAGAATATGCCCTGGTGGTAGAGTGTTTGCCTCCTATACATAGAGCCCTGGGTTCGATTCCTCAGTACCACATATATAGAAAAAACAAGAAGTGGTGCTGTGGATCAAGTGGCAGAGTGCTAGCCTTGAGCAAAAAGAATCCAGGGACAGTGTTCGGGCCCTGAGTTCAAGCCCCAGGACTGGCCCAAAAATTGTTAATTAAAAAATAAATATGAGTATAATATTGTACAAAAAAAGAAGAAGGAAAAGAAAGTAAATTAGTTTCCAGCATTGGAAATCTTGGCTTCTCTATTCGCATTAACGAAGTGAAGAAGATACAGGTAACTTTAATAAAGCGAGTGTGCATCTATTACAGGCTGATCAAAGCTTTTGGAAATAGTGGTCAATGCACAGCTGAAGATGTGGCTGACTGTTAGTCACAGAGACTTTGAATAGTCATCCTGTGCTTAAATGGGGCCCAGCAAACTACCGTGCATTAGCCCTATCTGTCCCACTGCTGGAGGACCTGAGACCCTTGCTATCTAGCCTTCCACTGAAGCTACTTGCTCACCTGTGACTAAGACAGTGATTTGGACACACTCCAGGACATGAGATCCTCTCAAATTAAAATTAAGTTAAAAGCTAGATTTTTAATGCAGTTATGACAAAAACTTTATACAAACCTATACATGTAGAGAAAGTGATAACTGTACCACTGTCTTAGATTGATTTTGACATGCCTTATGAAATACATTTTTAAACTATTATTCTCTTAATGTCAGCCCTACTATTGACTTATTACTGATATTTAAAAAAATATTGTCAGTGAGATGCTGTATAAAGGGCTGATTTAAGAGAGATAAAGTACCTCAAAAACACTAAAATAACTAGATATTAACCAAGATAGCAAAAGACCTCTACAGTGAAAAGCTACACAACCTTGAAGAAAGAAAGTAAAGAAGACACCAGAAGCTGGAAAGTCATCCCATGCTCAAGGATTGTCAAAATTAATATAATGAAAATCGCTGCAATGCCAAAAGCAATCTATAGATTCAATGCAAATCATATTGAAATCCCTATCACATTTCTCACAGCATTAAAGAAATCAATCCAAAAGTTCTTATGGAGACAAAAATAAAAAGACCCAGAAAGCAAAAGCAATTCTAACTAATAAGAGCACTGCTGGAGCACAAATACCGTGCTCCAGAGCACACTTCAGTGCCACAAGCAGCATGCTATTGGCACAAGAAAACGGATCTGATGACCAACAGAACAGTGTAGAGAACTGGGAATAAAACCACACACTTACAGTAAGCTGAGTATTGATAGAGAAGCCAAAACCTTCTCTGGGAAAGGATGTCTTCTTCCACAAATAGTGTTCACTTTTAGGAGAAAAATTGAGCCACTTTTTACAGAGTAATTTTATGTCTGTGGATCAAATGATGTCAAAAATAAAATGAAGCTGCATCTTAAAAACATTATTGTCAGTGATTCTTCTAGAGTATATAAATTGTTATTGCCTGTCTCTAAATAATATACTACTTTACACATAAACACATAATATACAAAACTCACAAGAATATATTTCCAACACTCCCACCTACTTTTGGTGCTAATATTATGCATATATCTAGACACATGTGTATCGTTTATAATATATAGCATACCATGTATCATCATTGTATTTTAAATAGCCATATATCACTGGGAAGTTTAAAATGAAACCAACAAGTACCTTATCAGTACTTAGATATTTAACATTTCTGATGCTTTTGTTTTTTTGGATAATTTCTTTGTACATATAAATTCTACATGCTAATTTTTTTCCTTTGCCTAGAAATATAACATTTAGCCCAATGCACTTTTACTGATAATTATTTTTATCAAGTAGATATTTTTATTAAGTTCATCAGGTAGATGTGAGAGAAGAGGATTTTTGGCTTGGTGTAGAATCCATACTCATGGGCCCAGGTACTCAGGAGGCAAAGATGGGAGGATTGTGGATCCAGGCCAGCCTGGCTGAAAAGTGTTAGCAAGACCCTTGCCAAAAACATGGGTGGCATGTACTTGTAATCTCAAATTACGTAGGGTGTGGAGGTAGCAGTAATGAGATCCAAAGCTAGCTCAAAGCACAAGACCTTGCGAAAGTAAAGCAGAAATGAGCTAAGTGTGTGGTTCAGATGGTAGTGTGCTGGTTTAGGAAGCACAAGGCCTTGAATTCAATCTATGGAACTGGAAAACAGAAAAGCAAAGCAGGTGAAAGAAAAGTTCTTTTTTCAATTTATGTTTATAAACACATAATAATCACACTTATTTGTGGGATTCAGTGTGATAATTAGTATAAATGTATACACACATTATATATATGTATATATAATCATTGCCTTATACCCTTATTCCTTCTTGTGAGCAATTTGTGACTTTCTCCCTTCTAGTTATAGAAAATATACAGCAAATGGTTGCAGTCTATTGTTCTCAACTGATGTTTTGGAATGGCATTTGACAGGCTCTGCCAATCTGGATGACAGTTTTCGTCTATGAGCACAGCCTCGCATGCCCTGCTGTGGTGTCTCACCCACTGACGCACGAGGCACACACAACTGCAGTCTTATAAAGTTGTCATGGAGCTGAGACGCTGCAGATTTCCTCATCACTTCCCATTCCCCACACCGCGCAAGCATTTGTGTGATAGTGACATAAACAAACCTATTAGGCTGTCAGTCCTATCAAAATGTAGCACAATTATGCACAGGACACGGTATTTGATAATGACAATAATGGTCACTGCTTCATTTTTCACTTGAATTTTATCATTGCAGAGTATGTTCCCAAGTACAGACAGTTGACTATACAACAGTACGTTGTGTTATGCCAGCAGCAGAGCATGTATCTTGTCTGTCCTTCCTTCCTTCCTTCCTTCCTTCCTTCCTTCCTTCCTTCCTTCCTCCCTCCCTCCCTCCCTCCCTCCCTCCTTCCCTCCCTCCCTCCTTCCCTTCCTCCCTCCCTTCTTCCCTCCCTCCCTTCTTTCCTCCCTCCCTCCCTCTCTCTCTCCTCTCTCTTCTCTTTCTCTCTCTCTCTCTCTCTCTCTCTCTCTCTCTCTCTCTCTCTCTCTCTCTCTCTCTCTCTCTCTTGCTTTCTTTCTCTCTCTTTGTCCATGGGGCTTGAACTCAGGCCTGGACCTAGTCCCTGAACTTTTTCTGTTCAAGGCAAGTGCTCTACCACTTGAGTCTCAGTGTCACTCCCGTTTTTCTGGTTGTTAATTGGAGATAAGAGTCTCAGGGACTTTCCTGCCTGTGCCCGACCGCAACCTCAAATGTCAGCCTCCTGAGTAGCTAGAATTGCAGACTTGAGCCTGGAGTGGTACCTGGCTATTTCATTTCTTGATTGACTCGAAAAGCCACCTTGATAGATTCGTGCATACGATCTACCCTTGAAAAAGTGCAGTAAGTTTGTTCATGCAGTAACGAACCCATGTAAAAGTACATTGGTCAGGAATCCTGTCATTAAGAAATACATGGCTGGGGCTGGGAATATGGCCTAGTGGCAAGAGTGCTCGCCTCGTATACAGGAAGCAAGATGGGAAGCCACTGTGGCAGGAAACTCAGTGAGACTCCATGTCCAGAAATAGCCAGCACAAAACCTGACTCGAGGCATGTCTCAAGTGGGGAGCACAGCTGTTAGCAAGTAAATCCAATGAACTCCCAGTTCAGGCCTTGGGTCTGGAAAAGCAAATAAATAACTTTAAACCAACCAGTTCCTCACTGTCTCTACAGTGGGTTTAAGGAGTTAATACACGTATAGCCAGGAGAAAAATTTTAGGACTGGGATTCTAATTCAGTTTCATTGAAATGTACTAAGTAATAACTAAGAATAACACGGTCATTTGCTTCTCACTTTGAAAATATATGTGAACCTCAAACACATTTGAGGAGCATTTTTAATCCTCCAACACAAGACATTTTAAACTCATCCTAAGGAAGCATATTAATGTGTTTTCAAGACACCAGATCATTTGATTGGCAGTAGGAAAAATTTAAACAAGCTGGGCACTAGTGGCTCGAGCCCATAATCCTAGATACTGAAAAGACGGGCCTGAATAATGGAGGTTTAAAGCCAGTCAGAGAAGAAAAGTCTGTGAGACTTCATCTCCAATTACCCAGCAAAGTGCCAGGCTACAGGTGTGTTGCAAGTGGTAGAGCCCCATCCATGAGCAGGAAAGTATAGGCACAGGAAGCTGAAGGAAAAGGAGAAGGAACAGGAGGAAGAGGAAGAAGAAAGGAGGAGGAGAAAGAGGGAAGCAGAGACAATGGAGTCAGACATCACTGAGTTTGAATTCTAACACCCAACACCCGTTTATCCAGATGTTTCACATGGTACATCTTCCTCATGGGACAGACTCCGTGGGAAGCAAAATGTAAGAGAATGCAGTTGGTTGGATTCCCAACTCTTTCCCTTCCTAGATACTTGGCTTGGATACATTCCTTAATTTATGATTATGTATGTAGATATCGAACTTGGGGGCATAATAATAGCTGCTGTTTTGAATAAGTAGCTCTAGAGCCAAAGCACACTATTTGCCTGGTACTGTCCAGTAAGCAGTTACTACCTATTGTTGTATTCGTATCCACTATAAGTCGCGGGGTGTTGCAGTTGAGAACAGCTCTGGGGCTCCCCCTCCTCACCCTGCCCAGCAGCCATGCCCTGTGCTCTGGTATAAAGAGGGCTGGATCTCTGTTCCCGGAGGATTGGGAGAATTATTTTTCTCAACAGCCTCGAGAAGACTTAGTTACCACCTCTGAGCTATCCCGGCTTTCCTGAGGCTTAATTTCAGAAGTGCTGCCGTTGAGAACAGGGAATTGTTTTTTGTTTTTTTTTTTTCCATTTATTTCTTTATCTATCACCAGAAAGAAAATGAAGGCATGGAAACTGGTTTCACACTGTAATGAAAAGAGAGGCTTGTCACTACTCCTCGTTCCAAAAGATAAAGGCCTAGATGTACTGTTTGATGAAGACAAAGTATAAAAACAGACGCTCAGCATCACAGAGCTTCCAAGCCGTGCCAAGTCTTAATGGGGCTGGATTTAATAAATGCTACAGTCAGCTTTTATCAAGGCCAGGGCAAAGCAGATCTCTATAGATTCAGAAAGAGTGTGTGTGTGCGTGTGCGTGTGTGTGTGCGCACGCACGCACACATGCACACGTGTGATTAAATGATAGATAAATCATGACATTCTTCCTAAATGAGGAATTGGGTTCTATATACAGCAGTTTTTTTGTGTGGATTAGGAAGCTCTATGGTAGTATTTGTCATAGCTAACATTATGCTAGTGTTATTAGTGTCATTCTTTTTGCTTCATTTCTGTTTCCAAGCATACAGATTTGCAATGGTCTTAATTTTTTGGCACGAGATACTTAGAGAAAATCATTAAAGTTATTTCTTAGAAGTTAAAGGATCTTGGGGGGGAAAAATCTATGTTTTGTTTAATGCTTTGGTATTGTAAGTGACTATTTGCATTGGTTGTGAATTTTTCCCTTTTACTAATGATTTTTAAATGCTGTTTAGACTTAAAATAAAAGCCACAGGCTCTCAAGAATGCAGGTGTCTCTATTCTGAAGTTCCATGTATTTTCTTTTTTCTTTTTTCCTTGTCCTGTGATTATACCTCCCCTTCCATGTTTCGCAGCATGTTACTAGATGGGTTCATTCCTTGGGCAAATGATAGATGGACACCTGCTATTGCTCTGCGGGGATGCTACAGACAGCAGCACTGCCATTCGCCTTAGATATGAACAGCATGATCACCCAATGGATATGAAGTGAGCCTGTCAGAAGAACCTGCCATGTGGCAATTTGCCCTGCTCAGAGACCCACAGGCTCTCCTGAGAAATAGAAAGGCACACACAGACCCAGAAGCCAAAGTTCCTTTGCTGTCTGATGCACAATGTATGCTATTTGCTGTAGACTATGAACAGTAATAGCATAAGGGATATGGCAGGAAATGCCTGCTGCTTCTCTTACCTCACTGTTGGCCATTATGTGCACATGGCCAGAGTTATCTTTTAAAAAGGAATGGTATCTGCGTCCTGCTGTCACTGTTCCTACACCCTTGGTACCTTTCTGTCAGTCTCGGGAAAAATATGCAATCCTTGCAGTTGCATGAGCTTCTTATGAATTAAACTTCCTTCCTCTCTCCCCCCCCCCCCCATCTCCTGCCCTGTCTTCATTTTGTGGCTGCCTCAAGCTTTGCCACCATCCCTTGATCACCTCAGAGTGAACTGGTTTCCAGTCAGGCGCCCTTGGCCTGCCTTCCCAGTGCTGCCCTTCTCTCTCTGGGGCGGCTGACTCCCTTTCTCCTGCAGTCACGTGTCACGTGCCTCTCTGGAATGCCACTTCCTCAGAAATGCTCTTCCCGATTCCTTCATCTAAATGATCGATCGCTTCCACCTCTATTCCCTGTCTTGCTATTAGCTGATCCTCTTCTTTCCCTTGCTTTGAGTTTGCCTCATTTATTGATTATGATCATTTTGATAAGTAAACAATAACAAAATTACAAACAAAAAGCATTCACTTCTTTGTAGCTTCTTTGCTAAGCTCTCATGCCTTCTAATTCATGTAATCATCAGTATAATCCAGAGATTTTACTTTGTCATAACTATAAACCTTATTTTACAGGTAGGAAAGTAAAGCACTGAACACTCAAGTAACTGACTCAAGGTCACACAATCGGAAAGGGGTCAAGAATCTAGGACCAGATAGTCATCCTGTAGACAGCACGGCTGCTTCTCAGCTTGGGAGTGGGCATGGAGCTTTCGCTTGCTTGTTCAATGGGCATTCTCCGTTTACTTGTTAGCATAGAAAACTCCATGAAGCACCCCTAGCTACCAGGATTAGCGTGCCACTTCCTGTGTGGGCAGTGCCAGTCCAGGCCATGAATGAGCAGTCACTCCTCCCAGAGCCCAGCACTAAAAGACTTGGATGATGTGTGGATGTGACCATTACATTCTGTGCGAATGGACCCGTGGGATAAGAATAACTGTCTCTAAGAAAGTGGTGGACTCATTTCTCTGAGGTGACTTCACCCTCCTTCTTCAGTGCCTCTTTTCTGTGATGGCCAGACACTTGTGCTCCAGCTCCCGCTCTGTCCCGACTGCCTTGTCCTCAGTGTCACTATGATCCCTCCCTTTGGAAATGACATCTCTTTCACTGGTGATTGGCTGACGATGACTGAGGGGTGACTTGTTGATGACACATCCGTCCAACATGCTTCTAAGGAACAGAATATTCTTTTTTAATTTTAGAATCATTTTTTATTTCAAAAATTTCCCTTATTGGGCTGGGAATATGGCCTAGTGGCAAGAGTGCATGAAGTTCCCAGTTCGATTCCTCAGCACCACATATATAGGGAACAGTCAGAAGGGGCGCTGTGGCTCAAGTGGCAGAGTGCTAGCCTTGAGCAAAAAAGAAGCCAGGGACAGTGCTCAGGCCCTGAGTTCAAGGCCCAGGACTGGCAAAAAAAAAATCCTTATTTTTGGTGCTGTTGGTAAGGAAATATGTAAAACATAAGAAGATACAAAACTCAAAGGTTACTAAAGACTGTGCACTAAAGTCTCTCTCTCCCATCCCTATTCTTGGAACCTTCAGAAGAGGATCTACGACTTCTAGCTCCCCGTGTGTTCTTCTGGTGCTGTTCTATGCAAATGTGAACAAGTACAAGGACATGCTATATTGCCCTTTGTTATACACAAATCTTAGCACCCTACCTTATTTTTTTAATCCCTTGTTTTCTTTACTAAAAGGCAGAATTAGAGATTGTTCTGTATCAGTTTATAAGGAGCTTCTTTTTTAGTTACTAAATTTTTTGTTATGATAAAAGTGTGTACAGAGGGGCTACCCTTTCACAAGTCAGGTAATGAGAACGTTTCTTTTTGGACAGTGTCACCCCTTCCTTTGTTCTTTCCCTGCCCACAAGTTGTATAAGGTCATGTTCAACACAGTGTCTACTAAGTACCACTGCTGCATTTGTTCACCATTTTATAGTTCCCCTTACCCTACTCCCAGGGAAGATAAACCAATAAAGAATACATAAAGGAAAGAAAAGAAAACTTCTTGCTTCCATTTCCCAGAGTTCATTGTACCTTTGTGTTTCTCCCCTAAGAGTGTCCTCCTTTGACCTGTGTGTAGATACCTGGAGTCCTCTTGCAGAATATTAGGTACATACTTATTAAAAGCTGACTTCCATTTGGAGACTTCAAGATGTTGGAGAAATAGAGTAAAACTCTTGTCCTATACCTCCCCAGTGCCCCGATCCTTCCAATCCATCCTCCAGAATGGTTTTTTACACACTTGTCACTTTTGCTTCAGAACTTCAGTGGCTTCAAGAAGAAAACTTTAGTGTCGGGCACAGTAGCTTACCTCTATAATCCCAGATATGCAGGAAGTGGCTATTTGAAGGATCATGGTCTAAGGCCAGTCCAGACAAAAAGTTAGTGAGATGGACGTTATCTTAACAAACAAGCAGGTGTAGAGGTGTGCTCTGTGGCCCCAGCTAGGAGGGAAAAGCAGAAGGATGGCTGTCCAAGGCTAGTCCCACCTTCTGAGAGCAACACATGCAAGGAGCACATGAGAGCAAGTTTCCTTTTCTGAGAACTTTTTCTAATTAAGATTTTTTTTTTTCCGGCTGGCTTCAAACCACAATCCTCAGATTCTACCTTCCCGAATAGTCAGGGTTATAGGCATGAGCCACTGGTGCCTGGCTGCTATTTGATTTTTTTTTTATTAAACTCTTTTCTTATAGATTTATAAAGATGAGCACGCTTTATCTTTGAAATAACAAATTCCAAGGAAGCAATGGTTCAGAGTTCCATTTCCCCTCGGGCAGAATTCTATAGCAAAGAAGCAGAGCGTTCAAAGTCAGCCTGGAGAACTCCTTGAGTCGCCTCATATACAGCGCAGTTGCTGTTTGTTCTAACTAGCATTCGCATTGGTCTTATTCTAAAAAATTCATATATATATATATATATATATGGAAAGAACTTGGCTCTCATATTCCTTTTATTCCTTCCTTCCTTTCCTTTCTCCCTCCTTCCATATTTCCCTCTTTCCTGCTACAATTCCTTTCAAGTCTTAGGCATTACTCTTGGGGCATTGCACCTTTTCAATCTCTCCTAAGACTACTCTCTTTTGGTCGGTCTCACTGTATGAGAGTATCTGGGATTTTGTATAATTTGTCATATCCCAGTTCATTTTCTAACTTCCACTTATCAGGGAGCACATGCGTGGTTTATCTCTCTGGTGTTGGCTTACCTCACTTAACATGATTTGTTCTAGTTCTATCCATTTCCCTGCAAATGACATTATTTTATTCTTTCTAACAGCTGTGTAAATTCCACTGTATATAGGTGCCGCTTTTTTTTGGATCCACTCATCCATAGCAGGGCACCTGGGTTGTTTCCCAGGCATGGCTCTTGTGAATGGTGCAGCCATGAACATGGAGGTGCAGGTGTCCTTATCATATTCTGGCTCATGATGCTCAGGGTAGATGCCTAAGAGTGGTGTGGCTGGGTCTTAGGGAAGGTCTGTATTGGCATCTTTGTTTGTTTGCCAGTCCTGGGCCTTGGACTCAGGGCCTGAGCACTGTCCCTGGTTTCTTCCCGCTCAAGGCTAGCACTCTGCCACTTGAGCCACAGCGCCCCTTTTGGCCGTTTTCTATATATGTGGTGCTGGGGAATCAAACTCAGGGCTTCATGTATGCGAGGCGAGCACTCTTGCCACTAGGCCATATCCCCAGCCCCGTGTCTCGACTTTTTTGAGGAACCTCCAGACTTACAAGTCTTATTCTGTAGCCCAGGCTAGCCTGGAACTTAATAAAACAATATAATAAAAAATGATTTAATAAGAAATATTGCTTCATATTTTCAGCAAATTGCATTTTTCTAATCTCTGCAAAGTGATTCTTCAATGAAGAAAATGTGCATATATTTTTAGAAATTAGGGAATTAAAAGTAAGTATAGGAAGATAAAAAAGACCACTATATAGACCAATGTGATTTTATTAGCCAACATCTACTAATGCAATTAAGGTGAAAATATATAAGCAGTTTAGTGTACTTTCATAAATCATATACTTACCAAATATTTACTTAATACCTACAATGCTAATGTGTATGTATGTGTGTGTGTGTGTGAATGTGTGTGTATGTTTGTTTGGCCACTGTGCTACGTCTGCCTTTTTCTGTTTATGTGGTGTTAAGGAATGAAACCCAGGTCTTCATGCATGCTACGCAAGCACTCTACCACTAAGCCACATTCCTAGCCCTCCCCTAGGTTTTTAAAAGGCTGGTGCTTTATCACTTGAGCCACAGCTCCACTTCTGCCTTTTTGGTGGTTAATTGGAGATAAGAATCTCACGGACTTTCCTGCCTGGACTGGTTTCAAACCATGATCCTCAGATCTCAGCCTAAGAGTAGGTAGGATTACAGGCGTGTCCCACAGGTGGCATCTGGTTTTAATGCATGGAGCTGACTACATAAATCCTTTGTTTTGATACCTTGTTATATATGAGTTTCCGTTTGATGTCATAATATTTTACTCAGATATGAAAGAAGAAAGATATTTATAGTTAAATGCTTCATGGAATGAGAGCAATGACTACGTCAAAAACCTTCATTCAGGGGCTGGGGATATAGCCTAGTGGCAAGAGTGCCTGCCTCGGATACACGAGGCCCTAGGTTCGATTCCCCAGCACCACATATACAGAAAACGGCCAGAAGCGGCGCTGTGGCTCAGGTGGCAGAGTGCTAGCCTTGAGCAGGAAGAAGCCAGGGACAGTGCTCAGGCCCTGAGTCCAAGGCCCAGGACTGGCCAAAAAAAAAAAAAACAAAACAAAAAAAACCTTCATTCATTCAAAAAGTAAATTGAGGGCTGGGAATATGGCCTTGTGGTAGAGTGCTTGCCTTAGCACCACATATATAGAAAAAGCTGGAAGTGGCACTGTGGCTCAAGGGGCAGAGTGCTAGCCTGGAGCAAAAAGAAGCCAGGGACAGTGCTCAGGCCCTGAGTTCAAGCCACAGGATTGGAGAAAAAGAAAAAAAAAGGAAATTGAAAATGACACTATGCTGTATGCAAAGAAGGTAGCAGTGAGCAAACTGGGCCTAGCTCCTGCCCTCCTGGGAGTCCTTGAACTCGTGCCGTTGGGATTGCTCTGTTAGGTCCACATCCTTCATCCTCACTTAAGTGCAAGAGTGCTAGGGGGATCTCATAATAGCTATGCTGAGCACAGAGACCTAGGAGGAGCTGATTCAAGTTAAGTCTGAAAGCTAAGTGTGTAGTGGTGTTGGGCAGATACACTAAATCATAAAGTCATTGTTGACAGGTTTCTCAGACAGCATCAACCTCTGTAAGGTCTCTGAGGTGAGATGGAGTGCAGCTAGTGTGGGGTGCGGGCAGATGGAGAAGATGAAAGAAAAGCAAAAATGTGTGGCACAGAACCAGAGCCACCTTGGGACTGGAGATTTTATTCATAGAACAATGATTGTCATTTGAATGTTATTAAGTATAGTCAAGTTTTAGGCAACTAGTTGCTTTATTGAAATTGCTTGCAGGAAAAGATTTTTCCCACTTCCCTCCCTCAGGAATTCTCTTCTTTCCATTCTCTTCTTTTCTTTTGTCCTTCCTTTCTCTCTCCCTTCTTCCCCCTTCTTTCCTCCTCCTGACCTCCTTGCCTTTCTTCTTCTCTTCTTCCCTCCATCTCATCCTTCCTTCTTTCTTTCTCTCCTTCCTTCCTTCCTTCTTTCCCCCTTTCCCTTCTTTCTTTCTCTTCTTATCTTCCTCTATCTTCTCTCCTTTCCTTCCTTACTTTTTATTTCTCATTGTGTCCCTTTCTCCTACTTTGCTTTCTCCTTTCCTTTAACTTGCTCCTTTCAGCCTTGTCTTCCTTCAAGAATCTTGGTTCCAGCATGTAGAATGACCCTTAGGGAAGTTAAATTATATTGAAGGGGACAAAAACATAAAGTATAAGAGTGATTTCTTTCCGTTTTCTTTTTATTTCTCTTGTCCTTTTTATTTACTGGCTTGGGTTTAGTTTTTCAAGGTTGTCATTCTATACTTGAGACATATCTCTACGTCTGGCTTTTAATTGGAGAGGAGAGTCTCATAGACTCTTCTGCCCAGACTGGCTTCAAACCACAATCCTCAGATCTCAGCCTCCTGAGTAGCTAGGATTATAGAAGTGATCCACCAGCAGCCAACAAAATTGTTCAAATTTCTGTTCAGTGAAGCTGGGTGAAGGAAGAGGTGACACCGGGGGCAGAGCAGGCTTAGACTATGAGCTCGGTTTGGAAGAGATGAAGTGTTGGTACATTGGAAGTGCCAGCTCCCCCACCATATTTCAAATTGCATTGGTGAATGTACAGTAAAACCATCTTTTGGGTTTAGGTATGTGGAGTGTTTTGACAGATTTAAAGCACACGGTAACAGCAGGTTGAGAAGTTGCGTAGGAAGCGATGAAAGGAAATATAGAGAGCTCTCTTTGAGGAGCGTAGCTGCAAATAGGAGGGAGAGATGATGATATTAGAGAGAAAATTTAAAGGGGGCAGAGATCTGGCAGACGTAACTGTCCATAAAGAACAGATCGAGTACAAGGGGGGAGCGAGTGTTTAGACAAGAGAAGAAAGAACAATGTGTGTTATGAGAAAGACAATATGATCCAGTGTGAGAAGGGGATAAATCTTTTCTGTTATTCCTGCTTAGTTGTCCCCAAGATAGAACTTAAAACAAAAAACAAGTACCTTTTGAGAACATCCCGTCGGCCAGATATGTTTTGCAAATCTTTTTAGTCTTTCTCGTCTAGAAAATTGCCCATGATTTGTTTCAGTGAATAGTTGCCAGATGGCATATTAGCCCTCACCAGCCCTTCAGGGGGTATCCGAAATACCACTCCACAAAATTATTTTTAAGACACTAGAAATATCTTAGTGCTTTGTCCTAATAATTGCCTATGTCAAGATATGAGCTAGCAGATAAGGGACACAGTGTATGTTACAAAATGGCAGTCCTTCCCTTTCACTCTCAACTTTCCATGGTGATCTCTCATGTGACAATCCCAAGTAGAAACATACAAGGACATGGAATTCTGAGAAATAGAGTTCTGCCTAGCCAAGATGCCACTACAAGACCTTCAGAACAACTTCGTCATTCTACTTTGTCCCTCCATGTTCCCTCTTTCCTTCCTATTCCTCCCCTCCCCCTTCTCTTCCCTTCCCTCATCGCTCTTTCTCCTCCTTCTCCTCTCCTTCTTCTCCTCCTCTTCCACTCTTTCTCCTCTCTTTTTCTCTCTCTCTCTCTGTCTCTCTCTCTCTCTCTCGGACAGGCATATACAGTTGAACCCAGTTTATTTATTGAGATGGAGTCTTGTTAACATTTACATGAGGCTAGTGTCAAGCTCTCAATCCATCTGATCTCAATTATCAGATTAAGTGTGAATGACCATCTACTTGGTTTTCCTCCATAGTTTATGCCTTCTCTTACTTCTCTTTCTTACATATAGACTCACTTTAATGCTGAGTATCAAGAACTTGAGATTTATCATCTCACTTAATGATTACCACAGGGACCATTAAATGCAGTGTGTGGCCCTAGCCTTATTATTTTCTTTTTTTTAGTTCTTTATTTCAACGTGATGTACAGAGTGGTTACAGTTTCATACAAAAGGCAGTGCATATATTTCTTATCCAATTTGTTACCTTATTTATAGATAAAACTCTCTCCCTCTCCCAATGTTCTAAAACAGAATGTGGTAGAGCTGTCATTAAAATGAAGGTTTAGGACTTCTGGTTTATTGCTCTTTTCATTTTCTACTCATCATTATTATTTTTTAAATTATCTTCAAATAGTTGTACAAGTGAGGTTTAATTTAACATATCTATTTATGTGTATAATAGGTACTGATCAAAAGTTTCCCCTTCTATCTTTCATCCTTATCTTACCCTTTCATTTACACAATCAGAGCTTTTTAAACTAGTGGTGAAAAAAAAATCACATATGATTCCTACCATGAAGAAGGAAAAGGTCTTCCTTGGTTTGGTTAGGACCCCCAACTATATCTCTTTTCAGATCTCATGGCCTTATTATTTTACAAAGATTCTATGATTCAATAAACTTTCTCAAATGCAGTCTATGGACATTTTTAGTGTATGGTTTAGACACAAAAATGTGTATTATCTCCCTCAAGCAATTCGTATAGTGTGACTTCATCCAAATGCAGCAAGCCTAATATTTCAGCCCTAGAAAACTTATTGGCCAAGATCTATCATTTCTGAGAACTATGACTGTATTTTAATTACTATATGGATTTATACATGGAACACATCCATTCCATCTTCTCCTCCCCCATCATCACAGTCTGTTCTAATCAGCATTCACTCAAATCTGCTCAGGCCAGGCCATTTTATGGCTTTGGGCCTTTTACACTTTGGGCCAAGGACCAAAATCTCCACTTTCCTAAGATTACTGGCAAAATTACCCTTTTTGCTGACTACTAATTTATCAAAATTACAAGTTATTTAGAGCAACTTGTAAAGCAACACACACTTAGGGAGTGTACACTGTGTTCCAAACTCTCTTGTTTAAAATATACCAACAAATCATGTGTTATATCCATTACAGCACCATGAAGTATGTACCATTAATACCTTTTTCTTCTTCTTCTTTACTGTTATTATTAAAGTGTTGTACAGAGGGTTGGTGGTTACATCAGTCAGGTGATGAGTACATTTCTTTGTGAACAGTGTCACCTCTTCCCTCGTTTACTCCTAGGTTTTCCCTCTTGACCACCCTCAAGTTGTCTAGTTCATTTTCAACATAGTGTCCAGTATCACTGCTGCATTTGCTCCCCCTTTGTCCCGCCATTTTTGTGCACTCCCTTATCCTCCCCCAAAGAGATAAACTTACATATAAGACTATAAGATGATGGGTACAGAAAACAAAAACAGAAACAAAGGAGACAAAAAAGCAAAATTAAAAAAAAAAAACCCTCTTACTTCCACTTCTTGGCGTTCATTTTGATAAACATCATTTTATATGATTATAAGCATATAGCTATTGAGCCTTTGTGATCCTCTCCTAAGAATATCCTCCTTTGGCCTCACTGTGTGAATGTCTAGAGTTCTGTATAATTTATCATATCCAAGTGTAGTTTTTGTCTTTTGCCATACAGTGTGTTTACTTGTAGATTTATAGGCACATCCTAGTTAAAACAAATGAGGGAAACCATGAACCTTATGTTTCTTTGGGTCTGGCTTACTTCACTTAATATAATTTTTTCCAAGGCTTTCCATTTTCTTACGCATATGTACCATTAATATTTAAGAAAAAAGCAGAGAGATTAACTATGGAGGTAGATAAATTTCATGTCTATGGACTTATACATATACTTTATGTGTATATGTGTATATACTTATCAATGTTAATTTATTGGAGGGAGATTTTAAATGGTTTTGAAAGTCTTATAATAATATAATTAGGTAAATATGAATGTAATCAAGCAAATAAATCATGTTATAAGGCAATCAGATAAAGCAAGATAAAAATTAATGGAATTAATCCAAAATTTAAAGCTGGAGGCATGGCTAATAGAGCCTTGCGTTCAAACCTTAATACTTCCAAAAACAGTAGGAGATGAGTTGAAAAAAAAATCAATGGTACTATTGGTGGATGTATATGCAGAATGTATGCCACAGAGACCCCTGTATTTGTAAATTAAAACCTAACTCTGGGATTTTAAACAGGTAAAACCATGATAAGGATTATTATTCAGTAACCTGTACAGTTTATAACAAACTTTTTTTCCCCAAAAGAAATACAGTTTTTCCTCGAACCTAAAAGAGAGAAAAATATTTCTGGTTGGACTGGTGACACAGAGAGAAAGAGAGAGAGAGAGAGAGAGAGCACTCTATATAATGATGATGGGCATAGTGTTGTCACAAATACCATTATAAACTTTAATAATAAATTCTCTAGGGCTATTTAATATGGTGGATGGGCTAATGCAAAAGCCAGGCTCTGAAGTGAGAATGGAAAGAGAGGGCAATAGGAAAACAGTGATTTTGCCTGACGTATTGTTTGCTGGTGACCTAGATTAATTCAAAGATAGATTTTAGAGCCTCTAAAAGACAAGATGAAGAGCCAATGGCTCAGTAAATAGTCCATAAAT
The DNA here is from genome assembly GCF_023159225.1 of Perognathus longimembris pacificus. NCBI lineage: Eukaryota > Metazoa > Chordata > Mammalia > Rodentia > Heteromyidae > Perognathus > Perognathus longimembris. The sequence continues at coordinate 7,025,655 of NC_063173.1, read as the reverse complement.
ACCATTTTGTCCAACCAAAATTTGATAAGTAGGAAAGAAAATGGAATGAGAGATTTTTCCTTCACTGGGAGCATTTTGTGCATTGGTGAAAGGCTGGGCCGTGTTCATTAGAGACGAGCAAACTAGAGGCGATGACACCAAGGAGGAATTTTCAATGATGTCTGCATGCGGTGTGCTGCCTGTGCTATGAGAACTTTCTCCTTCAATTCTGTCTGGCTTCTGGTCCCAAATTCAAAACTGGCCAGAGCCCGAAGGAAGATTGTATTTTGTTTGCAGGGAGGTTGGCTGAAGGCAGCTGTGGGCAGGGCAGGTAACTCTCCCACATAGACTTGAGGGAGTGAGCTTCCATGTTCACGTTACAGGGTAGATGTGTTCAGGCCACTTTATAGTAACCAGTGAAGCCTATGGGACTCAGCCCTGGAGAAGCACAGATGTGCACAAACACTACCAGAGAGTAGAACAGGAAAACTATACAGTACAAAGATCATTAAAATAGCATATTTAATTTGAATTATTATAGGCCAGCATGATATCTAGACACATAGATTGATTTGATTAATTGATTAGTCAAATTCTCCCTGATACAGAAATATATACGACTGGAACATAGAACAAAGCAGTCATATCTGTGCGTATTCAAGAGGACTCTGCAGGCCTGGGTCTGGCCTGTAATCCTACTCACTCAGCAGGCTGAAGCTCAGAGCTGTGGCTCATAGTTTGAAGTCATTCTTGGCAGGAAATTTCCTGAAACTTGTAGCTCCAATTGGCCAAAATTCTGGCAAAAAGGTGGAAGTAGAACTGTGGTCAGGTGTAGAGTTCTGGATATGAAAGAAAAAGCTGAGAGACAACACCCAGACCCTAAAAATCCAAGCCTTGGTAATGAGCTCCAAAGAAGAAGTGAAGGGAGGAGAAAGGAGGATGGGGTGGGGGGGAGGAGAAGGGGAGAGAGAGAGAAAGAGGGGAGGGAGATAGGTGAGGGTGAGGGCAATGATGAGATGAGAGAGAGGTGGCCAGATAAAAGAAAAATTAAGACAGCTTTGCAAATATACCTGGGCTGGTAGATTCGAAGGATGGAGTTCTGGGAATTGCTTTATGTCTTTTCAGATACAGTATCTTAGCTTGAATGATAATAAGTAAAATAAGCTAGTATTTTTTATAAAAATAAAATGTTATAGCTTTCTGATGAGTGCTGATAAGTCCATGAGACAACACCTTTGGAATAACATTTTTCTTCCTACTTTGTTTTGTGTGTGTCTTGGCAGTTCTGGGCACTGGACTCAGGGCCTCTCACTTGCTAGATGGGTACTCTACCACGGAACCACACCTCTAGCTCCTCTTTCATTGATTACTTTGGAGACAGGGGTCTTTCTTTATGCCCTGGCTGGCTTCAGCCACAGTCTTTCCACTTGTGCTTCCCTGCACTGCAGAGAAGAGGCCTCTTATCTTGTGCTGCTTCTCTAGTGGGGATTCCAGGTCCAAGCAAAGGTGCCCATCCACTTGTTCAGATGAAGTTTCTAGAATGTCTTTTTGCCTTTTTTTTTTTTTTTTGTCTCTGTTCTTCCCGTCTCTGCCTCCCAAGTATCTAGAAATCCAGGCTGGAGCTACCATGCCCAGCTTTTCCTATGTCTTCAAGTATTACTTTTGGTATGTAATGAAGATTAGAAAATTTTTCGTAGAAGGGGCCAGATACATATTAAGTACTTTTCTTAACTTTATTTTATTTTAATTAATTAATTTATTTATTTAGGCCAGTCCTGGGTCTTGGACTCAGGGCCTGAGCACTGTCCCTGGCTTCTTTATGCTCAAGGCTAGTACTCCAACACTTGAACTACAGCGCCACTTCTGGCCTTTTTCTATATATGTAGTGCTGGGGAATCGAACCCAGGGCTTCATGTATATGAGGCAAGCACTCTTGCCACTAGGCCATATTCCCAGCCCTACTTTTGTTAACTTTAAGGGACAGGAGCTTTAATGGGCCTATTCAACACTGCTGTTGTAGCACAAGAGGAATTATTAACAAAACATAGCAAATACTTAATCTTCACCCAAATTCTTAATTTACAAAACAGTAGAACAAGAGTTGGCCTCCACTTTGCAGGTCCTTACCTCCAGCTATACGGCGTAACCCTGTTCCCATAACCCAGCTCTTCTGGCTGGATGAGTGAATCTCTATATAGAGAGGAGGAGGGGGAGTTATAAAACCTCAGATTAAAATAAAATTTAAAAAATAGCTTGTGATAGCATCTATAACGTCAGCATGTATGTCTCACTCCAGAAAATACTGATCTTCATGTGGCTTGTTCCCTTGGCACATTATATGATCATGATCAGCCGAAATATTTTTTTAATGAAGATGGCTAATGTTGGGGTCCATCCCCAAATTAGAGAAAGTAGAGAAATCGGGCCTACAATTGGGAACTTAGAAACTATAGCCTAAAAATCATAAACATCACAACTCAATTGGAGGGCTTGAGGAGGCCTTGCTGATGGATTAGAATTTTCTTATGTATAGAATGTTTGCTTATTTTAAAATATTATTTTTCACATTTTCCTAGTTTACTGGTTGAAAATTTTCCAGATTGCGTTTTATATAAAATTTGCTAAAGTAAGTGTCCAAAGTCAGCATTTTTTCCCCTTCCTGGTCCACATTTGGAAAGATAATCTATGGGAAAGTAAACGGTCTGGCTGACATTACCTCTCTACTTTTTCTTTCCTTTCCCTTGGTTTCACAAATATGCATTTGTAGCAATATTTTACAGACAGCATTAAGATCACATTGCAAAGGATTGAAAAGTAATAGAATGAGGCTTGACTCTTTTTTCTCCACTTTGAGTTTTATTAACTTTGTCAAAAATGGGAATGTCATCTATTTCTCACTCTATAATTCAAATTATCCCAATCCCAATCTTCCCTTGGGTGGAAGAAATGACGAATGGAAATGCGAAATACAGTAAAAACTTGGAATCGCTTTTCTGTTGTGAGCGCAGCTACCAGTAGTATTGAGCTATGTGATTTTAATAACCTAATCTCTAACTTAAGCACCTCTGTCCTTCATACAGGCAATTTGATCAAATTCAAGGGAAATCTTTTACATTTTTAAGGAAGAACAGAGATTTGAAGGAATGTGGCTTTTAATAGGTGAATATCTGTACTTCTCTCAGCCATCTGCCATCTCCAATGAGAAAGAAAGAGAAGAGAGCTATGATCTGGTTCTGCCTTTTCCAGTTTCTTCCCATTAGGAGAAGCACAGGCTTAAGAGTAATCATATCTTATTGTGACGATGACAGTTAACAAGTCATGAGTGAAACCTTTACATGTATGAGCTCCTTGAATTCTCCCAAAAGCTTTCAAGTAGATACTCTCCTCACTCCAGTCAGTCATTTGTCAGTGATGATACATGCAGGCAATTTAGAAGCTCAAGGTCCTCCATTCAGGCTGCAGTCTCTCCTGGCTCCACCCCTTTGTTCCACCGCATCCTGCTTCAAAGATGCTTCCAACGCAACACTCCATGTTGACACTTACGCTGGTTAAGTCATTGCCAATAAGTACTTCACATGGATGGAGTGATTTCAAGACTGGGTTTTTTGTTGATAATATCTGCCTACATTCAGAAAAAATGAACTGTAGGCTACTTAAGCACGTTCTATTAAGAGGTTGGTGAAATGAATGGTGCCAATACCTCTAACTTATATTTAATGTACGTTTTTACATTCTTCAAGTGTTATCATCGTCTACAAGAGCCATCCTCTCAGGAATCAGGTAAATAATAATGACTGTTCCCAGTCTGTAGGAGGTAAAAGAATTGTGTACAACACCTTCTGCTCATGGTCTGTTGAACACTTCCAATAGCCACATGTTTAACACTTGTTAAACATCACACACACCATGGTCTAAGCTTCCCACTGGACTTCAGCATCCACGTGGGGAGGGTATGCTTCTCTTTTTCTTCAAAGTCATGCCTAGTCCCCAGCATGCATATTTCTTAACACATGATCGGGATTTAAGAGGACGATGACGGGCTTTGAGAACAGACCACTCGGGGTCATCTGGGCCTCTTCTTCATAGTGTAAATATTACACACTTTGTAAGAAAGGAAACTAACATTATATAACAGGATAGTAGGTGTAACAGTAACTACTGTCATTGGAATTATAAACGTTTAAGCTTGAAACATTCTTTGTATATCACCCATGGGCAAAAATCTTATTCACCCTAACATTTTAGCCCAACCTCCTTTTTCCTCTTCCTCGTGACTTGTTCATCCTTCACACACTAATAGGTTTTCCATCCCAGCAAAGCTTTCTTCTCCAGATACCTCCTCCCCACTTATGGTCTCATATTATTTCTTATTCACTTTTTTTCTCATACTTCTTTGTACAATATGGCCATGATTCCCCAGGTTTACTCGATTCAAGTTTGGCTGGGAGCTGGTGGCTCACGCCTGTAATCCTTGCTACTCAGGACGCTAAGATCAGAGGATCATGGTTTGAAGCCATCACAGAAAGGGCAAGTCCTTCTTGGCCTAGAACACATTGGCTGGATGTGAGTTTTGCCTGAGGAGTTTTTATAAGTAAGCTCCTTAACCAGGTACCACTGGATCATCACATGCATAATCCCAGCTACTCAGGCACCTGCAATCTGGAGGGTCACATTTCAAAGCCAGCCCAAGTAGAAAAGTCCAAGAGACTCTATCTTCAAATAACCAACAAAAAGCAGGACTGCAGGTGTGGCTCCCGTGGTAGAGGGTAGTCCTAAAAAGAAGGCAGTCCTAAAGTCAAACTCCGGTAGATGTAAAAAGGAAAAACAGTACCTCTACTTCCTTAAAAAATAATCGTGATTAGGAGCAATGACTTATGCCTATCATCCTAGCTAATCGGCAGGCTTCAATCTCAGGATCGTAGTTTCTAGCCAGCCTGAGCAGGAAGGTCCATGAGACTCTTATCTTCAATTAACCAACAAAAAGCCAGAAGTGGTTCTGTGGCTCATTGGTAGAGTGCCAGCCTTGTGTGAAATCCCTAAGGGATAGCGGCCTCAGACATGAGTTTTAGCCCTTGTACTGGCACACGAAAAAATTATATAAACTAGGGGCTGGGGATATGGCCTAGTGGCAAGAGCACTTGCCTCGTATACATGAGGCCCTGGGTTTGATTCCCCAGCACCACATATATAGAAAATGGCCAGAAGTGGCGCTGTGACTCAAGTGGCAGAGTGCTAGCCTTGAGCAAAAAGAAGCCAGGGACAGTGCTCAGGCCCTGAGTCCAAGCCCCAGGACTGGCAACAACAACAACAAAAAATTATATAAACTAATAATAATAGCTATGGCTTTGGTCCTATATTATTCTAAGGGCGCCCTATGCGCCTTCATATAATAAACTTTAGAGACAGATATGGCCTTGGTAAAGGTTTCACCTTGGGCTAAATGTCGTTATTGACCATTTCAACAAGCTCAAAAGTCAGTCCATTTGGAATTTTCTCTACATGCCGCCCCCCCCATCGCATCGCTGACTCATGAATTGCTGATAACTTAGAAATTATATTCTGTAAAAAAAAAGAGTGTGAATGAATAGCAGGGGTTAAAATACGAATCACACTTGAAACTCTAGGTCCTTCCAGCCAGAGCCCTAGATCACGACTAGCTATCTTGTGACCTTATTTCAAAACTTAGTGAACATCTGATTCTAGGACTGGTTAAGTTGGAGAGCGAAAGGATGGAATGCTCTTTCTCCCAAATTGAGATCGAGTATCTGATCAGAGTGATGTGATACTTACAACTCTCTTGTCTTGTAGAGAAGAGTCATGACCAGTGAGTCCCAAAGGAAAGCGTGTCAACTTCCCATCGCAATGCACCAGGCCTCCAGCCCAGAGTGCTGACGTGAAAGCCCAGAGGAGGACACCACGTGTGTTAGAACTCGATAGAATGGAAAGTGAATCAAATAACTGGATTTATGAATAGAAATCTTGCTCTTTTGATTCCCTGTGTCATCTTTCCCACACTAAAATGTTGGATCTTTTAGAATGATGGTGTGTGTGTGTGTGTGTGTGTGTGTGTGTGTGTGTGTGTGTGTGAAAATAGCAACTCTGAAGTTGGACTTTGTTGTCATGGGGAGTCACTTACCTAGGTGGAGGAGGAGCAGAGTCCCCTGGGTCTCACTCCCCACTGCTTGGTTGATGTTCTGTTGGCATTGCCCAAAGGCAAAGCACAATGTCCTGTAGCAATTGCTGTGTGCTTCATCATTTAGGAGGTCGATTCCCCAAGGCCCGAGAAACCTTGAGGTGAAATCACTCATGGGCAGAATTGTCATTCTAAGCTGTGATTCTCATGCCATATCCCATTTGGTTGTACCAGAAAGTTTTAAATCCACAGGTTCAGGGGCTGCTTCCTGGAATAATTAGATCATATTCTTTAGAAAGGGATGGGGAAATCATTGGATATATTTCTTTCATAATTTGCTAGCTGTTCCTCATCTGCAGCTAAGATGAGACCCACATAAGTTCAAAAAAATTGACTTATCGGAGTTTAATGCCAGCAAAATGAGACATAGATGATTCTCTCAGTCTATCATCTTAATCTTTTCCACAATTTTTCTTTCTTTTAAAATCAGGATATATTACCTATAGCTACATCTATATCTATGTGTGTGTGTGTGTGTGTGTGTGTGTGTGTGTGTGTGTGTGTGTGTGTGTATTCCAGTCTTGGGGCTTGAACTGGGGCCTGAGCACTGTCCCTGGCTTCTTTTTGCTCGAGGCTTGTTGCACTCTACCACTTGAGCCACAGCACCACCTCTGGCTTTTTCTGTATATGTGGTGCTGGGAATCGAACCCATGGCTTCATGTATGTGAGGCAAGCACTCTACCACTAGGTCATTTCCCCAGCCCTAGCCATTTTTATTTCGCAACTAGAACTACCCAATTTTATCACCATCATGTTTATATATTTAGGAGCTAGTGCTTAAACCAGGTATTAATGTATCTCAAAAGGTAAAAATTCTTCCAGACAGACATTATGTTATCTTTTGCTTTTTTAAAAATCATGAATGACACTTAAACTCAAAGCCTTTTAAATAATGATTTCACAGCGACTATACAAAGGAATAGGACTCCCTCCCCACGAAGCCTGGGTTCTACCATGGAGCTCCTCACTCACTATTCTGTTCTCTGAGCTTGGGGACATGGCTTAGCGTGTCATGGATTTCCCTTAGCCTTTGCTCCACATAGCGATGTTTGATGTTTCGCGTCTGTTTCCTGTTCATCTGATCAAGGTCACTTACTCCATCTAGCTCTCCTTTCATCATGCTGACCCACTGTTCCCATTTCCAGCCATCCCTCCTCTTCCCTCTCCCTCAGGGAAGCATAATGCCTTTGCCTTATTTCAAGAGTGGACCCCTTTACATTCAGCCCCCAGACCTTTGATTCACTTTTGATCTTTGCAGTCTTGCATGTACTTCCTGATGGATGTCAATTACTCTAAAGTTACCGCATAGTCAGGCATCAAAGATTTAGTTTCCTGCATGAAATAGTATGACTAATGGACACTGAAGTCTGTAGATGACCAGTCCAGTTCTCATTCTACTATCAAAAGCTGAAATCCCTCCCTCCCTCCCATTTATTTATCATTTTTTTCTGACTCTAAGGCTTGAAATCAGGGATTGGGCACTGTCCCTGGGCTTTTTCTTCAAGGCTAGCACTCTACCACTTGAGCTACAGATCCACATTTGGCCTTTTAAGAAGTTTACTGGAGATAATAGTATCACTGCCTTGCTGAAATTCTGTAAGATATTACTTAACTGCTCTGAGCCTGTGTCCTTGGTGATGAAATTAATCCACAAAATGGATAATCATAATACATGCTTTGCTGAAAATAAGCATGCAAGTTCTTGATGCATGGTCTGATTCCCAGTGGGTTCTAGGTAAGTATTTACTTCTTTTAGTCTCTTAAATATCTGAGAAGTCCTAATTAATCACCACACACACACACACACACACACACACACAAACACACACACACATAAAATCTTGCTGAAGTGTTGTAAATACTGCATGGCCTTGTAGCCACTTATTTCCCCAGAGAAGCTTTGAACTTAGTAAGAAATATATGTGCATACAGACCGCTAGGTCTTTGTGTATCTATCCAGCAGAAAAGAGATCCTCTCTTGGGGCAGTGGAACTCTGGGACATTAATGCAACTGGCAGGATTTTGTGTTGAAAGCAATTTCAGAGAATTCCCTGAAAAAATACTACTCATGTGCCTGCATCCTTTGCTATTGCTTTCTTTAGTTACTCCCAATCAGCAAATAAACCAGACGCTCCTAAGAGATACCTCATTATTTTTCTTGACTTTTTCTCCTGTGATCATATTTCTGGCTGTGCTTACTGGGGGGGCTTTCTGTAATTGGGTTCAAACAGCTCAGTGAACATAGCAGTCCCCAGGCCTACTCAGGCCTAATCTCTAAGTAACCAGTGTGGCTCTGAGATGAATGCATGGCCCAGAGATTTACTGACCCTGCAAAAATTAAATGCCTCATAATTATTTTTATATTTCATTTCTAGAGAGCAAAAAATGCAAAATCCACATGTGGATAAAATTTAGTTTGGAATCATCAGCTAAATAGTGCCTATACCAGCAGTGCTATAAGCAGTAAAAACTAAGACTTCTCTAGACTGTTGCCACGAACTCTGCATTCCTGTTATACCACACCTGCATGGTCCACAGTTCAACTCCACTTCCAAGGGCTGATACAGACGATGTAAAGGACATCACAGTAAATTGAGGCTGTTGATTACATTGAAAAAAATATATATCTTGTTAAATGTTAGTGGGAGAGATGAGGTTGGCATAAAATTTGCTGAAAACTGAAAGCAAGATAGAATATTCTCTTTAAAAAATTCTCTACCCCATAAATTTCTTAAAAATGGACAAAAATAGATAAATATTTGTAAAATATCGATTGTATTGGCAATAAAGGAGATATAAAGTGGTGAGTAACTAAGTGTCTAAATCTCACCTTGAATTATGAAACAGAAGTGATGAACAGCAGTCCTTTAAAAAAATTAGGCTGTGGGTTAGTTGAAATATTATTTGTAATAGTTGCCCCCTCGCTGATGCTTCATAATCCTCACAAGTTTTATTGAAGTTTATCAACCCATAACCTCCCATCCAGTCAGTTTGACTGAAATAAGAGGGGCACAGGAATTAAGTAACAGCTGCAACAGTGCTGTGATACGGAGATGAAAAGAGATGTCAAACTCTATAACACACGGTACATGGCTCCAGCTATCATAATATGCTTGGCTATTTCACATGAAGAGAACTGAACCATCATAGTCTCTTTTGACATCAATGCAGTCATCATTACAATGGTAGATGTTGATTGTGAACAGTCCTCATTAGAAAATCCACCTTGGCTTCTTAACTAGAAAAATAATGTGTTAAAGACTTCCCTGTGCATGTTATCTTATTTAATTGTCATGTGCACACCGTAAAGTATGTGTTATTACTCCTTTAAGGCTCATGGATGTAAGGAATTTGTTCAAGGCCACAAAGGGAATAATGAAGAAAAATTGAGGCTACCTACAATATTTGCTTACTGAAATTTCTCTTTTTGAAGTCCTGGATAAAACGTAATTAAAAAATATTAAACCAGGGCTGGGGATATGGCCTAGTGGCAAGAGTGCCTGCCTCGGATACACGAGGCCCTAGGTTCGATTCCCCAGCACCACATATACAGAAAACGGCCAGAAGCGGCGCTGTGGCTCAAGTGGCAGAGTGCTAGCCTTGAGCGGGAAGAAGCCAGAGACAGTGCTCAGGCCCTGAGTCCAAGGCCCAAGACTGGCCAAAATATATATATATATATATATATATATATATATATATATATATATTAAACCAGGCTGGGAAGGTGGCTTAGTGGTAGAGTGCTTGCCTAGCATGCATGAAGCCCTGGGTTTGATTCCTCAGCACCACATAAACAGAAAAGGCTGGAAGTGGTGCTGTGGCTCAAGAAGTAGAGTAGGCTAGCCTGGGGCAAAAAGAAGTCAGGGACAGTGCTCAGGCACTGAGTCCCAAGCTCCAGGATTGACATAAAATAAGAGAAATATTAAACCAAACATCTACATCAAATAGAATGATCTATTTATATGACTGCATTGCTTGTTCACCATAGGGTTCATCAAGGAACTAGGATTGATGCTGGGAATCTCAGTAGATAGTAAGATGAAGGTATGTTAGAAGGGCAAGTCCAGGTGGACAAGTTTACCAAAGTGGAGATTCTGTAGGTGTGGGCTTCATTTGTGAATATTATTGATGCATAGTTCAAATCACATTGTCAAATAATTAACAGTGAGTGTATGAATGGATAATTGATTGAAGGAATGACTAACTTTAAGGACAAGCTTTAACAGTTGGGTCATAGGTTAATTTGTTGACTTTGTTCTTCTCCCCTTCACTTCTCTCTCCCTCCCTTCCCTCCCCTCCCCTTTCCCCCTGTGCCAGTACTGACATGGGGTGTGAACCCAGGACCTGGGCAGGGTCCCTTGTCAATTTTGTTTTGCTCTACCCCTTGAGTTACAAGTCTACTTCTGGCTTTTTGGTGATTAATTGGAAATAAAAGTCTTACACACTTCTCTTGTTTTACTTTAACTTTTATTGTCAAGTTGATGTGCTGACGGTGAGTTGCAAACATAAGGTGGTGAGTACATTTCTTGTCCAACTTGTTACCTCCTCCCTCATTTTTCTCCCACCCTCCTTCCTCCCCTACCCCCCCTCCTGAGTTGTACAGTTGGTTTCCAACATATTGTCTTGTAAATATTGCTGCTGCATTGGTTCACCTTTTACCCTTTGTCTACACATTCCTCTCTACACACTGATCGTCAGAACCCAGTCTTATAGGCACGAGTCACCAGCACCTGACTAAAATCATTTTTACAAGCCTTATCTGTAATGCACTGTTCGATTTCTATTGTCACTATTTTGCAAATAGAATCCAATGTAGCAACTTTTGTCTGGCATTTTTATCGTGCTAAGCATTATCAGTAATTTAGAGATGATTTAATATATATGGAATGATAGGTGTCGGATGTGCATACTTAATGCCCTATGCCAGGTCATTAGGTATGCACAATTCTTGATATTTGTGGGTGTCCTAGAACCAATTCTATGTGGGTCCCCAGGGACAATTGCTACACATGTATGTATATATGGTTGCAGGAGAAGAGAGAACCAGACAGACATACTCATTTTCCCTTGGACTGAGTTTGAAAATTGAGAAGTCTGAGGAGGATAAAGGCAAAAATATTCCAGTCCTAAATGGCCACGCTCCCACTAAGCAGACTTACCAAGCTTGTCTTCTCTTCCTCTGCTCCCACCGCAGTCCAGCCCCAGATCTGCATCTTTGCAACCCAGAAGAGCTGCCCAGCCCCATCCTCTTGCAAGGTGGTAGACCTACTGCTTTCCTGGCTTTGGTAGCTGCTCATTTCATGTGATGACTGACTATGGCTCAGCACTACAGACCATGCCCCGCCCCCGGGGGAGGCAGACTGTGGGAGCCAGCCGAGAAAAATGTGTGTCCATGACGGGCAATCAGGAAAGGATGCTGATCCTAGTGTTGATCCACGGGGCTCGGTGTTTTGGGGTAAGGGGAATCTCTAAGTGAAGTCTATGGATTAAAACGGAGCCAACTACAGGAGTCCTAGGTTCTACCTGGCAGATCCTGTGTCATGACAGACAGGCAGAGAATGGAGTGAGAGTTGACAAGAATGGAGGAACAGCTTGCAGTCACCTTGGAACAGACACAGAATTGCAGCTGCGGTCTGGGGACGGGGAGGGAAGAAAGCTAGTGACATCAAATAGTTAGCTATCAAGAGCCAGTTGTGAAGGTAGATTAGAAGTGATTTCCTGTGGTTTTATTTATATATGCATTTATTTACTTCGTGATTTCTCAATCACCATGACAGGTATAAAGGATGACTGAGAAATCATGAAGTAAAATAGACAAAGAGAACTGGCAAAGAATTAGCACCCAAAATAAGGAAGTGTGCTATTGGAAACAAATGGAATATTTTGCTGTTAGAAAAATCCAAAAAGAAACGATTATAATGATCATATAAATGTGAGTGCTGATATTAATTACAGGAATAAAATTTAGTTAAAGTATATTATTGGAGCTAGTAATCTTTTCAGAGCTTATTTTTTTTTTACTTTTGTTGTGCTGGTCTTGGGGCTTGAACTTAGGGCCTGGGCATTGTTCCTGAGCTTTCTGAGCACTACTACTTGAATCACAGTACCACTTCCAGCTTTTTTAGTGCTTAGTTAGAAATAAGAGTCTCACAGACTTTTCTTCCCAGGTTGGCTTCAAAGTGTGATCCTCAGATCTCAGCCTCCTGAGCAGCTAGGATTATAGGCATAAGCTAATAGCACCTGGACATTTTTAGACTTTTATACAGTTTATCTTTACAGTCACAGTGTATCTCAATTCACACTGGCCACATTTTAAATCTTCAAGACACAGAAGTGGCTAGTGGTTATAGAACTGGACAGTGTCACTACAGTTATAGTTGATTTGAAAAACAATGCAGGTCATTGTATTTGTTAAATCACAAGAAGAGTCAACATTCAGCATGAGCTTAAATGATGAAATATCTTTATCTGTCTCTATCCCTACAGTAAACTTTTTTTAATAATCATCTTTACTATTGCTGTCACTATCACTATCATCTTCGCTTTTAAAGCTGAGCCCTTGAAACATACCAGGCAGGCACAGAGTTAAGTCTACTCAGGTTAGAGCATCATCGATACCTTCATGTCACAGGTAGGGTGACAGGCTAAAGGAGGTCACATGTCTTTCCTGAGGTCCCATAGCTGACTGATAGCACAACTGAATTCAAATCCACTTCTCCCTCTGTGGAGCACTTAAATTCTCAATGAGCGAGAAGTGATAGAATTAGGCAGTTAGAAAACCTGCAAAGTGGAGGATCATTGGATAAAAGTGTTAGAAAACCAGACTGGATACTGGTGGCTTATGCCTACAACCTTAGCTACATGAATCACTAAGAACGGCTTGAGGCTAGCCTTGGTAAAATGTTTGCCAGCCTCCCTCTCACCCATAGCTGGAAGAATGATGTTGCCTGCCATATTAAGCCATGTTAGGCTGAGATTGTGAGGATATCGGTTCCTGGCCATTCCAGACAGGAAAATCCAGCAGACTCCATGTCAATGGTGGGAAAGTAGGCGTGGTGATTGGTGATACATGTGCATCAGCCCTGCAGGGATGGGAAACCTAAGATAGGCCGATGCCAATCCAGGCACATAGCAAGATGCCATCTTTAAAACAACAGCAGCAGCCAAACAAGCTGGAAGAATCTGTGGCAAGCATGAAGCCCCAAGTTCAAACCCCACTACAGCAAAATAATAATAATAAACCCTATTTGAAAACTGAAAATTTCGGCAAATTTATACTATTTAATCAACAAGTAGTTGAATAATTCCCAATTTGGGGGTATTTCTTTATTACCAAACCCACGGAATTTGGTTTTGCTTTGCTTTGGCAGTACTTAAGTTTGAGCTCAAGGTCTCATGTGTGCTTGATTTGCTTTTAGGCTGGCACTCAAGTTCTTGAGCCATACTCCCAGGCCTGTTTTGTGCTGATGATTTTAGAGATAGAGTCTACTGAATTTTCTGCCTGGCTGGTCTCAAACCACATATTCTTCATATGTCAGCCTAGGATTGCTATCATGAGCCAATGCTGCCCAGTTTGGTGTTTCTATGTTTTATTACTTTTTGTTTGTTTGTTTTGGGGTGTTTGTATGTATGTGTTTATTTTTTCTAATTTTTTTTAAAATATATTTTTATTATCAAACTGAATTACAGAGAGGTTACAGTTTCATACATTAGGCATTGGATACATTTCTTGTACTGTTACCTTGTCCCTCATTCCCCCCTCCCCCTCCCTCTTTCCCTTCCCCCTCCACCCCACAAGATGTTCAGTTGTTCAGTTCATTTTCATCATACAGTTTGTAAGTATTGCTTTTGTAGTTGTTTGTCTTTTTTTTTTACCCTGTGTCTCTCTATTTTGGTATTCCCTTCCAATTTCCTGGTTCTAATACCAGTATACACGGTTTCTAGTATACTCAGATAAGATACAGAGATAGTGTAGGTACAACCACAGGAAGGTGATACAGGAATATCATCAATAATAGAGGCTACAGTTACATATGGCACATCGAAAGTATTTACAACTGTGATATAACAATCGTTTCCATAACATGGAGTTCATTTCACTTAGCATTATCTTATGTATTCATAAGGGTATAGCTATTGGGCTCCTGTGATCCTCTGCTGTAACTTGCCTAAACCTGTGCTAATTATTCCCTATAAGGGAGACCATAGAGTCCATGTTTCTTTGGGTCTGGCTCACTTCACTTAGTATAATTTTTTCCAAGTCCTTCCATTTCCTTACAAATGGGGCAATGTCATTCTTTCTGCTAGAGGCATAAAATTCCATTGTGTATATGTACCACATTTTCCTGATCCATTCATCTACTGAGAGGCATCAGGGGCTAGTTCCAGATTTTAGCTATGACAAATTGTGCTGCGATGAACATTGTTGTGCTGGTAGCTTTAGTGTGATTATGTTTGTGGTCTTTTGGGTAGATACCCAAAAGTGGGGCTGCTGGGTCATAGGGGAGTTCTATGTTTAGCCTTCTGAGGAATCTCCATACTGCTTGCTAGAGTGGCTGAACCAGTTTACATTCCCACCAACAATGAAGTAGGGTTGTGTTTATTTTAAAGATTATCCTAGCCAAGTTCAACCCAAGCCAATAAAGTGCAAAGAAAAATTTGAAACGAAAAATTCAGTTCCTATCTCAACTCAATTGATGTGGATGAGGCCTTAGGTCCATGTTATCAATAGTGTTTAAATCAGGGTAAATCATGTGTCAGCTGCGCAGGGCTTTTCTGCTTTCAATCTTGTTCAACTGTCCCCTCCATCCAGGTGCTGGGTGCCCAGCACTGATCTGAGGATCCCGATTTGAAGCCAGCCCAAGCAGAAATGTCCATGTGACTTTTATCTCCAAATAACAACAAAAAGCCAGGAGTGGAGCTGTGATTCAAATGGCAAGCGGCAATGAGCACAAAAAAGCTCAAGCCCAGGGGGCTGGGAAGATGGCCTAGTGGTAAAGTGTTTGTCTTGTATACATGAAGCCCTGGGTTCGATTCCTCAGCACACCATATATAGAAAAAGCCTGAAGTGGCGCTGTGGCTCAAGTGGCAGAGTGCTAGCCTAGCCCTGAGCAAAAGGAAGCCAGGGACAGTGCTTAGGCCCTGAGTTCAAGCCTCATGACTGAAAAAAAAAACCACAAAAAAGCTCAAGGACAGCACTCAGGCCCTGAGATCAAGCCCAGGACCAGCAAAGGAAAACAATTATACTAGTAGCAAAATGTTACCACTAGTGCCAATAATAGGGTAAACTTCTCTATTGAAATTATAATTACTAACCAAAATTAATTGTATAAATGGCTAGTACTCATTGTAATACTTTATACATGAAAATACTGTGCATGAATTCTCTGAATTCCCTCTAATTATCTTCTTTACTGCTCTCCTATTTTCTTCCTTTCTCTGGCCCCTTACTTCCTACTACTTACTTTTCTACTTTCAACTCGGTCATTTTTTTCTCTTAATTTTGAATTCGAGGAAACTTGCAAGACTTGTCTGAGTCTGGCTCATTTTGCTTCACAGTTCTACCCGTTTTCTTCCAAATGAGAGAGTATTTCATTCCTCTTCTTGGCTGACTAGTACTCCTTTGGGGTTTTGTGTATATGTTACATTTTATTTATCCATCTGTTTATAGCCACTTAGGGTCAATTCCAAATATTAGTTATTTTAAACAGTGCTGCTATAATCATGGCTATTTTGTATGATGAACTAATTGTCTAATACATACTGAATTATTGGATGACTGTAAAGCTATAGTAAATTCTTTTTTTTTCTCCTTCCTCTTCTGTTTTTTTTTTTCTCTTGCTTGCTTGCTATTTTTTCTTTATTTTTTTTTGCATAGTAAAAGATCTCCTTTAAAATATGAGGATTTACTATTCTAGATTAAATAAGCTTTAAATAACTAGAAAATATGTATTTAGAAGCTATACATTTTAACTATTCATACCTGAGCGTGCGTTCTTTCCTGAGGAGCTATACCCATTTCAGCTGGTAAATTACTTAAACACTGTTCACATGCTATTTGTTTAGGACAGAGTGGAAGAAATGTTACCTCCACGTGCACTGCTTCCACAGTTCAAATACCATTTTCACAGAGAAGCCATCCCTAAGAGCCTCTTTAACATCTCCTAGGCCTCTACACATCTCCTTTATTGCTGCTTTCCAAGTTCTAATTAAATGACTTTTCTCTCAATAGCTCTTTACTCAAGGTCTCTGAAATCAGGCTGATTGTAGGAATGATTGATACAGGACCGTACACTGAGTATCAAGCAAAGTGTTGTAGCAGAGGAGAAATGAATATTTATTGCATGAATACATTTCTGCCCACTAGATATAGCAAACAAATCCCTTCTAATATGAAACCTAAGACATATATCACTCACCTGGGAAAACAAACAAACGAACAAAACTGTCTTTGTATCTTCCAGTGAGTAGCAATAGCAATTCCTGTAAAGAACTAGTAAAATGCACACACAGGCCTCTTCCCCTGAGACCCCAGTACTTTGCATGGTCACCAGTCCATGGCAGACTTGAGATGTTCTAGGGTTTATTATTTTCATGTGGAGGTGATGGTAGTCTTATCACCATGCTTGTTTTTGCTCAAAAACAAAGCTCTCCTAGCATGATTGTGGCTATCATGTAGGCTTCTTCATTCTCAATTAAACAGCTTGGCTTTAAGAACAAAGTGTAAATAGCTCCTTGCTTTTCTGGAGCTTAAATGTACAGGGCTCTGGACAGCCTATTAGGAAGTAGAAATGATTGCTTAAGATACTTTTGAAAATGTGCCAGCTCTATTTTTTTTTTCCTGGTCTAGTACAGATTAGCAGTGCCACAGCAAAATAACAGATGATTGAATGTCCAGGCCCATTTGTGGTCACAGCCTTCAATCAAAAAGCACATTCTTTAGTCTGATCTAACATGAGGCAAAAATAATTGTGTTTTCGCCAGTTGGAGAACTATTTGGGAAACAGATGATAAAGACCAAAATTTGGCCTTCAGAAATTCAGAAATTTTGCATGTTTTCTGAAAGACACAAACATAGTAGAGGACGATTAGCTTTTTGGTTTTTCTTTCCCCTCATTTATCTATACAGACATCCTTATTAAGAAAAACAGGAGCTTCACACGTGAGCCAGAGAAAAAGCAATGAGTAAAGCAAGGCAGAAGCGGGCTAACAAGTGTGTGGGAACACAACAGTTGATGAAAATAACATTCAAGTGTGCACACCTGCCCAGCCACCTCTCACACGCATTCTATTGGGTATCATCAAGAGCCTTAATTGCAGTTGTAAAGTCGGATTTCCTATTGGATACTCCGTGCTTCCTGGAATGCTTTAGTTCATTGCTTCTGACTCACTCTCTTTTCCACCGTGGAGGGGACTGTCTTCTATGCAGAATTTTCTGGGTCTTTCCGAAGCCTAATTCAGCACAATAGCCCTGTGGGCAGGGAAGGAGAGACAAGTACACATTAAAGTGTGGTGTTTTTTTTTTTGTTGTTGTTGTTTTTGCCAGTTCTGGGCCTTGAACTCAGGGCCTGAGCACTGTCCCTGGCTTCTTTTTGCTCAAGGCTAGCACTCTGCCACTTGAGCCACAGCGCCACTTCTGGCCATTTTCTATATATGTGGTGCTGAGGAATCGAACCCAGGGCTTCATGTATACAAGGTAAGCACTCTTGTCACTAGGCCATATTCCCAGCCCCCTCAAGGTGTTCTTTACATTGACTTGTGGCATTGATCTGGGTGGAAGGAGACACTGCCTCTAGTGTGCTATCTATCTAATGGAAAGAGGGCATTCATTGAATAGATTAAATGCAAACAGTCTGCCATCCCAACTTCCTACACCTGCCTAAACTAGAGCAAGCAATGTTGTGGTCTCTCCTTGAGTAATTGGACAGTAGAATAAAAAACAAAAACCAGAAATTTGTTCTGTACTTGACTGGCAAATGAATATTTAAGAATGCATGTATCCAGTGATGTGTAATCTTGGTAACACAATAAATTATACAAAAAGAAGTATATTCTGAGGACTAATTGACTTTCTGTAAAAAAAAAAAATATTTTATCAATTGTATGCTAACCAATTTGCACCAGCTAAGTACATTCAAATGTGTTTTCAGTGTTCATGCCTGAGCACCAATTGGAGCAGGTTGGGACCTGGACTAATTTTGAGAGGCCGTTGCTGTTTCATTGGCTTGTGAAAACACAGATTGGCTCGAAGGCCTCACAGTGTGCAGTGCGGCCCTTGGGTGGCCCTGCTGAATTTCAGGTAGCTGGGCCATCTTCGTGAGCACTCACTGGCAGGTGACACTAGGGATAGGCTCATTTCTGCTTGTCCTCCTCATCCACTTGGGCTTTATATAATTAGACTTGGAGTTGTTTTCCTCAAACCCCCACAGTTTGACTCAGAGAATAACATTTAGAAGACTTATATCAGCCAAAGGAAGATAGAAGGTTTACGTTACTTTTCTCTTTGAGAAAATGAACACCATGCAGTGGAAATCAGCAGGATTCGGAATCTGGCTCAAATGGTTTTGAATCATGGCTTTATTATTTAATGTCTGCACTAGGGTAAGCAATTGCCTTAGCTTTTCTCAGTCTCATCTTCTTCATGTAGCAGTGCGGAGCTCACCTGCCTTTCCAGGGAGGTTGTAGGAATTACTTCTCATTCTGTAGGTTTGCTGGCATCCTTGTAGGTGGCCCCAAATCAGCAACTCCCGTTTCCCTGATGGCACTGGACAAAATGGGGTTTACTTAAATTCAAACCCCTTCTAAATGGCTGTGAGAAACTGCAGGCACTCCTAGATTTAGACTTGTGTAAGAAAATATAATTAAGGCAAAGATCTTTATTTTCCATTTAAGCCTTTTAAAGTTAGAAAAACCATCGCCATTCCTGAGGATCTGTAAATAGGACCAGAGAAGGAAAACACTGACTTGACGCTGCATCAAACTTTAAAACTGAAGATGTAGATTTACTAAATGGACTCTCTTTTATCCACCTTCTAATGGCAGAGAGAAATGTGAGCGGTTGGCACATTTTCATCCCTAGAAAGGGCGTGTGCTGTATAAACAAATTATAAGGAAATTATCAGATGACTCTGGACAGAACACCGAGCTTTAAAATTTTGCCCCACCTGGAAACTGCTTTCTCGGGGTCTGGCTCTAGGTACTTTAGTTTTTTGTTTTGTCAATTAACCTCAGATTTTTCTCCAGAGTTGCCTGGCATGGAAAGCTACTGTGAGGATTAAGAGAAGTCAAGGGTATAACAATGTTTCCCAAAACCAAAGTCTTGCAGAACATAACATGTTGTTTGGAATAGGTTCCCTTCCAAACTCATCTCCTCTATCACTTTCCTGATCTCTCTTGCCTCTTAAAACAATCTCCAGAATTTTCTGTTTCAGTTCTATTTCAATACAATATATGTGTGCATATTTCAATACTATTAACTATGTATGTATGTATGTACCTATCAATCTATCTATCATCTATCTATCATTTATAGTACTTCAACCATTTTCACCCTCCTTCCTCCCTATCCTGCCTCCCCTCCTTGAACAGGGCCTGTTTTACATTCCTGTTCTTGTTGTGGTTGTTATTGTTGTTGCGTTTGTGAGTATACACGTGTGTGCACATGCATTCTGGATCTGTGTCTTGAATAAAGGGCCTCACACTCTGCTTTTGGTCTTTTGCTGGTTAATTGGAGGTGAGAGTCTCATGGACTTTCCCACCTGGGCTGGCTTTGAACTAGGATCTGCAGATCTCCTCCTCCTGAGTGGTAACGATTACAGGCATGAGCCACCAGCACCTGGCTCCTTTTGATCACTTTTAAAAGTGTCTGTTGTTCAAAGTAGCCTATCACTCATTTTGCACATGCTTAAATTGTACTTTGATAAGATGAACTACTACTATTAACCTCTCATTCCCTATTCTTTCTGTCCCTATAATTTAGCAGCTTTCAGTGAGTTTCCTTATGCTGTCTTCATTCACAGATGCAGTGAATTTCAATGTTACTCATCCTTTTTTTTCCTGTTTTCTCCAATCCCAGCAAACAGTCCCACAATTATAAACATGTTCTGTATATACATGTATATGATCGTGTCCGCACTTGAGTATATGTTTAACTTTTAGGAATAGCTTCCAGATGTGAGAGAAAACATGCAGTGTTTGTCCCTCTGAAACCATCCAGGTTTTCTTGTGTGACTCCAGCTCTGTATGGACCTCAGCTTTATTCTGGGTTCTACTCCTTACCGATGCTGTGACCACCACAAAATGACAGACACCTTCTAAGCCAGTCTTTATCCATCCTTCAGAACATGGAGCTACTGGGATCAAATGAAATGTATTTGACACACACTTGGGGTGTTCAGTGGAAGGAGCTCCATCATTGCTGGTTGTGTTAGTGCTTGGTTCAGGGGAAGAATGCCTTGGCCCCAAACAGAAGTTTAAAAGAGAAGTGCAGTACTAGTATGGAAGCCTGATATCCAACTGAAATCCCCTGGCCTTTAATGAATGTCTGTTCATGGACAGTGTGCAAGTTTTAAATATCAGTCTGGAATGAACAGTTAGGATGGACAGGGGGATGAAAATGATCGATAGAAATGACAGAATGGGGGCTGGGGATATAGCCTAGTGGCAGGAGTGCCTGCCTCGGATACACGAGGCCCTAGGTTCGATTCCCCAGCACCACATATACAGAAAACGGCCAGAAGCGGCGCTGTGGCTCAAGTGGCGGAGTGCTAGCCTTGAGCGGGAAGAAGCCAGGGACAGTGCTCAGGCCCTGAGTCCAAGGCCCAGGACTGGCCAAAAAAAAAAAAAAAAAAGAAATGACAGAATGGTATGTTTCTGCAACTGTGTTAGGTACTTCACAGAACTGAATCTTACAACGATGAGATGGAAAGTATAAGAAAAATGAGGCACGTGGCACGTGGCTTGTCCAAGTTCATGTCTGTAATGCTTCGTGGTAGGATGTGAACCCAGAAGACTGACTTGAGAGAGTATGCCTCATCTCTCAGGAATGGGAGAAAAGAAGTTTAGAAATGTGATTCAGAGTTTGAGAAGATTACAAAGATTCCAAAAGTACAGGGAAAATTGTGCCAGAGAAGAGAATTTCAAAGCTTAATCACAGTACAAAGCATTCAGAAGTGTGGAAAAAAATGTTCCCAAGGAGAAGAAAATTTTCATCACATTTCAAATATTTAAGCCGCAAAGAAAATGTCCTCAGTCCTAAAATGAGCACAAGAAAAAGTTGCTAGAAAAATGTAGGTGGCCCTGTCCTCAGCTGTGTGAGAGATGGAGTTGTGAGCATCTGACAATGACTTCAAAGCCGCTGTTAACTCCTAAGACATACTGCCCGATATGCCAACCATTCTTGACTTCTTGTAAAACTGAGAAAATGAGCCCCTCCCCTCCCCCCTGCAATTCATCTGTGTGTCTCTCTTTGCCACGTGGCTGTGTTAAGTCTGTCCCTCCCTCCCTCCCTTCCTTCCTTCCTTTTTTTGTTGTTGCTTTTGTCCATCCTGGGGCTTGAACTCTTGGTCTAGATGCTGTCCCTGAGCTCTTTTGCTCAAGGCTTGTGCTTTACCACTTGAGCTACAGTGTCACTTCCGGTTTTCTGGTGGTTAATTGGAGATAACAGTCTTATGGACTTTCCTGCCCAGGCTGGCTTTGAACCTCAATCCTTAGATCTCAGCCTCCTGAATAGCTAATATTATAGGCCTGAGCCACTGACACCAGAGAAATCCTTATTTCGATAGCAAACCACCAAACATTGTAATTCTAAATATATTGACAGAGGATTTTGTTAACTGTATTGCCTTTAGCCACCATGTGTGACCTAATACGCATTAATTCGTCCATTCCATTAGTTTTACAAATGGAATACTTAAAATTTATCATGTTTTAGGGATTTATCCTGGATGAGTAGTATTAGAACTACAATCTGTTTCCTGAACTCAAGTACCATGTTTTCTAAGTTCTTTGCAACAAGTTTCCTGCCAAATAACTAGTATATGATGAAAATACAGGAAGAAGGGAGTGAGTTTACAAATAAAGATTGACCCATGCTCCTCACTAGGTTCCTGTTGAAGAAGAAAGACAGTGTGCCCATATGACATTTCAGAACTCACCTTAATGGGGCCTGGTCAGGAGCAGAATGGGCCCCACACATTTTCCTCAATAGGAAGGGAAGTCTCAAGTGTTCTCCCTGTGATTTCCATTTTATCTCTCATCAGACTTGTGTTTTCAAGGACTTTCTACTCTGCTGGAATTGTAACCTGTCTACAGTTAACTTCTTTATCCCTCACATGACTCTTGATATAGAATATGCTCTCAATAACTTTCTAATGAATGAAATGAATGTACATAAAAGCAAAATAAAATGGGACCACAGAAGTGATGGCTAATTACATATGAATTTCAAACATACTGGCCAAAGCAAAGCCAATTAGGGAAAACTTGATTAACTTGTCAAGTCTCTACGAACATTCAGCGGCAGGAGGCCTTGTCACTTCCGTTAATCCAGAGCCCTGCCTTTAGGCCAATCTATAGATGAATTATCTCTGACAAGTAACAGTCTGGCTTATTTTTAACCTGGAAGGATTTTTAACCTTTTGGTAAATTTAGAAAATATTCATTGCAAATCACTCATCAGAAAATGAAGACCTTGGGAATTTTAGAGAAAGGCTGGTTTCAGCTTGTGTTTGTCTCTCAAATTCTGGGTGTGACAGCCTTAAAGGTCCAGGGACTGTGTTACAGGGAGGCTTCAGTGGAGGGACAGGACTATTGTACAATGTCATTTTTATTTAATCTACTTTGGTTTACTGTTCAAATGGTCTGTAAGAGATTTTCTCCTCCGTGTGCAGTTGCTCGTTTATTTCTTCCTACCTCTTGATTCTATCCTCTCTCCCTCTTTTCTTTCCTGTCCTTTCTTCCTCCTTCCTTCCTTCCTTCCTTCCTCCCTTCCTTCCTCCCTTCCTTCCTCCCTTCCTTCCTCCCTTCCTTCCTCCCTTCCTTCCTCCCTTCCTTCCTCCCTTCCTCCCTTCCTCCCTTCCTCCCTTCCTCCCTTCTTCCCTTCTTCCCTTCCTCCCTTCCTCCCTTCCTCCCTTCCTCCCTCCTTCCCTCCCTCCCCGTCCTCCCTCCTTCCCTCCTCCTTCCTTCCTTCCTTCCTTCCTTCCTTCCTTCCTTCCTCCTTTCCTTCTTTCTCTTTCATTCTTTTCCTCTCTATTTTATTCAATTATGATTCTACATCCTAATGTTATTTTAGCCTGTCTTATTATTTATGCCATTTTCCCTAGTAAAGCCTAGAGTGGAGGAAGCACATACCTGCATTCTGACAGCCTCCTCCCCTGCGCAACACACACACACACACACACACACACACACACACACGGGTGTATAATACTCCCACAGTGTTTTGTCTATGCCTTGCAATCAGAAAAGTGTCCGTAGAGCATTTACTATGGAAATAATGAGGAAGAAGCGCTTGGGAATAATACACGCAGATATTATACATATTCAGCTCATAAACATGTGGTCAAGAATTTCATCCCTCCATTTGAATCAATATAATTTACACAGTGAAATTAACTTTCCAAGGTTCCTAAGACCTAAGTAAAAGTCTATTAAATGATTTATCCACAAAGCTGTGTTTAGTGTCGCCATTCCCATGTTAAGAGCCTTAACATTAAACTCAATGTACTCTGAACATTTAAATGAACTTCTTAAATGAAGTTTCTTAAAATGAACATTTAATTATCCACCCAAAAGCCAGAGGTAACCTGTGATTCAAGTGGAAGATCACCCGGCTTGAGCACAAATGTTAAGGGACAGTGCCCAGGCACTGAGCTCAGCTGAGTTCATGCCCCAGTGCTTGAGCAAACACACTCACTGGGAATACACATTATTTTGATAAAAATTACATATTAATTTTAGAAGACAAATGAAATTATTCTGAATATCATTAGTCACCCCAAAACTGCAAATTAAAACTGCAATGAGTTATCACTGCACACCTGTTAGAATAGCATTAGCATATAAACAGGAACTAAGTGTTGTTAAGAAGGTGGAACATTCTGAACCTCTGTGCATTCTTGCTAGGAGTAGAATTGATTTGGTCAGTATGGAAAACAATAGGAAAGTTCCTCATAGAAATTATTTCATCCAACAAACCTATTTCAAAATATTTATTCAAAAGAATTGAAAAGAGGATCTGGAGATTTGTTTGCAATCTCATGTGCTTTGAGCATTATTTATGAGGTCCAAGGGGAATAAACTAACTGTCCACCAGTGAAGAGATAAATAAATTACAAATACATATTGTATATGTATATATATGGCTTATACATGCACATACATGTATGTGTATATACATATATGTATGTACTCATACATATATGTGTATGCACATGCACATGTGTATGTGTATATATATGGAAGGAAGAATGATGGAAGGGGCGGTATTGATCAAGTTGAATTGTACATGGACAACCTGACTTATAGAATTGTATCCTTTATTCAGCTTTTGCTGCAATATAGTTGAAGAGATGAACCTTCAGGAAGTTGTACTAAGTAGAGGAAGCCTAATGTGCTGTATGTGTTTGTGTATAAGAGGCATGTAAAGTAATTAGACTCAGAAACAAACTAGGGTAGTGGTTGCCAACTGCTTTAGGGAAAGCAATCAACAGATTAAAAAGTTTTAATCCTGTAGACTGAATGAGTTTTTGAGATTTGTTATGTAAATTTGCCTATAGAAACAATACTGCTTATACATTTAGAAATTTGAGAGAGCAGATCTCATGTGTCTTATTTTTTAACTACAATTTTACAAATTGAAAGAAGAAACTTGCTACAGAAAGTAATACTTTTTTTTGTCTTAACATGGAAGTTTGATTGGTAGAGAGGTATAGTTGGTACCTACAGACCTTTCTGTTTTCTAGCTCACACTAACCTGTCCTGAAATAACTGTGTCTTCTAGACCATGTGACTAAGTGATAAAATGTGGTTGTCACAGCTGAAGTTGGGGATTCTCTTCCTGCTTTAGCACTGATTGGTTATTTACTTGAGGAAACAGTGTTTATACTACCTACCTGTAAAGAAAGACACTAAAAACAAAGAAAAAACACAGCTGTCAGGAAGTACAGATTTTATGAATCAATATCTCTCCAAAATAAATAGCAGGTGTCATGACCTGTTGTGTGTTTCTTCAGAAACAGTACGGTATGGGTCTCCCTCTCACGCACACTAAATGTCCCATGAGCACCATGGTTATGAGAACATATTAGTTTTAATTTTTTTAATAAAATGCTCATTTATTCATTTTCACTTGAGAGGAAGAACACAGACCTGAACTGTATTGCTATGATTGCTATAAGACACTTTGGTCTTCTTCTTGCTTGATTTATTTTAATGAATATTAAGTAGTTACTTTACTCGAGTTCAGAGGAGGCGAATGCAAACAAGAGAACCTTTTCCTGCTCTATTAGTGATTACTTGCATTCTCTTTGGAGGAGAAGGGCACAGGGCAGACTACAGTTCTTGTTTCAAATACAATTTTGTTAGTGCTGTAGTAGAAGTACAGGCGTTAAGTTAGTGATTGATGGCGAGATGTCACGATCTACCCCGGCCAGGGGGCCAATATCAGGCATGGAATGCTTTCAGGCAAAGGTGAAATGTGGAGTTGAGCTCCAGAGGGCAGCCTGGACTCTGGGTTTCTGAGTTCAAGAGTCTTAGAGATGGCGATTTTCTTGAGAGCAAAGTCACAGAGACTGGATTGAGACCTGTGTTGAAAAATGAGCCCACTTCCCTTCTTAGATTATATCAGGGGCTGGGGAGTTGCCTTTTAATGTAGCCTGCAGAAAAATGAATTCTGTGCAAGTGTGGAGTGGGGAAGGAGCACCCTCAGGTTCCATGGCCACCAGGGGAGGGGTGCAGGTATTCAATGCCTGTGTGATTGACACGGAGAGGACGCATGGGCAGAATGGTGAGGATAGCAGCAGCCAGATCACATGGACAAGGCATGAGTCAGGACCACGCGTGCCACCCGGATAGGGGCGGGTGGGTGAGAGGTGATTGACAGATGTCAGACAGGGTGCAACTGAGCACAGTTGAATTTTAGGAATCGCTCTGATTCCGTGCGACCAGAACTGGCACCAGGACGGATGCCAAGTCACCATTAGGAGAAGGTTTTACTTGCTTCCACTAGGGTGGTCATCATGGCGGGTGAGTGTGCAAGCTATTACAGATGGGCACCCGGATCCTAGAGCGCGTGGCCTGATGCGGTGAGGGAGACCTTAGTTTCATTTTGAAGGATGAGAAGGAGTTTCTTGTAGCAACATAATTTAGCACTTAGATTCAATTGCTCAAAAATGCAAATGATACATGGTGATTACCTTTTTGTGTTGAACTAGGGTTCCTTTCAGAATCTCTAAGAAATGTCACATAATTAGTGTCTCTGATTTCTGTAATAGTGTTACTAAGTGCCTTAGAATATAATAATTCTAGATTTCCTGAAAATTATTTTGTAATTGAGTCTTTTCACTAACTCAGATGAACTCTTTCCCCATCAACCTCTACATAGAGTCAAGGCTGTTTGTAACAATTTGGGACATGTAAACATTTTTTCTTTTATTCTTCATTAAATGGTAAATATCTGTCTTTTCACACTGAATTCCTGCTTCTTTTTGTCCCAGGGAATTTATTATTGAAGCCAATTGCTTAAGTACTTCGGAAATAATTTTAGATTTAAAATTAGTATTTTAATTATTCTTAACTCTCTCTTTTCAAAAGGTAAATGTTGTGAAATTCTAGGCCAAATCGATGTAAGAGAGTGTCAATGTGTTAGCAATTATAAAAGCTCTAATTTTAATTGTTTCCAATGAAGAGAAATTGCGTCTAAGGAATAATACCATTCTCTGATTATTTACCAGTTAACCACAGTTGTGGCTGCTAAAAGACTTCTGTTCTTTCCGCCATCCTTTAATATTACCTTGCTCTTCTTTGCAATTCGCATTATTTAAAATTTCTGTATGGATAAAAGGTTTTAAGGACATTTTATCTGGACAAAAATAGTATGTAGTGTTTAAGGAAGTACAATCTAGAGATTCATCTTGGCTATTTATTTTTATTATACAAATCAAGCCAGAATATTAGCTTTGCAGTCTCATTTGAGAACTAGTGGTTGCTCTGTAGAGTAACTGCCAGGTCAAAGAGAGTTCAAAAAGATGTATCTTATCTGGGCAGTGCCCTGTGTGCCATCTGCCCATGTTAAATCACAATGATGAGTAGAATGTGCACTGTGCATCATTAATTTCTGTTTTTCTAGAATCTCATGACATCTCATGGTTATTGAAATTGTCCAATTAGAGTTGATTAAATTGGATTATGGTTAGTGGGTCTGTCTCCTGGTACGGAGGGCTGGTTGGATGTACTCATCTGTTTCAGTGGTCTATCTTCAGACTGAGAAGGGCACATGTTCTGTTTGTAAAGAAAAATCTTGGAGGGAAGGTGAAGATAGAAAGTTGGAATGAGCTAACTGAAGTAATTATTTCTGTATCATCTCTTCATAAGCAACGTGAACATTTATTACAGTCTTCAATATCTTTGGAAGAAAGTCACATTGGTTAGGCAGCATAAGACATTTGCGAAGAAATGACCTGCTGTGGTTATGGTAAGAGAAATTCCACGGCCTGTGTAATGGGAAGAAAGAGCTCATTTCAAGGAACCCATTCATAACAGATGGGAGTTCCTGTGAAGATGTGTAATAGCTTGCAGAGTGCCCAGTCCGGGCACTTTCTGTCCTCCGGCCTACTGTACGTATCGTGACCAAGTTGTGATCGAGGCCCACTGACTCACTTGTATGCAGATTGATTCCTATACTTGAGAGGCAAATGGATGAGAATGGGCATGAGCTCCCTCAATATGCCAATGAGCCTTTGAGCAATATCTGCCTGAGATACCAGAGAAGCGTTGATGTTCAGAGAAGATTAAGGAGCACCAAACATCTGTTCCTGTCGTCCCCATTTAGGAAGGATGGTATTGCCATGTCACGTCAAGTCCTACTGTAGAGCTCTGCATCCAGGTGACAAGTGTGAGGTTTCCTAGCACATTATCTAACCCCACAGTTCTTTCTAGCATTATCTCTTGAACCATAAAAAGGAGTCCGGGAGGAAAATGGAAGGGAGGAAGGAAGATTTTCTGTCTTCTGGTGGAGTCCTCTATGGTGATCTATTTACCTCTATGTAACTCTCTTCAAGTATTCATCTTGACTCCTTGGCTCTCTCTCAGTAGGAAAAAAAATTATGCCATTTTTTTTCTGCCCAGTATCAAGCCTGCATAATTTTGACCATTAAAGAAAAAAAAAGCACCATCTTAAAACAAGCAGTGAAGTTAATAAGAAAGGAATAGTTTGTATTTAGGGAGAAATGCTGAATGAATTATTGTGATAAAAAGTTTTCAGTCACCTCCTTCATTCCCTATGTTTTCTCCACCATTTGTACATCTATTAAGTATACATTTATTACCCTCAAAAATGTATCCCCCCCCAAAAAAAATAATTTCCTATGATGTATAGGTCAGTATTTTAGGTACTTGAGGGGAAAAGGGTCAGTAACCTAGGTAAATTTAAATTTTGCCCTTTAAATGTATGTATCTGAGCCATTATTCTTCAGCAAAGCATGCTAAGTGCTTTCCCTACCCCTTGAAAGTGTCTGGATCATTTTGAAGAGCCATGTGGAGAGAGACATTTCTTCTCATTCTTTTGGGATTTTAAAACCTAACAGGGATTTGTAGATGTTGCCCCAATGTTGAAAAATAGAACATGATACTGACCTTTAACCGTTCAAGAAGTGCCTTGTTAAACTGAGGCTGGAATGAGGTGTGTTCTCTCCCAGTCTCTGCTCAGTCCACTGAGAGAACAGATCTGATGATCCTGGACTGTCTGTAGTTAAAGTAATTATATTATAGGATTACATCATCTCTGTCCTTGCATGGAAGGCAACTTATTTTTCAATCAACCCAACCTTATTTCTTGGGTATTTGTGATAAGAAGACATGTAAGCAATGTATCCAGAAAGAACAAAAATTCTAAGTGTGGTGGTCCTGAGCCTCTCCCTTTGCTTAGTGGATTCAGACGGCTTGCAAAAATAAATAAATAAATAAAGCAATCCTTTGCTCTTTGGAAGGCAGTTGCTTTCAGTTGGATAGATTTCACTCATTTTCCCAGGGCAAGATTTTGAACATTCTGTCTTTGGAAACCAAAAGACTACATGGCAGAATTGGCTACATCTTTCACTTTAAAATGCAGACTTTCTTTGTGGTTAATGTATTTGTTGTGGTTAAGTATTTGAAAGGAAATCCTCACAATAATTTGGGGTAAGGAAAAAGACTATTTTAAAATAAGCTAACCCATTAGTTTTTGACTTTAGAATTGTCCTTCTTTTGAATGAGAAACGATTCATAACTGTTCGTAAGAATATATGTTTGCATGCTGAAAGGAAATTATTTCAAATAGGGTTTTTTTTAAAAAAACATGTTAAGGGGGATTGATCACAAATCTCTGACCCTAACCATTTCCCAAAACAAACTGATGTTTATTAGAGTTAATTTTGAGGCTTTCATCTAGTTCAGTGCTGATCTGGTCAGCATTCTGGCACATACCTTGAAGTTTTCTTTCCATAAATGGTGACACTGCCCTTTACAGGTTAATTTCCCCATCCTTTCCAATTGCTTAAGCACTAGTGTTTCAGCTTATATGCATCGTTACTGGAAAGCAGGGTCCTGCCTAGTCTGATAAGAAGCCCTCCTTCCTGAGGTTTGTATTTTGTGTGGTAGGTCAGGGAGGAGAAGGAGAAAGTGGGGCTGCCAAATTGCGAAGCGCATCCGTTACTGTGGGGCTCCTTCCAAAAAGGGCTTGTAACACTGTGTACAGTCTTGTAGCCCAGCTGTGTGGAGCATTGATTGCTTCTGCCTAGAGCAGGGATACTGTCAAGTTGCTCTGTGAGTTGAGTCATCTATTGACAAAGAGCTACCAGCCCGCAGATAATGCTGCTCTGAGCTGCTCTCGCTGCTCCTGCTGCTCCACGATGCCCTGCTTCTAGCAGCTGTCAAAGACTCGGAGGGATCCACAGGGAAAAGAGACTTTTCTACAACTGCCTGGAAGAAAGGGGTGTGAGGCAGGAGACGTTGGCGTGTGTGCACAGAGCTGACCAGAAGGAAGAGGAGGCATCAGAGCAGCATGAATGCCTACCTCCCCAAGCAACACAGCTGCAGCCGGGGGTCGGAAGGGATGGATGCCGGCCGGAGCGCGCCCACCCTGCTCAGGGATGGCCCCTGTGCCTGTGGCTGGCAGAGGACCCCTCAGGGACTGGGGTACAGTGCTCACACCATGCCTTCCTCGGGACCTGGGGGCCCAGCTTCCAACAGGACCAAGCTGGTCACCTTGTGGGACAGTGTGCGGAAAAGCCCCCCCAAGACGAGCGCCAAGGGCAAGGGGACCTGTGGGGAGCACTGTGCGTGCCCGCAGGGGTGGTTCGGCGCCACGCAGGTGAGCTTTTTCCTTCTCACTCTCCCTGGGTCGCCTAGGAAAGTTGGGCAAGGTGAGGATGGATGGGAAAGTTTGCTGAGCCCTGCGCCTCCTCCTGACTGGGCTTTGGCTGCTTGGAAGATGTGAGGCCCCAAAGGAAACAGTCGCATCTTCACACGGGTGGCTCTGTGGTTTGCCACCTGCCCTGGCCTGGGGTGGGGAAGGACGTTGGTGTGGTGGTGACTTGGGGGACTTTTCTCAAGTCACACTTCTCCCATCCTCAGAGGACTTATTTTTCCTTCTGCATCACAATCTTGTAGAGCAGGACTTTCCCTTCTAATCACGACTGACTTTTCTATTAAAATTAGTATTATTTTGAGGAATGAAAAGAAAGTTAGGTTTGACCAAATATGTGCTATTTCTTTAAAGGCAAAAGAACATTCGTGTCAGCTCTAGAACTTTACAACTAGTATTCTTTTGAGGGATAGAAAGAAAATGACTTAATCAAACTGGTGCTATTTCTTTTAATATGGACAATAGAACAGAATGAATCATAACAGAAATGCTGGTCTGGTTCCTCTTAAAATAGTGTGTTTCTCGTCAGCTCTCTGAAAGAGAAAATAGTATATTAAATAATTATATTGAATAATAAAATATAGTAAAAATTTTTGAAGATGAAAGCAATAATTGAGAACAAGGTAGAGGGTGATTACATTTAATAAAATAGCGAAATATTCTTAGAGAATTCTTATTCATAGAGAAGCAATAAGATTATGTGAAAAACTATCTTTCATGGTGCATTTCTAAGGCATATGCACATATTTATTTAATTTGATTCCTAAGCTGCTCTTCCTCTATAACTACTGCTTCCACTCAAAGGAGAGCAAACAACTTCCTGCAAGTGCTACAAATATAAATAAAATGCACCTGTAGTTGTTGCCGCAAATACAGAGCCATGGCTGTCCTTAAACATGCATTGGAAGGAAAAATGCTGTGCTTGTAGAAATATTCTCATTTTTTGCTGTTTTCTGCATAATTGAGAAGTGGGTATTGATCATGAATAAAATCTGATTATGTTTTAGAGGTGTAGAGGACATTTTAATTTTAGTAATAGTTTTTAGAAAGTACTTCCAAGAATGTCATACATCTTTAGCTCTTAATACAGTTCCGTATCCATGGCCAGGTGTGTATGGATTTTTATGCACGAAAGTGAAATTAGAAGCTTTTCTTTGAAAAATAGAGCATCTCACTATCTTGATTTACAAGCTAGCTTAGCTTGAAACAGTGCCCTGCTTTGAGAAATGAAGTTGTTCTTTAAATTAATAGATTTCAAGCTAAAAAAAAAAAGCAGTCTTACAATTATGAAGATTCTGTATACTTTTGAACAAATACAGTAGTTTGAGTTTAAGTTCCTTAACCTATATTTCTGTTTTGATTACACTAACTGTTCAGACTTTACATAGGCTAGGAAAACAAACTTAATAACACTTAGCATATGTGGAAATTATTTACTTTTACACAGAGGAAAAAAAACTTGCCTTATATCATTCTTCTGAAATAAGATGTAATACATTTTTCATTTAATAAATAATAATTTCTCAACCCCAAATCTCTAATAATTTTAATAACCATATTATGAAAAGACTCTTGATAGACTTTTTTTAATGGAAAGAAACTTGTTCCTTCCTCCATTGTGAACTAAATTGGCCTCCTACTTGTTTGGAACTTATAGCCATTGAATGCTTTAAAGGATCAATTAGCCTCTAGCACTGATAGAGGTCTAGTTTATATGAATAAGCAATAAATCAAGGCAGCACAATACATACATATACATCTCTACCTATCTACCAATCAGTTGAACAATCAAGATAGATATATGTGGATACACACATACACATGTACACACACACACACACACACACATATACTTTCCCCTCATTCACACATTCTTTATTATTGGCAGGAAAGAATAGTGACTTTTAAACATTATCCCGTGAATTTTAGAGTTTTTAATGAGACATTCTTTCCATACCTGAACCTTTCTTCTGCTCTTTGTCAACCCAAATCTTTAGAAGCTCCATGCAAGATGGATTAGCCTGTCTCTTCCCCAGGTTTGCCCATCAGAATACATCAAATTGAATAATTTCAATATGTTTATGTGAATGTGCACATCTATTTTAATGCCTACTTACTTATGATAACACACTTCTTGTGTATTTAATTATATGTGCATGGATACATGTATAAATTCACACAGATATAAAAGTTAAAAATCTGCATTATTCTTAGTTCATCACTGGGAAAATATTAGCTTATTTTTCCAAAGACTGTTTTGTTCACTTCACATAAAGTGTTTCTCCATAAAGCAAATTCCCATAACTTCCAGTGGGTGCTCAAAAATACTGACATAGATGCATTTCTGTATTTTCATCTATTGATGTGCCTGTAGCCTACATTAAATAATGCCACTTACAGATATATGTAAGCATAGGTATAGCATCACATGTAAAAGTTTGTGTATGCATATGTCTGTTAGAACTAAACCTTCCTTGACATCTTTCTACTCTTTAACTACACATATATTCTGTAAAGTGTTATGAAACCAAGGATGAGTGCTTAGGTCACTATATTAGAGTCCCTGATAAAGCCCGTATTAGAATAGCCAGAAGCCTACCCATGGTACAGAATGTGCCTCAGGTGTCTGGGAGTGGGATCTTGCCCTTAGAGCTATCGGCTATGACATCGAAACAAGCAGTGTGATTTCCGGCTGCTATAATAGAAGCCCATGGTAATGATTTGACTTCCTCCCAAGGCTCTTTGCCAAGCTCCTGTTATTTGGGGTGCTGTGCACTAAACAGAACTCTATCATTATGTTGCTCTTTAGCTGGGCTGAAAAACACAGTTTCTGTCTCATCTCAAATAGGTTTACAATCCATTTGGAGCTGCAGAATTCATATAACCATAATCAGAAATAAGAAAATGGAAAATTGTAGCATGCAGAAGTGAGTCCTATGACACAGAGGTAGGAGAGCATATTACATTGCCCTGGGAAAGAACATCCCCATCTTTGCCTGTGTGACATTCCTTCCCATTGCATATGAACCAGGGAGGAAGCACGGAGCCATGAGGAGGGAGGAGATGATAGGTATGTGTAATTTTTCCTTCACTCATTCACTCGACTATCACATGTGGAGTGTGTAATCTATGCCATACTTTGTGGAGACAAAGTACAGCTCAACAAAATGTGGGCTTCCAGTATACAATGGCCTAGAGCTTTGCACACATGTTTTGAGATATGCACAGAATTATACTCCACAGCTTAGTAGTGGATCAAACTTCCAGAGGATGCTGTGGGTATTGTAGTAACTTGCATACCTAAGGTTCAAATGGACCATGGAAGTCAGACTACAAACTATTTGAATAAACCCACAGAAAAAGTTGGCAATTATTAATTTATTCCTTTACTCATCATTCTTGACTAGCAGGGGAGAGAACAGCAATGAATCTATCTGAGGGCTTCATTAGAGGTGATATTCTTTGAACTAAGTTGGATTGAAAAAGTTAGAATGGATTTATTAATTGGATCATAAGAAATGAATCTGGAGTGGAACTTTCCAGAACAGTGGGCCCTGCAGGGAAGGCTCATGCTGACAGGAGTCTGGAGGGCCAGTCTCCCTGGGAGCCTGCTGATCACCAGCTGGGCCTGGATGGGACACTTGTGCATCTTCTTTGCCACTCTCCATGTGCTATAAATCATCCTCAGGGAGCCCTTCTCAGCGTCAGCTTCCCTAAGACTGCTGATCTCCCCAAGTCAAGTCACATATCTCTTGCAATCCTAATATTCTGTGAGTCTGATAACTGATACATTACACAACTTTTAAAGCCTTAGAGATGATTTATGCTTTACTGCCACACAATCCTAAATTTGAACTTCATATCTCTGGGTGACCTCATTTGCTTAACTTCTCAAGTTTATTTTCCCCCTCTAACACATGAGATAAGAAAGTTGTGTAGAAGGGAAGTTTAGTAAGAATTTGAAGCAGTCATACAGAGATTATAGCATGGCATGTAGAACATAATTGTACAGAAACAGACAATATTTTTCATTACCAGTGATAATCCAGTTTTGTTTCTGAACCTTGAAGGATTTATTATCCAGCAAATTAGTCACCTGCATTGTGCTCTTTCACAGGCATTTCTGGTTTGTCCACTGCATTTTTTATAGCTTTGTAATAATGATGAAGGTTAAGCTAGGCAACTGTCCAGAAATCGTTGGTATAGTATCACATGATGCTGATGTTGAGGTGACCTTTAGTCCTTCAGTTTGTTTCAGAGATTTACCACTGTGCACATGCACGTGCATGCATGCATGCACACACAAACACACATGCACACCAAAGTAAGGACTGCCTTAAGGAAGTAGCATCCCCATAGTTTATATTAATTAGTAAGGGGATATTAGATTTTTCAGTAGAATCCCAAGGAAAACAAATGGCTTGAAGTATTTAGCTGTGCTCAGTAAGTGCCACAATGCAGAAAGAGCAGTTTATAGCAACTGAGTGCAAAGGATGTTTGTTCAAGTAGGTTTGAGATCTAGGCTGAAATCCTAAGCTCCATTTATGCTCAGCAAGAAATGTGACAGTTCCTTTAAACGTTCTGCGTGCTTTGACTGACGCCTTCCAGAAAGACGACCTGACCGTTACCAAGCAGGAATAAGATTTTTCTAGTTTCTGGGAAACACCAGCAATGCCAGGGCTAAGGAAAACAGAAGTCACAGAAGAAACCAAGTTCTAAGCATTCCTGTGGTGATCTAAAGCCACGTTGCCAGCACCTTGGCACCAACAGCACCGGGTGCCATCATCAGAAGAGCATTCTCATTAGAACCAAGAAAGGAGACCCAAAGCTCAGGGCAGAAAGAAAAAGAAAAGAGCAAAGGTGAACTCAATATGTCTGCAGTGTGTGTGGGGGGGGTGAGGCACTGTAGTAGCACATTTGTGGGTCTTCTAAAGTTCCCCCAATAATAGTCACAAAGGCCTGTTAGATTTCCTGGATTGCAGATGTGGAAACTGGGGTGAAGGGAAACTTGCCCCCAGTCACATTACTGGAAAAGGCAGAACTATTAAATGTCATTTCATAGGCCTCCATGTTCTTCCCACCATGTCTTATGAAGGGGCTGTTTGGAAGTAACCTAGGAGGCAGAATACCACCCTTCCACCTCTCACACCAGAGTCCAGCCGTATTTCCCATTCGAACCCGAACTTCCATAAGGGAGGATTCCATGTGAAATACGTGTTTCAAATGGCACCTCACTGTAGTATCTTCAGTGTTCCATATGTTGCATACTTTTCTGGTTTCTTTAATACTAAGTATCAGAACCCCAGACGATCCCTTCACTCTCTCAAGGTTAAGAGCTATGCTGATTTGATCAGTGGGTGAAGTTTATTCCCACAGTGTTACCGCAGCAAGATACACCTAGGAAGAACTGATTACCTTAAATTTGTGCAGGTTGCATTCACTTTTGTAATGCATTTGGTAAAGAATTGGGAACTGTATATTATAAATTATATATGTATATATACATACATGTATGTATGCATCCATAAAATGAATAGAAACCTGTAGTTCCTCTCTTTAGTACAAGAGCATCACCTCACATTGCTCAGTGTTTCGGATTCTCTCAGGTAGATAGAATCAAATACCACGAAGAATCAAATAGCTCTCCTGGCTGTCACCATCTCCATCACCCCCTCTTCTCTCATTACTAATACTGTTTCACTTGTGAGGAACCATCTATTTTTATTCTTTAATTCCTATCCTGTTTCATTCTTTTAATTCCCCAAGATATCTAGATGCTTTATAATTATGTCTGAAGTGGAGTTTTGAAAGGAAAACCTGGTCTAGGAAATATCACTGATTGGTGCAGTGGCAAGAATTGGGCCATGTCTCCACATTCATACCTGTTACCATTCTACCACCACAACCCCTACGTACTCATTTCCATGAAGAATGAGAGCTTCCGGAACATTATCAAGCCAGGCAAATGGTTGTGTTCTATGCCAAAACAAACAAACAAACAAACATATACTAGCCTAATTTTTATAAAGAATTAAGTCCAGTGATTCTCAAGGACAGTGATGAGAGGAAAGCCAGTGGAAGACGTTTTCGCCTTATTATTGACAGTGATTAGACGCAGGGATCAGGGACACCTTGTGTGCTATGATGGACAGAGCGGTTCCACACACAAAGTATTGCTCTGTGAACACAGTATAGCTGATCACACCATATATCACATTCCCGAAGAGAAACCAAAACAAGGTAATGATTAGCCAAGCATGAAATCAACTCAGTTTTCGAATTCAACGTAGTTTTTCCAAGAATTTAATCATCCTTCAATTGTATAGGAATGCTATTCTTGTGTAAACTGTTAAACAATTGTACTTTATCCTGCTAGTGATACTTGTTACTCTCATCCATATAGCAATACTCCTTTTGGCCTATACATGAGGATTTCATCTACATGTGTGCAGTTGAACAAATTTGAGGTTTTGTTTATATTGCCTTTTAAATTTCATATTGAATTTTGCTTTAACTGACAAATCACAACTGTGTATACTTGTGATGTGCATTGTGATGTTCCAACAAACACACACACACACACACACACACACACACACACACACACACACACTGGACTGAGAAGCTCAGGCTAATTTATTTATCATCTCTTTCTAGTGAAAACATTTATCATCTCTTTCTGGTGAAAACATTTCTAATCCATTCTTTTAGTTATTTTGAAATACAGAATACATTGCCATTAACTATAGTAGGAGAGTCAAAGGATCTAAAACCAAATATTTTAAATTGGAATATTATATTTCAGGATCTTACAAAATGAAGTGACTTAAAACTATGCCATTTAATTCTTATACTACATATTAAATTTTAAAACTTGAAACAAAATATATGCTTATTTTATGAAAATTACCTGATACTGTATATTTTAGAGTGTTCTATTGTTTTCAATATTCTGATATAGTCCCAGCTATATGTACACTAAACTTTGCAACAAACGCTGAGGTTGGTTGGTTTAATTTATGCCTACTTTTCTATTACTGTCCATTTTCTATCTTTATTTTGGATTTTGAAGTACTAGAAATAAAAGCAATGCTTTCATACGAGAGAGAATTCCAAGCAGAAATGAGTCTCAGAGACTTTTCTGCTCAGGCTGGCTTCAAACCAGGACCCTCAGATCTCAGACACTTGAATAGCCAGGATTATAGGTATGAGCCCCTGGTATCCAGCTATCACTAGTTATTCTTATACAGATTTTGCTTTTTACTCAAGTGCATGCCTAGAATGTGGCACACCTATTTTAGGCTTTCCATCATTGCTAGGTAAGAGGCCCTTGACACTGCATCTAGTTTCCCTGCATTGAGGTGGAGTCTGGCAGACTTCTTCTGTCAGGCTGACCTGGAATTGTGATATTCCCACTCTCAGCTCCCAAACAGATTGGGATTCAGCTGGGGACTAAAAAGTTGTCCTCTGAACTTTCATGCCTTAGTCGGCCTTTAACCATGATCCTTGTATTTTTTATCCTCCTCTGTGTAGCAAGGTTTATAGATATGAGCCACTGATGCCCCAGCTTGTTTGTTTAGTTTTATCTAGACTGGTACATAAAAATATAAAAGTTGTACTTCTTTATGCATAAATGTATGTGTCAATGAGTGTTTATATTGTATGGTTCTTAAGTCAGTTGTGAACTCCTCCAATATAAGCCTTATATACAACAGGGATTATTTTGACACTAACCTTGAAAATCCAGCCTAATGCATTTGCGTGACTATCACACACTCCTTGATAATCGCCTATCACACAAAGTGTCTGACCATCTGTCCTAATGTAGGATCCCAAATATACCTGCTTTTTATTTTCCTGTGCTTCTTCTAATAAATGATACTGGATTTCTTTATTCCACTTAAGTCCAATATTTTTTTCATTATCAGAACATATAAGCACTTGGCTATTTTGTTATATCATTTAATATATTTAGGCTTATACTGTTATGTTGAAAATATATGATTTCATAAAATATATGTTCTGTTTCCTCCTTTCAACTTCAGTTAAGATACCATATAATAAGTTAAATGTGTATATTGATATCATCTATGAGTATCATTTAAGATGAAAAAAGAAAGATATTTTTAGATATTTATAATAGATTGGAACGATTTTTTTCTGATAGAATTGAATGATTGGTTTGGTCATTTGATATTGTATGTACCCATTGTGTGTGTGTGTGTGTGTGTGTGTGTAGTTTCACTTTCAAATAGATGAAGAGTCAACAAACTATAGCTTGCAGACTAAATTCAGTTTGACAGTTCTCTGTTTTGGTATAGCTGGGGAATTAGAATGATACGTTTTATTTTTTAATTGAAGAGAGTCAAGAGAATAACAATAAAACAAACATGTGAAAATTATGTGATATCTATAAGCATTATTATGCATAGTAAGTTTTATGTATATGTTAATACATCTATAGAAAATGCACTGGGCTGGCCACACTCAATTATTTCTGTCTTGTCTGTAGCTGCCACACAGGCTGAGTTGAGCAGTCACAGGAGAGACTGTGAGGCTTAGAAGGCCTAAGGTAGTTACGTTCTGGCCCATTTATCAAAGAGTCCGTTGGCTTCTGCAGTGGACCATTGGATTTTCATTTCCTAATGGTGCACTGCCTCTTTCTGTCCAACAAAGCCTATACAATGTTGTACATCTTAGGTCCAAGCACATCCTTCACTTGGATCCTTTTAGCTCTCAAAAGCTCTCCTTGCCCTGGCTCCATGGCATCCTGCACAATTAGAGGATTGCCTTACTCTGTGATGCTTATTTGTTATTCATGTCAGAGAATGTGACATTCTCAGTGTCCCTAGCAGAGAGCTTAACTCACAACTGACTAGCTGTCTGATCACCCCTGTGACAAGTCTTACAGTGTGGCTATGTCTTGTGTGGACACAGGCCCAGATTTCTCAGCTGTGTCTTATGTCTGGAGGTATATTGCATGCACTTCCCGTGCCTTTGTAGGTTACCTACACAATTTAATTATTAGTTGTCACAGATATGGATGTCTTCATGTTTATCTGAGCCCAATATGTCTGTGTTAGTTTATCCTTGTTTCTTTGGCACTCTGCCTATAAGTGGGTCAATAAGTTGTTTTTGATTTCTAGTTGACTACCAGCACAGGGCTTTATATATAAGGGCATTTAATGATCTTTGTTATTATTACTAATTATGAATTAGGATCTAGAATGACATCTATTCCAATAGTAGTTTTATTTAATAACAAGCATATTGTAAAAAAGTTGTTCAAAGATATTTATTCTTTTCCTTTGTTTTTTTCTTTGGCTTGACTCAGACTCTTATCCTGTACTGTGATGCTTATAAAATATTTAGAACCACTATTTAGAAATTAGGCTTCATACTCAAGTGGGTCATGCTGTAACTTTGAGAGAATAATAAAAAAAAAGTCTGATCTTACCTGTTTCTCCAATTTAGGAGACATATAGTCTCTGAAAGATGGAAAGAATATCAAGGAATAGTATTTTAGAATTAGTTTCTGTATAATTTATTGTAGACCAACCTTTATTCTCCAACAATTTCAGAGTTAGGAGTAATGCTCAAAGTACAGTAGTTAGTACCAGTGCATTAAAGATTCATGACTGAACAGATTTGTATTTTACTCATGGGCAATAGCTAGTGGTCAACATAGATTATTACAGTTTTGTTATATTTACTTGCCCACATCTTTTCCTCCAAAGCTCATTTTATGTGCTAATTCTAGAACCTGGCTCTGTTTACACACTTGAAGCTATGTTATTCACTTATATGCTTTATTATTTTATTCACTTTTATTTTATTGTGCTTAGTTACAATGGCTTAAAATTCTGTTTTCAACTTTGTTCTATTTTTAAAATATAAAGAAAAGAACTAAATTGATAATCATGAATCCATTTAGTTAAAGCAAGCATTTTACTATTAAAATAATTTTATTATTCAGTTAAGCTTCGGGAAAAAATATCATGCACAAGGGGATGGGAATACAGCCTAGTGGTAGAGTGCTTGCCTCGCATACTTGAAGCCCTGGGTTCGATTCCTCAGCACCGTGTATATAGAAAAAGCCAGAAGTGGTGCTGTAGCTCAAGTGGTGGAGTGCTAGCCTTAGGCAAAAAGAAGCCAAGGACAGTGCTTAGGCCCTGAGTCCAAGCCCCAGGACTGGAAAAAAAATATTATGTGCTGCAGATATATTTTCAAAACTAAAGTTCACCTGTAATTCCACCCATAGTTCACCCCTGTTAAGATTTTGATACCTTATGAAGTTCTTTAGTTTTCTCTATATCTGTGTCTTCAGGGAAAAAAATTCGGTCATGCTAAAAAATGTAGGTACCCATAGTATTTCTTCTATTAAATGAGAAGTCAATAGTATAGACAATTGGTTTTTCATTATTTAATATTATATTGTGAGCATTCTCTTAAAATAGTAAATTATTTCCATAATTGCTATACTTTTTTTTTTTTTTTTTTTTTTTTTTTTTTGGCCAGTCCTGGGCCTTGAACTCAGGGCCTGAGCACTGTCCCTGGCTTCTTCCTGCTCAAGGTTAGCACTCTGCCACTTGAGCCACAGCGCCGCTTCTGGCCGTTTTCTGTATATGTGGTGCTGGGGAATCGAACCTAGGGCCTCGTGTATCCGAGGCAGGCACTCTTGCCACTAGGCTATATCCCCAGCCCCATAATTGCTATACTTTTAATGACTGTCAAATCTCTTTTTTTCCTGCCAAGTCTATACGATTGTATATGTGAGTTATCTTCAGCGTGTTTTCTTATTACTATGAATAATACTAAATATTTGGCCACATATTCCATGAATGACTTATATTAGCAAAATGAATGACTGAATGAAAGGTGTACATTTTTTTTAAAGTTCATTTAGTATTTATCTGAGATTTAGTTATTGAACCATCCCCACATACCAATAAACCATGCTAACCAGTGGGGGAAAAAAGAGACAGATTATCTCTCAGAGCTTAGAATTAATTGCCAAGTTGCCTCTCACTAGGTATACAAATTTATAATTCTGCCATTCTGGAGTGTGTGAACATGTCATTCCTCCTATACTCTTCATGGTTTTACCTTTATAAAATTCTTTATAAATTTGTTAGGTTACAAATAGCATGCCAGTGCTAATTTAGTGCTGTAATTATTTAAATAGGGGAATAGTTTTCTGTGGTTACAGAAAATTAGGCTACTCTTCTAGCATCTTCTATAATGCATTCTACAGTAGTAACAATCAGTTACAGTCAGTAATTTCACAGACTGACTGTGGTAGAAAAGATGGATGAATGAATATGAGAATAGTTCCTTTTTAAAAGTCCTGGTAAGCGAAAATGTCACCTATACTAAGTCTAGCAGGATAGTTCTTAGCCATTCTTATGAGTGATTTATTCTTCTACCTGTCCTGGTACTACTACTTGTGTGTCCTTGTGTTTGTTCTCTGGAAGGAAGAAGAGAGAGCTGAATGTTCTTTTTCTCACCTCAGTGTTGTTGAGCAACTTTGAATCAAGTGACAGATACAAGGGTAGTTAGTATAACAGACAGACGTATGCAATCTATTTCCTTATGTGTATAGACAGATTATTGAAGAGTGGGATATGAGGATTAAATTCACATTGAGTCTGAGTGGAAGTGATGAATAGGGAAAAATTTAACAGCTTTGTCTTGACTATTTTGTTATGCTTATTTTTTATGGAAAAGAATTTGTTAAATATAGACATATTCCAGGATGGGTTTGTGTCTACATGTCTGAAGATGCAGGAAATCCGTTCATGAAATAAAAGCCATAACATTTTAGAAAAACGGTTTTTAGCCCTTAACAGCATACTGTTATATTGCAACTGTCCATATTAGTGTAAAACTTATAGATGAAACAACTCTATTTACTCTTCTTGTCAAAGATAGATAGCCATTCTAAACAAAAGAATAGCCAGTAAATATGCAATGCAATGACAGCCTGGTTTCTAGGACAGAAGAAAACATAACTTTCAAAGGAATGTGTGAAAAGACAACAGATGAATGGGTTCAACATTTTAAACAATGTGAAACACGCAGAGACTTTTTGGAGTTTTTTTAGAGAGCCCACCATAATTGAGAGTTCCCTGCAAGCTTGTAATTTCAACTCTTCCTGCAATTAAATTAAGAACAAACATAATAATTGGCATGCTGCTGCTGCTCTGTACAGTTCACCTCATGCTTTCAGCCTGTTTTTAGTACTTGTCATTTCTTTTCCTGCCCTGTCCTCAAACCTGTTTTACAATAACTTTGGTTTGCCCCCCCTAGAAATCAGGAAATCATCTTCCACTCCAGCCCTTTCTAATTCCACAACCCTCGTGAACTAATCATTTACTAATCATTATGGAATTGCAGAGTGTGTGAAACAATACTGTTTGTACATTTTTATTTCCAGTGTCTATTCTCAGGAGTAAGAACTATCGATCCATTCTGAACATTATTGTTGCCAAACTTGTCAATCAGGTATCTCTTTTTCTCCTTTAAAATTCAATTCATTTCTTCTCACTCACTGATTCCAGTGATCTAATATCTCCAAATTATTTAAAATAGTGCTTCCTTTGAAATTAGATGCCTGGAAGGCAAGTAGGTCTGGAAATGTAAATGAGTGGTTTGTTGAAATGAACAAGAAAAGCAGTTGTTTATTTTTAATTGTAAGGCCTTTAATGTCCTACAGGTAGGCACAGAATTATGGAATACTTCTTAAATGTGTGTAATGATAAATCTTTTTTCATGTATATTTGTTTATGAAGATCTTACAAGAAACAGGTTGCCAAGTGCTAGTTTACAAAAGAAGACAAGATTCTATAGCAGCACATTCAAAATTATCTCTTTAAAATTATTACTATAGAGGTAATGTACAGAAGGATAATTACATGAGTCAGATAATGAGTATGTTTCCTTTTGTAGTGTCTTCGATTCCCTCGCTCTTTCCCAGTCCCTCCCTTCCAGCTCCAATCATGAGTTTTATAATTCAGTTTCATCAGGGTCCAGTGAGTTCCATTGATTTACTTTTTCACTCTTTCCCCTTCTAGTCTTGTGCCCTCTTCCCAACACTTGCAAACATATACACTTTAATATAACAAACATAGGTAAAGAAGACAGGAACATCAAAAACTAAAAGCTGAAAGATAAAGAGAAGTATTGTTTCCATGTCTTGGAGTTTATTTCAATATGTATAGTGTTGTATATACATGGGAAGAGACACTCATGCACTGTGCCTTTGTGTTTATTTCCTGAGAGCGTGCTCTTTTGGCCTCACTGTATGTGCATGTGTAGAATGCTGCATAATTCATCATATCACAGTGCATTTTAAAGCTAATTTCTTCATATCAGAGACAACATGTACCCTTTATCTTGCTGACTGAGGCTTACCTCACTTAACATGATTTGTTCTAGTAACATCCATTTCCATGCAAATGACACTACTTTGTTCTTTCTAATGGCTGTGTAAAATTCCATTGTGTATAGGTACCTCAATTTTTTAATCCGTTTATCTATTGTGGGACATCTGGATTGTTTCCATATCTTGGCTACTGTTTGAACTAACACCAGTACTAATACCAATACTCTTACAATACTAATACAATACTACTACTAATAAAATACTAATACTGATACTCCTCAAACTTTTCCATGATATTGAAATAGAAGGATCAATCCCAAACTCATTCTATGAAGCCAGTATCACAGTCATCACAAAACCAGGCAAGGATCCAACAAAAAAAGAGAGATACAGACCAATTTCTCTAATGAACACAGTTGCAAAGCTCTTCAATAAAATACTGGCCAAATAGAATCCAAAAACAATTCTTTGAATCATATGTTATGACCAAGTAGGCTTCCTCCCACAAATACAAGGCTTTTTTTTAACATA
Source organism: Perognathus longimembris pacificus (assembly GCF_023159225.1). Taxonomy (NCBI): domain Eukaryota; kingdom Metazoa; phylum Chordata; class Mammalia; order Rodentia; family Heteromyidae; genus Perognathus; species Perognathus longimembris. The sequence continues at coordinate 6,980,949 of NC_063173.1, read as the reverse complement.
TGCAAATCAATAAATGTAATTCACCACATCAATACAGACAAAGACAAGAACCACATGACCATTTCAATAAATGCAGAAAGAGCCTTTGGAAAAATACAACATCCATTCATGTTAAAAAGCTCTGAAGAAACTAGGAATAGAAGGAACAAACCTTGAGATAATAAAGGCTATATATGACAGACCAACAGCCAACACCATCCTGAACAGTGAAAAAGTAAAAACAAAAAATCACCTAAAATCAGGAACAAGGCAAGACAGTCCACTCTCTCCACTCTTCTTAATAGTTGTGGAATTCCTAGCAATAAGGCAACAAAGCAAGCAATAAGGCAAGGAAAGGACATAAAAGGGATTCACATAGGGAAAGAAGTCAAACTATTCCTGTTTGCAGGTGACATGATCTTATATGTAAAGAACCCAAGTTCCCACTTCCCATTCCCAGTTTCTTAGGGCTAATGTGCCACTTTGGCAAAGTAGCAAAATACAAAATTAACTCACAAAAGTCAGAAGCCTTTCTGTATGCCAATAATGTATAAGCAGAAAGGGAATTCATGGAAACAACTCCATTTTCAATAGCCCCAGGAAAAAAGTACCTAGGTATAAACCTAACTAAAGAACTTTATAGTGAAAACTATAAAAACCTGAAGAAAGAAATCAGAGAGGACACCAGGAAATTGAAATACTTCTCATGTTTCATGAATAAGCAGAACCAATATTGGGAAAATGACCAAACTGCCAAAAAAGTTAAACAAATTCAATGCAATTGCCATCAAAATCCCAACAATGTTCTTATCAAGAGACAAAATCATCCAAAACTTTATATGGATCAACAAAAGAACTAGAATAGCCAAAGCAATTCTAAAGAAAGGAAAAATCAATGTGGGTGGTATCACAATACCAGACCTCAAGCTCTACTACAGATCTATAATAAGAAAAATAGCTTTTTATTGGTACAACCATAGACCCAAAGATCGATGTAGCAGATTAGAAGACCCAGAAATAAAACCATACACTTATAGTTATCTGATACTTGATAAGGGAGCCAAAGACATAAAGTAAAAAAAAAAAATAGTGTTTTCAACAGTTGGTTTTGGAAAAACTGGGTATCCATATACTGAAAACAAAAAGTGGGTCTGTGTTTGTCACCATGCACTAATAAGAATTCAAAGTGGATCAAAGACTTCAATGTCAGGAAAATTTTTGAAATTACTGCAAGAAAGTAGGAAAAATATTAGAACTTACAGATATAGATAGAAACTTTTTGAAGAGAGTCCCAGAGACACAACAGTTAGGAGACTTGAAAAGTTGGACTACATGAAAATAAAAAGTTTCTGCACGGCTAAGGGCATTGTTACTCACCTAGAAACACAGACAACGAACTGGGAAAAGATCATAAAAAGATTTTAAATAAGAGATCTTTACCAGAAATCTATCAAAGACTTAATATCCAATATATGCAAGGAGCTCCATAAATGAACCCCTCCTAAACCTAATGAACCAATCACTAACTGATCCAATGAACCAATCACTAACTGAACCAATCACTAACTGAGGAGAGACTTCTGAGGAGAAGAGGTAAGAATGGAAAAGAAACACATGAAGAAATGCTCATTATTCCTGGACATAAAGGAAATGCTCATCAAAACAATTCTGAGATCCCATGTCATTCCAGTAAGATTAGCCAATATTGTAAATTCAAACAACGAATGTTGGCATGAATGTGAAGGAAAAGGAACCCCACTGCAGTGTTGGTGGGAATATAAATGCATGCAACTACTCTGGACAGCAGTCTGGAGGTTCCTCAAAAAACTAAACATAGACCTTCCCTATGACCCAGCCATACTTCTCCTGGCTATCTACCCTGAACATAATGAACCAGGATATGATAAAGACACCTGCACATCCATGTTCATTGCTGCACTATTCACAATAACCAAGATATAGAAACAACCCAGAATTATCTTTGATTTGGCCCCAGTGTGCATTTCCAAGCCCCACCCTAGCTTGTCCTATTATATTCTGGTCACACCCAGTGGCTCACTGTTCCCTGACTCCCTGAAGCCACCAAGCAACCTCCTGCCAATTCTTTGCTCATGCCTTCCTCTATCAATAATGATTCCCTGTTCCTGTGTTTGATTAAAACTTATTCATCATCCAAAGATCATCTCTAATGCTTTCCTTTTCTCAGTTCCCACCAAATGTTGTACACATATCTACTTTTTACTTAGCGTTACAATCACTTTGCCTGTCTGCTTCACCTGTCACACTGGAAGCTTTGTGAGGCATCTTACCCCTATTTAATTCAAAATAATTAGTAGTAGGATGATAGTTGGCATTTTTATGAATGATCAAAAGAATGGTATCTCTAAAAATGGGAAGCAAGGGATAGAATAGTCACATCTTAGGCAAGGCACGCTGGAAAAAGGGCTTCCTTCAGTAAACTTTTGATTAACTCTTCACACTCCATGTTTTGTCCCATGGAAAACCCAAATAATAATTGTTTCTGCTATTTTCTAGGGTGATAATGAACCAAGAAAGTAACTCAGACTATATAAAATATACACTATACAGAAGTATATAAAATCACTTATTTCATTCGAAATGTTCACATGAATGGAACTATAATTCAAAACCACCTGTGTTCACTTGTTCATTCACTCATAAAGTTTTTGTGATTGCCTCTTACACGTGGGCCCTCTTCTAGAAACTTGAAAATGTAGTTGTGATTAGGCATTCTAGTAGAGAAATACATAAAATTAGCAAACAGCACTCATTTATGTGGTGATGTACTGTTAAAAAATTAAGGAGGGGCTGGGGATATGGCCTAGTGGCAAGAGAGCTTGCCTTGTATACATGAGGCCCTGGGTTCGATTCCCCAGCACCACATATACAGAAAATGGCCAGAAGTGGCGCTGTGGCTCAAGTGGCAGAGTGCTAGCCTTGAGCAAAAGGAAGCCAGGGACAGTGCTCAGGCCCTGAGTCCAAGGCCCAGGACTGGCAAAAAAAAAAAAATTAAGGAGGATGATGTGATCTGTTGTAAAGCTAGGAAGTGCTTCTTTGGAGAGCCATTAAAGTGAGGCAAGGAATTAATGATGAGACCACGGTGGCCATTCTTGAAGGCTGAAAAGTAAAGAGGTAGAGATTTTAAGACACCCCATGAGTGATGTTACAAATAATAGTATATCAGAATGTCTGGTGTTGGAAAGATTTGCTATATGATAGGAAAGGAAAAGTATGGGGAAGAAGCGCAGGAATGGAGGATAGAGAATTAGGTAAGTATGGGCCATGTTGACTTTGGAACTCATGCAAAGGAACCTAGATTTTATTCAAACTAAACTGGCAATCCATTGTGATCTAATGTGCATAGTGATAATGAGCTAGTCAGAGGCAATGATGGAATGAGAAAGTCTATTTAGCTATTCTCTTTAGAACGCTGATGATAGATTTTGTCAGCAGCACTGGTGATAGAGGTATATTTTGGATGTATAGTAAACAATGATGGATCAAATTGGGTGAATTTCTGAGGCAGAATCAACAGTGATGTTTTTAAGAGAATTATATATCTATCTCACTTGCTGACCTGTTTTTGTTTTTATCCTTTCTTTTTGATTAATATTATCTTCCATGGTTGGGTTTTGAGCTTTTGAGGAAAATCATAATTTTTAATCATTTTTAAGTTGAAAACCAGGAGGACACCTTAGTAAAGGCAAAGGTACTTGCAATAGCCCATGCTCTACCAACCATCTGAGTTTGCCACTTTCTCCTATTCCCTTCAATGCTTGATTTAACTCCATTCATTAATACTTTCATGTAGAAAATATTTGGAGTATTTAAAGTTCATTTGTTTGTTTTTTTTTTTTAAATCACTAGAGAAACTGGGTTTGATACTGAGCGGAAAATAATCGTGATCCTACTGAAAATTATTTTAATTTTTGATAGTATATTATTCAAGCATGTAATTTTTCTTTTCCTTTCTCTTTATACCTTTAAGTTCAAATATGACTTTTTTTTTTACAAAAATAAAGCACATATCACAGGCTTATGGTCATTCTTTGCTATTATCTATTTGAAGAATTGCAGTAATTGTTTTTTTTAATCAGATTCCAGTAGGATTGTTTAAAGTATTTTAATAGAATTATCTTTCTTTAAACTTCAGTTTGATTTCAAGACAATAATGAGCAAGTCATATTTTTAGGAAGAAACTTCAGATCCTGGGCACCACTATAACCTTTGTACATTCTTTGATGTAGAAAGTACTAAGTCTTCTGTGATACTCTGAAGTTTCCCTCTCATCATAAGATGCCTGTAGCAAGAGTGGCTACAGCCTGGCATGGTGTTTACTGCCCCTCCACTGGCAGTACTCTTTCTTACCAGTGGTCTTCACAGAGTGCAGCAATGGTTTTCTAGACAGCTCCTTGTTTCTAATATGACTACAGAATACGTACTCCCAGCGCCGTGGTTTATTTCACAGCTCAGCAGAAATCCCATTCTGGCAAGCCACATTAGGAAGTCTGACTCTCACAATTTGTACTCCTGCTCGAATTTCACAGTTCAGAGGAGAATGAGTATAGTGCTGCAGTGGAAAGATTCAGGACAGGAAGTTAGGAGATCAGGTTCTAGAAGCTATGCTATGTACTCCAGCCTCTGCATTACCCTAGCAAGTCTCAGAATCCAAGTGTCTACATCTTAACCATGAAATGTGGACGTTAGACTAGATAAAAAAAATCATGATTCATCTTTAGTCATTTGGGGATGATTCATGGTAATTATCTGGACCAGTGTGCTAAGAGAAATGGCAAGACTATGTCAAGACCCCTCAGAAAAGAAAATGGTGAAAATTAAGCTGCAATGAATGACAGTGAGAGCAATAGGGTAGCTCATATCTCGAGTTTCTTTTATAGCAATGATCTCTGATGATAGATACCACATGCTTTATGTCACTATTATAATTGCAACAGTGGCCATCATTTAATAATATTTCTCATGTATAATTAATTTAAATCTCAACATAATCTAGAGTGAAGTCACCTTAACCCCCATTTATAGATGAGCAAATGAACTATTAGAATAAAAGTTGCCCTGGTTTATACCATGAGCAAGAACTAAGTTTGTGGTTGCAGCTCAGATTCAGAGCATAAAGATTATTGTTTCTTTTGTTCTTTATTTTATCTTTTTTCAAATTTTTATTATCAAACTGATGTACAAAGAGGTTACAGTTTCATACATTAGGCATTGGATACATTACTTGTACTGTTTGTTACCTCGTCCCTCATGCCCCCCTCCCCCCCACCCCCTGTCTCCTTCCCCCCATGAGGTGTTCCATTCACTTAGACTAAACAGTTTTTCAAGTATTGCTTTTGTAGTTGTTTGTCTTTTTTTACCCTGTGTCTCTCAATTTTGGAATTCCTTTTCAATTTCCTAGTTCTAATACCAGTATACATGGTTTCCAATATACTCAGATAATGTTACAGTGATAGTGTAGGTCCAACCACAGGAAGGTGATACAAGAACATCATCTATACTAGATGCTACAGATACACATGGTACGTTGAAAGTAATTACAACTGTGATATAACAATCGTTTCCATAACATGGAGTTCATTTCACTTAGCATCATCTTATGTGTTCATAAGGGTATAGCTAATGGGCTCTTGTGGTCCTCTGCTGTAACTTGCCTAAACCTGTACTAATTACTCCCAATTGTTCTTTATTAATTCCAGATGAGATTATATTTTGTAATACTTTATTTTTGAGAGTATAATAAGCATGAAGTGATTTAAAAATATCTAACATTGATATCATCACACAAAAATAATTATTGATGGAGTTTCTGAAAATTGAATAGATTCAGGAATGAAGTCGAAATGATGCTGTTTTCAACATAATTTGCTTACAAATCATTCCTAATGTTTTTCCTCAAGACTTCATCATCTTGTCACAATAAGCATAAACAGTTCTGTAATGAGGCTTTTTGACACTTGAAATATGGAAGAAAAGTTTATATTATTTAAGCCTAACGTCCCACTCAAGATTAGAGTCCACTGTGGTTGCTGCCATTGTTCTGTTGAAAGGACAAGTCTATCATCCACTAAGCAGAGCACATAATGTCCAGTATGTCCTTCGTGCATTATTGCTGAGTTAAGTAATGTGATATTGTGCTCCTGAATTTCATCTCTTATTTCGACAGCGGAGAGCAAGCAAAAGCTTGATCTTGTTCTTTAAAGAGCTAGCTCTGTTTCTTCATTCTTACTTATGCAGAATAAATTTAAGACATAAGCCCACATCACTCAATATGTTGAAATCAGAGTGCTTGCTCAGCAAGATGAACCTGGCCAAAGTATGAGAGAGGCTGGGCAGCTGTCATTTCCAGGCCCACTCCACATCCTCTCCTGCTCTCCTCCTATCAGGTTTCAGGGTTGTATCAGTAGACGAATCACAAAGGGTATCATCTTCCCTGAACCTCTATATCCTGATCTATTATATGCATGAGATTCCATGTGATTCTCTTTCTGTGGTGGTGATCAAGCAGGGAGCTAGAGAGAAAGTGAAATTAGACAAGAGCTCTGCATTCTCATTTTTGCACGGCAGATCATCTAGCTAGCACGATTGGTAAACACTGGCTTGTCTTTTAGACAACGTTTTTTAAAATTAGGTATGATTATTTCTGATGAGGACTAGATTGTCCACATTATCATCTCTTCATTGTAGAGCAGCTGAATGTAAGTGTGTCCCTCTTGTTAGAGCTCTTATTGCATGCAGCTTTTTGTTTTCCCTTGGGTCTTTATGATATGAATTACAATTTCATACCAAGGTACGATTGTCCTGTTTTAAGTTTCATAGAGATTAAGGAAATTTAGAGATCTTTGGAATCAATAACTACGTCTCCCACCAAAGATCTTGCCCTGAACCATTTTAAAAACTTTTCAACTGGCCTCTTGCAACCCCAAATCCATCCATCAAAAACTGTCAGAATATTTGCAGTGGAAAGTCTCCCTATAAAATTGCTGATCATTTTTCTACTTAACATCCATCATCAGCATCATAATGCTTGTGGATACAGTCCAGATTCATTAAAGTCTCCATAACCCCCATGTTGACTCTCTTCAAAGCCTAAAGCTAATCTAGCTTCTTCCCTTTCCAAGCACCTGCTACTCTAAAAGAGAATAGAATAACTGCTATGTATTCTTGTTTCCAAACTTCATTTTTCTGTGGTGCAGCTGTGGCTCACACTTATCATCCTAGCCACTCAGGAGGCTGAGATCTGAAGATTGCAGTTTAAAGCCAGCCCAGGCAGGAAAGGCCACGAGACTCATCTCCAAGTGACTACCAAAAATGAAAAGAGGCGCCGTAGCTTAAGTGATGAGTGCAAACCCTAGGATAAGCACAGACAGAAATAAAAAACAAAATCAATTTCCTATTAAATATGGTGAAAAAGTCAATGAAAAATAAGATCAGAATTCCAAAATCTGGTTGCTACATGTACCTGCGCACATGTCTTGGATGTTGTGATTCACTCCGGAAGTTTTCAGCTGCTCCTGACTTGACCAAGCTTGTCCTGGCTGCACTAATCTCACACGCAAAGGCTGGACTTCTGGTTGGCTAGCAATCTTAAGAGGAAGAGGTGAATTGAATGCTCTGGGGGTTTCTTTCTTATCGGTGCTTCGATTCCAATTCATGTAGCAAAATACTTCCTTCCCCAGGGCATGAGACATTTATTTTACTTACTTACTAATTTATGTTGTGGCAGACCTGGGTCTTGAACTCATAGCCTGGGTCCTGTTCTCAACTTTCTTGCTCAAGATTAGCACTCCACCACTTTAGCCATAGCTCCACTTTTTACTTTTTCATGGTTCATTGGAAATAAGAGTCTCCTAAACTGGCTTGGAATCTTGATCCTCAGATCTCATTCTCTTGAGTAACTAGGATTACAGGTCTGAGCCACCAGTGCCTGGTTTACGTTTTATTTAGAATGCAAATAAAATAGACATAAATAATGTATGCTCAAATATTTTACCTTTATTTAGTAAGCTTTGGTGAGACTGACCTTACCTACTAAAAGCAAGACCTTCAGGTTTCTCTCTCTTTTCATTAATAATGTGTGCCAAACAAAGGTTACTAATGAAATCTAAAAGATCCCCTTATAAAAATTATTTTTTGAAAAACCCCATGATTGCCCAATTGTCTATCCTTTCTTTCCCTGAGGCAAAAAAAAATGTAGAAAAAATTCAAATCAGAAGTAAACTTGCTCTATTAGGAAGACTCTGTGATTTCAGTTATGATAGGATTCTTTTGTAATTGGTTGTGAAAGAGCAAGCCGGGAATTAAGAATGAGGAGCCAGTTGTTGACAGTGATTTTGCTTATGAATTTTGCTAATGAAAACCAGGAAAGTCCCTTATAAAACTAGTTACTCTGCTGAGAATCTGGTTACCACTCCATGAGGCCTGGCTCTATGTAAATCAAACTTTGAAATGGCCCTTCTTTCCATAGAGTCTCCTAAGATAATGAAGACAGACTCGTGGTTGAATGGGTCAATGCAACCTGCTCATAATCCTGTCATTTGCATTTAGAGTTTTCCCTCCCAACTTCACCTTGTTCTCTGT